>NC_086320.1:165994337-166594337 GCF_036172605.1 Pelobates fuscus | reverse complement strand
GGAAATTCAGTTCAAAATAAACTGATGGTATAAATTATAAAGCCTCTCTCCCTGTAAAACTATCTAGACAGGTATAGTGGTATTTAGTTCACATCTATATACTTATTTCCCTCCTACATGGCTACATTTATATCCAGGTGATGCAGAGGGTCTCATACTTTGTTTCATATTGAGACCTTTATAGCATATTTCTCCTTTTTCGTGTTTTACTAATTTTGCTCTAAGTGTATGTTTGTTTGTGTGTTAAAAATGAAAAAAAAATTATAAACGTTAACTTCGGCCAGTGTTTGTGACTAAGTGGCTACTAAAAAAGACTGAACATACCCCATTTGCAATACCCTGGGTTGTCTTTTGCAAATGGTATGGCATCACGGGGCAATTCTCATTCCTGGGCAACCATATGCTCTCAAACGCAACATAACCAATCTGTCAAATTTTAATGAGAAAAAAATGAAAATCAACCTTATATTTGACCCTGTAACTTTCGAAATACTATTAAACCTGTACATAGGGGGTACTGTTATATTTATTATTTTTACATTTTTCATTTATTTTTAATTAATTATTATTGATTTTTTTATAATAATATATATATGCAATATATATATAGTTATTATATTGTTACGTGTGTAATTCTACTCTAAGTGTATTTTTATATTAATATATATATATTAATAAAAAAATACACTTAGTAGGACGTTATATATAAGATATATAAATATACATATTATATATAGATTTAATATATGTATATATAGCTCATATATATACATATATTATTATAATTTTTTTATTTAATCAAAAATTTTACTTTTTTTTTACAAATGCATAAGAGATACAGCATAACAGCAGTTTTTAAATAACCCCAAAACCAATCAAGTTAATTAAAGATTACAATCACATGTTAAGACATATGTGTCAGTGACATTTAAAAACAAGACATGGAATCTACTCAAGTGTAAGATCAGGATTTAAAGATTCAGTGATATATTATACAATCACACAGTAATACACTCATTTCCAGTTGATATTACATAGCATAAAATGGTTAAATATCCTGTCTAGTACAGAAAGCTAAACTGCATACATATACCCATGCAATAAGTTAAATAACAATAAATAATTAGAAAGTAAGTACTATATAAACAAAGTCTGTTCGATTAAACAGTCTTAAAAGATACAGTGACCTATTATTTAATAGCATGGTAATGTGCTCATCTATGGTAGTTATTCTATAACATTAAACAATCAGATATCATATCTAATGCAGTAAGTTTAATTAGCATGTTTTGAATTCACATAACAGGCAAAAAACTTAAGATATTAGATTAGAAAGTACAAAAGAAATATAGTCTATTTCGTGAGGTGGTGAACCCACAAATAAATTCACCATCTATGTCCTGTAGTGCTGCCTGTGTTTCTCTTCTTTGATACTACATTGGTGGATTCAGCGGTGTCCATCCTACACACCGAACGTCCCCTTGGTGGAAGGTCGGAGCATATGTGCAGGACCTGAGTGCAGGTTATTCTGTTTTTGTTGTCAGTTCAGGCAGTCCTCCTGCAGGCAGCACTATGGACGCCTATTGCGGCCATGTGACCGCTCTTTCAGAGCAAACAAATGGCCTGCGGGGGCCTAATTTGCAGGGGGGGACTGTCTGGGCTGTCAGGCAGTCCCCCCAGACCGGGAGCAACAGCGATTGCCGGTGGGGGAACGGCAGCGATCGGGTAAGTAATAGATTTGCCCTTTTTGTCAGACGTACCTAGTACGTCCGCAGTCCTTAAGGGGTTAATTGTGTAATATTATGCATGATAGAGACCCGTACAACAAAGCTGCAGATCAAATAATTCATGTCAAGGAATTATTTTCTGTCTAAATAAATCTGTATTGAAAAATATGCCAGAGGAAAAAAAAAATAACTTGGCAGGAAAGTCATTTTAGCCAAGCGTTTTTATGGTAGTAGGACATTAAATCAGTCTATTTAATATGGTATAAATAATATTTATATAACAGAAAGCTTATTAGTTCTCAAAGATACTCCCAGATGTGGGAGTAAACGTTTGGAAATGTTTGATTCAATTTAGAAGACATTTTAATTATATATTTTAGAATACAGAGCATTTTCATTCATAAATCTGGCCAATGTATTTTTAAGAACCTAACCCATTCACTGGGAAATAAACTATGCAAAAAAGATTTAGCCTCTAAAGCCCCAAAATCTTTTTATTTGGAGCATTCAATTACAGAATTCTCCCAAATATATAGCGGAGGAATCCAAAACTGCCGAGAGGGAAAAATGCATGGGGCCGGTGAGGTAAAATGTAAACTAAGACTGAGTAGGGTCAGGGCCACATATCCTATTAGACACAGTAGTTACCTGCATACAGAGTGCTTTGTCAGCTCCTCCACTGTGCGTGTGTGTTAGGCTGGACAGGAAGTGGAAGAGATAATTTCCCATATGCCCACAGCCTCTTACACAGGAAATTCCTTGCAGGAGGATCAGGGACAGCACTGAATGGTGCACACTGTATAACAACTCTTGCCATTCTGCTATCAATCAAAGGAATGTGAATTCTTTGCAAATAACCCTTCAATCTCTACATGCCTATGACAAACTGCCATTTGCCACTGGGCATTGGAGAGGACTGATCGCTAGCTTCCTGCCCTGCGACTATGGCCCTGGGATGTATTGCCCTTTAAGAATTACATTTGGGCATAATGGATTTTTGAATGCTGTTCCTGGCCCTTTAAATGCTTTGGAGCAGGGTTACAACTTTTAAACTGGCACTTCGGATGCAGTCGAAGTGCCGAAGTCGTCGAAGTGCCGAAGTCGTCGAAGTGGCCGCCATTCGACAAACGAACACGTGGCGGCGGCCATTTTAACTTATTCGAACGCGGTCAGTGGTGTGTGCAGCCAAATCTATGGAACTGTTTGCGGCTACCCAATTGCACGAACACCGCTGACCCGTACCTTCTTCGACACCGCGGCTGGAGACTAAGTCCCGTTCGAAGATTTTTTTCTCGGTGCAAAATAGACCGACCGCACAGCCCAAATCCATGGAACTGTTGTGGGCATGAAAATGTGCTCGTGGTCGGTCATAAAGGACTTATACCTATCTCCCGAACGGCTGAACGTATTCGAATGATTTTCGGGTATGTTTGTATTTGGAATGTGCTGATTAATAATATGTAACTGTTATTAATATTGGATGTATGGTTTTAGAGTTATGAAAGTTGGGTAAAAAGTATGTTTAAACTGTACGTATAATTGGGTTACCTCTCAGGCTAAGGGGAGGGAATCTGTGGGATGTAACCATTGTGTGATTGGGAAATGTATAATTGTCTGTGGGTGTCTCCCTTGCAGGGGAGAATTGCATAAAAGCTGAGTGTGTGCCATTAAACCAGAGTTCTTCTTGACCCTCAACACGTAGTCTTGTCTCGTGATTGGAGGGGACAGCTAAATTCACACTGGGGATTGTTATGCGCTGCATATTCCCTTGAGCTTTAATCACTTAGCTCTTTTGAGAGCTTGCTCCTGTTACGCTCTTCTTGGAGGAGAGGTCTTCCCCACACGGTCCTGGATGCTGGAGGTTCATACAGGGTGGAAGAAAGACGGCAAGACTCCAGTTAAGCTATGGCGGTTGTGGAGTCTGCGGTGGTTGTGGTGTCTGCTGCAGTGCTTGGAGTCCTCAGGAAGCGCTAGGAACATCCGTCAATGGAAGGTGTCCGTTACAATGCCTGTACCCTAAACACCCCTTCTTGTCTAAACCTAAATGTAACCTCTTCCAAAACCTGAACAAACTATCTCCGTAGTATCAAATTTAAGCACTCAAAGCCTTAATTTGGATTAAAAACCTTTACGTTAATCCTAGGTTTGACTCCTCTTACAAATTAAAAACACCATGTATCCCACTCTAACCCTTTATCTCTTATATTCTAATAATTTAATCATAGAAAATTTAATGACTTTGATTACTTAATATAGATCTCTGATAGATTTATTGAATAAATTCTATAATATGATCGTTTTTTTCACTTTATGCACTTTATCTTAGAATAATGGGTTTCACACCTGCTTTTTATATTTGGTTATATAGTTACTTTTTATTGTGATATTTCATATAATACACTTCAACACTTAAAATATAATTATGAATTAGAACTATTCACAGCTTTGGAATCTGTCTATTAACATGTACACTGTCTATCCAAATTCTGTAGACCTTTCTTATTTACAACACGTTTCTTTATGTGTGTATATATGTGTGTGTATATATATAACTTTTGGAACACATATACTGATTGTTTATCTTTATCACTTTTATATATGTTCTTTTTTCCTTTTTTTACATACGTATATGTTCTATATTATATATGTCAGAGAATCAAATATTATCATACTAAAGTTATTAATAGTAATGCTTGAAGAGAAATTGGACTTGATCTGACTTTGATTCATTTTATTGTTTATTACTGTGATATTTACCTTTTAATTTTAATTTTTTTTCCAATTTTGTCTCCATATCCCAGGGATGGTACTTTTTGAGAAAGCTTCCAATTGAGTTAATTTGCATTCGTGACACAGCTGTTAGCCTTTACTATCAATGTGGCCATACTGGGGGTTGTATATGGATGTAATCTTAACTAATTGTTTGATGGGATCTTGTTAATTGTTAATCACTTGTATTCCTATAAAAATTCATGTATACATGCACTTAGTAGCTTGACAAAGACCGTGTAGGTCGAAACGTTGCGATGGAGTGGGTTCAATAAAATTGCCTGATTTGTACCTTGGAGTGCCTCGACTTTATTGCTATTATATTACAGTCAAAAAAGTTTGTTTTTTTTAAATGCAAGCTATTGTGACACCAGATATGAGTGGTGGCACTGGGCAAGTGGGCACAGTATACGCTGTGAGCCTGACACACACGCTGGCAGGCAGGCAACTGCAATTAGATTACACATAAAAAAAAAGCAGACTGATGTTCTAGCCCTAAAAAGGGCTTTTTGGGGTGCTGTCCTTACAGCAGAGATCAGATGTGTCCTTCAGGACTGTAGGGGACACTGAATACACTAGCCTAGCTATCGATTTCCCTATTAAATCAGCAGCAGCTACACTGTCCCTCCTCTCACTAAGAATGCAGCTTCCGAATGAATCTAAAATGGATACTGTCCAGGAGGTGGGAGGGTCTGGGAGGGAGGGTCTGCTGCTGATTGGCTGGAATGTGTCTGCTGACTGAGGTACAGGGTCAAAGTTTACTCAATGATGATGAATAGGGGGCGGACCGAACATCGCATATGTTCGCCCGCCGTGGCGAATGCGAACAAGCTATGTTCGCCGGGAACTATTCGGGACATCTCTAGAGATGATTGATTGTCTCCCTTCCCATTTTCTCATTCCTTGCTATTATATCCCCTTGCCTTTTAGCCTGATACATATAGCATCTCTTACAATAAATGAACTTCCCTTCCTAGCCTCTGCAATATTGTAGTAGTTATTATTTCATCTGTAGCCGACTAATTACTAATTAATTATTATCAGCAACTGTGCATAGGTTCTGGATTTTATCTTTAGTAAATAATCAAAACTTAACATTTGATTCTATATTAGTTTTGGACATTTTAATCTCAAATTTAATTCTGTTTGTACACCTGTACTGAAATGTCATCTCTGGATATAATTTAAACATCTATACAGCTTATTGGTGTCTATATTGTCTCTGAATAGTATATTTATAATATAATTATTAGAGACATTCCAATTTATTCTAATTGAATTTAAGCTTATGATCGAAGGTAAACATTTAGTTCCAATTATACGAGGTCAATTTTAAACTAATTAACTGGGCTGTGGCATAAAAATAAGAAGTATCTAAGATTGATAGAGTTTGTGACATTTTGGAGTTATACTGTAACAATTTATAGTTTTTGACTTTAAGCAAAGCTTACATTATAACAGTTTTGTTATGTTTTGTGAATTTGGTTATTTTTCTTTTTTTTATTTACTTCTAGTTCTACTGAGACTTTTTTGTGAATATGTTTTTATTGAACTTTTTTATTTATTTTTTTGAACATGGAAAAGAAAAATGTGGACTCGCAGGTTCCTTTGGTTATTTGTATGTGCTTATACATCGTAAGGCTACTGAGACTTTTTATTATTAATACAATTAAAAGTAGTTTTTTTTTTACAAGTGGTAATTATTGAAGCCAAGCCCTAACATGGGGCTTGTCTTTATTGCCTGTGTTATTTAACTTTGGGTCAGGACCTTCCTATTACCCTGTCACCCATCTTTTAGATGCAGTAATTATTATTACTGTGGCTTATTTTTCTACACATATTATATATAATACTTTAAATAGCTATTTTTTTTTTACAAACTAATTATTATCAGATACATTTGAAATTTATATGACTTTCTTTCTATATCCAATATAAAAAGGCGCACAGGCAACAGTCCACATATGGTGGATATGCCTCCCAGTATTCTCGTAGTGACAAACCGTAGTGAAATTGGTCAGACACAGCTTACACCTTACCATTGATCTCACAATAGAGGTGTTCATACAACATATGCTCCCTGAAAATCTATCTCAACTAGAGCATAAATTACATGATTTTCACGGCAGCAGCCTTGCTGATTGCCCATAAATGGAAAACACCCAACATCCCATCCATTATCAAATTAATTAGCCAAATGTCAGCAAACATTGGCTAAATGTAATTGTGCATGAGGCAGGGCTAGCCCAAACATGTCATATAAACAAATGGAATTGAACCAGATTCAAAAAGGTGAAGTGATGAGAGAGTCATGGCGAATGAGGGGAGATTTAATTTCTAACACTCAAAAATAACACAGACAAAAAAAAATCTATTACATAAAAAACTGTATAAGAATCCCAAAAGGTTAGTATGCAGTGCAGGGCGCCACAATCACAAAATACTAAATCAAAGTAATATTAAATAGTTACCACTCCGAAGGCAGAAATGTATTCTCACATGAAACATAAAAATATGAAAAGAATCATAGTGTAACTATGATGATTAAAAACTAATACAATGTAACAGTCACAAACAAGTTGGCACAATTAAAAACATCAATTGTGCAAAAGCACTTCTTACCTATAAATTAGGCTATGTCCCCAGGCATTCCGGCTTTCAGTCTGTACCTCTGGATATAACACAGAAATCCTCAGTTGTATACAGGTGAAGAGGAGGTTCATCCAAGGGGTCACTTAACTTCAATGTTGTTTAGTCACCAAAAGCCTTAGTCAGGGTTGAATGTAGCTCAACGCGTTTCGTCGTTCTCGACTTCCTCAGTAGCAAGCTCCTAATTTATAGGCAAGAAGACCTTTTTTGTTTTTTTTTAACAGTGAGCAGCCACAGACTGTTCCCTGTTTACTTGACATGCCCTTACTCGCGGTGTAGTGAGTAGGGGCAGAATTTACTAATACTAAGTCATTTTTACTTTGTATTAGTAAATTTGGCTGAAAGACTACCGTATAAGCTGACCCGAATATAAGCCGAGGCCCCTAATTTTACCCCAAAAAACTGGGAAAACGTATTGACTCGAGTATAAGACTAGGGTGGGAAATACAGCAGCTACTGGTAAATTTCTAAATAAAATTAGATCCTAAAAAAATGACATTAATTGAATATTTATTTACAGTGTGTGTATATAATGAATGCAGCGTGTGTGAATGAGTGCAGCGTGTGTGAATGAGTGCAGCGTGTGTGAATGAGTGCAGCGTGTGTGAATGAGTGCAGCGTGTGTGAATGAGTGCAGCGTGTGTGAATGAGTGCAGCGTGTGTGAATGAGTGCAGCGTGTGTGAATGAGTGCAGCGTGTGTGAATGAGTGCAGCGTGTGTGAATGAGTGCAGCGTGTGTGAATGAGTGCAGCGTGTGTGAATGAGTGCAGCGTGTGTGAATGAGTGCAGCGTGTGTGTATGAGTGTGTCAGGGTCTTACCTGAATTGGGAGTCTGTAGCGCAGATATGTTGCTCACCCTTGCAGATAGCCACAGGCCGAGGTGGTCAGGTAAGAATTCACCTGGCCTGTGGGTCTGTGCACAGGGGCTGTGCAGGATGCAGTACCAAATACGCAGGACAGGCAAGGACTGAACCAGCAGGAATATCGAGGGATAGCAGAGGTCAAAGGATGCCAGAGGTCAGGAACAACGAGGAGTAGCCGAAGTCAAGGGATGCCAGAGGTCAGAATTAACGTAGTCAGAAGCCGGAGTCAATAATACGAAGCAGATGAAACTGGAACACAGGTACGAAACAGGATCACAAGATCAAAGACTTGACACTGAGCACAGGGCGAGGTTGGGTTTAAATACCCTGCTGATGACTGATCAGGATCAGGTGAAACACAGCCAAGTCAAGGTGCAGCCCCCAGTGTAGTAGCCATGCCAGGATGAACAGGACCGGAATCAGTAGTCACTGTATAAAGCTGCTGTGGCTCAGAGGCAGCAAGCAGGACCAGGACTGAGAAGTTCCCCGGTTCAAGTCCCCTGTTGGGAACTCCAGGAGCGACCACGTCTGGCTGTCTGTCTAACTGGTGAGAACCGTGACAGAGTGCAGTGTGTGCGCATGAATGCAGTGTGAGTGTGTGTTTGTGTATGTGTTGCAGAGCCTTGGTGGGGGGTGGGCAATTTTATTATTTTTTTAATTATTTTAATAATTTTTTTTCATTATTATTTTTTTATTTTATTTAATTATTATTTTTTATTATTTAAATATTATTATTTATATTTTTTTTTCGTCCCCCCTCCCTGCTTGATACATGGCAGGGAGGGGGGCTCTCACTCCCTGGTGGTCCAGTGGCATTGGCAGTTCAGTGGAGGGGGCTGGCAGGAAGCACTTACCTCTCCTGAAGCTCCTGTCAGCTCCCTCCTCCTCCGTGCCGGTCCGGTCAGCACCTCTGTCAGCTCACACTGTAAGTCTCGCGAGAGCCGCACTATGACCCCGCGGCTTTTGCGAGACTTACACTGGGAGCTGACAGAGGTGCTGACCGGACCGGCGCGGAGGAGAAGGGAGCTGACAGGAGCTGCAGGAGAGGTAAGTAAACGCTCTGCAGCCCCCACAGCCCCATTGTCTGTATTATGGCAATGCAAATTGCCATAATACAGACATTGACTTGAGTATAAGCCGAGTTGGGGGTTTTCAGCACAAAAAATGTGCTGAAAAACTCGGCTTATACTCGAGTATATACGGTAATTTAGGTCTTTCAGCCTTTTGCTAGATAGCTCCCTAATACTGTGGGAATTAGGGAGTTATCTACTTACTCATTCCCATCCATTGACTGGCTAAGTAACTTACATGTTATATGAACGTGTTACTTGATTGTTGTAATTATTGTTGTAAGTTGTAATGCTTACAGCTGAATCCTGGCTATGTTTGTATACTTTTTATTTAAACTGGTATACAGTGTAACAATCTTCATTCTTCCACTGGGTATATTAGTACTTCAGCAATTCTGTGCTTCGGAACTTCGGCACTTCGACACTTCGGAACCTCGGCAACTTCGGAAATTCGGCAATTCAGCTATTCGGAAGTATCCGAATATCCAAATTGCCCGGAGTTTGTCCAAATTGACAATTGGAACGAAACGAATTGCACATGTCTAACATATACATTACTGGACACTACATAACACTCTTCCTCTGAAAGTCACACTGCCTTAGAGTACTTTACAACATCAGAAATTTTATGAACACAGTGTACTCACAGGTCATTGACTGACATCTACACAAATTGATAGACCTCTGCACCCGGATTTTAGAAAACTATATTACCACATTGATCGTGTCCGTGGCTGCCCACTCTCCCACTCCCGTTATACCTTTAGTTAATTCTTTCTTTATTTTTGTATATGCCATTCCTTTGATGTATTCTACCTGTTTTGAAGGTATTTTGGTTATTTATGCTTTTTTATATTAATAGATATAAAAGGTAGCAGCTTTCAGCCACAACAAACACCTATTCTTACCGGAACGGAGCTTGAAAATACCCACATAGCTGTGGGAGAGGTAGCGGACCCAAAGATCGGGAGTTTCGGACCCCCCACGGGAAGCACAAGACTTCTGAGGCTGCGGCCTACTTTGGAGGGTGCGGGGTGGACGGCTGCTGCCCTGTCTCCTTACCACACTGCCACACGCTAAAAGGTTGGGGGCTTGCCGGTCCCCCCCCCCCCATCTAGACCGGGGGGGTCATCCCGGCAACTACTGGTATGGGCATAACTAAGGCTTTGATGAAGTAAGATTATTAACATATGGAAAATACAGTAGACAAGTACAACATGTGCAATAATGTTTAATGCTTATTCGATGAGCAACAAATGGAAAATTTTAATCCTACTTTTATTAATAACTGGATTCTGCACTGACCGACTGTACAATATGTATATGTTCAAAAATATATTTTCAAATTCAAAATGTTATTGTATATTATCGTTGTCACAATCAAGAAGAGAGAGGAAAACAGAAAAAAAATGTGGGGGGACAGAAAAAAAGAAAAGGGGTGTACAAGGAGGGGATGCCATAAATGAAGTTCCTTGACAGTACCATACCAGTGCTGTTAAGTTATTATGCCACATCCTGCTCAGACAAGGTGGTGGATCAAAATCGTACTACACATCAAGTTTTTCGTTTTTTTTTTTAGCTCTAAAATATGTTACCTGATACTGGTTTCTTTCCAAGTTATGCAGTTTAACCATTTGGAACACTCAGTTTACTCAATATAGGTGCCTTTCCTAAGAAAGGTCTTGATCCTGATATTTAGCGCTCATTGTTAGACTCGATGTGTGTTGTCCTACCAAAGTGCGGAGTTTCACCGCCTTCAGGGCAAGACAATGGGATTCATATACTCAACACCTATCGGTAGGATTTGGTACCTTTGGTGATAGTAGTAGTGTAATCATTTCGTTGTTGTGTGAGTTATTTAGGATTGGGGGGGGGGATTATATTTTAACTGCAGCCAAGCAAACAAAACGTACAGCTCCATAGGTCGTATTCCATAATATGGCTGCAAGTAGCAAGATGGGTGACAGCAAGACAATAGCAGGAGTTCCACATGTTACATATCAGGGGCATCATCACTGCTTTGTAATTAATGGCTTGTAATTATTCTGTTCAAAGTCTATATCAAATCCTGGTTCTATTCAATAATCCCTTTGAAAACCAGTGCAGTGTAAACACATTGCGTGGTATATAACCTACTAAGGTCATAACATTTGTTTTAAATTTTCTTGTGTAAGATTTTATTTATGGTACTTTTATACCATCTGTGTCATGTCATATCTTTATGGAAACATGCCGCACACCTATGATGTTTACATTTTTTAAAAAGTGTTTACTGAATAAACATTGACTAATGGCAGTGGGATTTGTTTTTATAGACTGGAACAATTATATGACCACACATTTAACTACATGGTAAATTGCTCTAAAATGAGGTCAGATGTAATATAAAATAAGGTATCATTGGTTCAGTTATGTGGCAAAGTATTGACTAGTATTGACTAGTAGAAACATTTTAGGAAATGTCTTCACTAAACTATGAATTTCCATGATCGGATAAACAAAGCAAAGTTGAAAATGTTTTTAGGTATTTATTTTCACATCAGTGGTCAATTACTTTAACTCACACTTTAGAAAATAAATTCCCAGATTTCCTGGTTTAAAGAGAAGTTCCCTCTATCCTATTTAAAAAAAACAAGTTCTTATTACAAGAAAAAAACCACAGCATTTTCATATGAGAATAGTAATACTGGGGTTTCCTGCCTCACCTGATTTGAACGAGTGTTCAGTGCAGTAGTGAACCCTTCTCTCTCGTAAGTAGTGATTAGAGAAATAACAAGGAACCACTGGACCAAAAATCAAAGAAGTGCTCCAAGAATCAAAGAAGTGTATGAATAGTGCTGGCTGATTATAATTAAGAGTGGTGCTACCTGAGTGTGATTGGGTGTGGAGGTGATTGAGTGTGGAGTCACACACACACACACACAAACACACACCCACCACCACCAGGTTAGTTGGCTCCCTGGTGGTCCAGTGGGGGAGCTCAACCCCCCATTTTAACCTTTAAATTCTAAGCTGCCAGTCTATTAACTTTGTGTAAAAGAGCTGCTCATGGGCAGGGCCCTCTTTATGTTTTGTACTGGTCTATGTATATGGTACTATCTTTTTCCAAATTGTATAGTGCTGCAGAATTTGATAGAGGTTTATAATTGTCATTATTATTATTAATAATAATAACAATAATAATGTTGGACATATACTTTCATAGAATAGCAGCTACATTATATATATTTATATACAATCCTCATATATTAAAGGACAATCTAAAAGAGCATATATTTGACAGCTTTCTACATTGTCCATTAATAAATAGAGATATTGTTCGTTCAACAGCATGACTATAGGTCCTGTCTTTTCATGCCAAATACTAGACATATTGGAGTTATACTTTGTTTGATAACCACTGTAGAACTAGACTAACCTGCTCTCCCAAGTTACAAAGACACTCAAATCGTCACACAGAATATACAAATAGGGATCAGCACACACAGGCAAAAAACTTTTTTATTATTTCATATCTTTCAAGGCTGCTCAAAATGAGTTGTCTCGTGTACAAAACATGGGGGTTTCATTATATTACATGGCTAATGCCATACCACGTAACGCTTATTACTGCATCATTACACCACAGCATCGGTTGAGCCTAATCTAACATGAGGATATAGATGACTGCACTAAATGCTTGGATTACATTAATGATTATTCCTAATGAGGTTAATGTTTTTACAACTTGGCCGTATGTACATCCAGTCCTGACCAGGCAGACATTTACATGCACATGTGATTGGATCCCAGTGAAAGGTTTTTCCTCGAAAAATGTACTGTATAGCTGGAATTCCTTTATAACATAAATACCAGGTTGCGCTCACCAATGCATGTTTTAAAACATGTCAGAATATAGTGAGATAGAAATCATGGTATTGACCTTTAGTGAACTCAACTATTTCTGTGCTAGGTTGAACAAAGAACGACAATTCCCAAGTTTCTTAAAAATGTATGTTTTCTGTAGTCAACTATTTTCATGCAAAACTGTTTAAATGTTTAAATATAACATAGATATATTGCATTATCACTTTGAATAAGAAAAATAAGTAGTTATTTTTGGTAAATGTTTATACACACAGAAGGGTGAAAATGTTGTTATCGAAGGCAGTTTTGTCAATTTTATCAATTTGTTAATCTTTCGCAATCCACATCATGTTGAATCAGAATTTTATCATGAATAAACTTTTATCCCAGTATAACATTTTAACGTAGCATGTGAACTTATAAATTTCTAATAACTTTAAATGAACAAATGAAGAAAAGCCACACAATTATTCATGAGATGAAACGGCTACATATCACATATTTTATATTCTGTATGTAGTTTAAATTGTTCACTACATTTTAAAACGGGATCCTGATGAAGCTGACATTTCATATAAATCTGAAATAGTTAGCACTGCTATTGATTTTAAATGAAATCTTAGCTACAGAAACTTTGAGACATAGTACACTTTATTGTAAATAAAAGTATATACATAGATATATGCACCAGAATCTTGTTTGTAGATGAATATCTTAAAAAACAGAGATAAACAATCTAAGAGTAGTATATAGATTAAAGTTGGAATAATATATTTCTATTGACAGCTCACTCACACTTTCAAGAGCTATATAGAGCTCTGCTGTTGAAGGCGTGGATGATATAATCCCCATCTAAGTATGTAAATATAGTAGTGGTGATGGTGCAATCAGCAGTGATGATGGTGCTTTTCTTTAGTAGAGTGTGATAAGAAAAGACACTTCTGATGAAATCCCATGGTGAAACGCATTAAGTTTCACCATGGGGTTTCATCAGAGTGTGCCTCTACCTTTTTGGATTTTAAATATATATTTTATATATGCTTTTTTATTTGTAAAATAAAGTATATTCCTTTAAATTGTATTATTTATACTAGAGCAGGTTCATGCTCTGAAAAATGTGAGTGAGATACCTTTAACATTTCTTGAAGATACATATAGTACTAAGTATATTACACTACTGGATGTTCTTGTTTATGTCTTTTCATATCACACTCTACTAAAGAGAGTATATAAAGCTAATGTGCTTTATATGTTTGACGTGTTTATTTAATACATATTTTTAATAATTGTTGTTTGTTGTTTATTCTCTCTTACTAATATTACTTAATATCCTTACATCCATCTGTGTTTTCCATGTAGAACAACTTTTGTTCGGTGTCAACCATGTGCTGAAATGTACCTGGTGCAGATAAGAAAGGTATAAGATATTATTGATATAAAAAATTATTATATGCCTAAACTACAACTAACTAAAAACAAAAACAAAAAAAAACCAACAACTAAAAACTGTAATATAAAACCTGAAATAAAATAATCACCTAGAAAAAAAATGTGGTAATCTACCTTAATATTCCACCTGTATCATCATTTTCACATTTTCTTGATGTGTAGTTGTATACTATACTAGTAGCCTAGTAAGGTGATTTTACTTCACTTTCTACAGATAGATGTTAAAGGGACACTATAGTCACCCAGACCACATCAGCTCAATAAAGCTGTCTGGGTGCCAGGTCCCTCAGGTTTTAACCCTTCAGATGCAAACATAGCAGTTTTCTGAGAAACTGCTATGTTTACATTTGGGGTTAATTCAGCCTCTAGTGGCTGTCTTCCGGACAGCCACTAGAGGCGCATCTGCGACGCTGGAGGCACATTTTGCCTTCATCACGCAGAGCGTCCGTAGGATTGCGCATTCGGCTCCACTGATGTCGGATGGGGGAGCTGACGTCCGCGGGTTAGGAGAGGTCACCTGCGCCGAGGGAGCCCGGAGCCGGAATAAGGTAAACTGCTGAAGGGGTTTTAACCGCTTCAGCTCCACGGGAGGGGGACCCTGAGGGACCCTCAGGGCACCCTCAGGGCACTATAGTGTCAGGAAAACCGCTTTGTTTTCCTGACACTATAGTTATCCTTTAACTAGTTATATTTAAAAGATTGTAAATTAAAATATGAAAAATATTGACTTAAAAAAAAAAAAAGTAACTAAAAAAAAGTTACAAAGATGCCCCCCAGGCCAGGATGAGACACTCTAATTAGGAACATTTAATTCTAGTCTCTGATGATTGAAAGACTACCTAGTATTATAGCCATTCCATAACTGCTATCAGTTTATACAACAAGGCAGTGCTTTGCTCTCAGGAACTGTGCATGCACAGTCCATGGATTATCTCTCTTTCATTGGAGATGACAGAGAACATTCACTATCGTATGTGCATGCTGTGCGCGCAATAGTGATGAAATTGACAAGTGACATCCAATACTAAGTGTTATAGGCTGAATTATTGATATCTCTTGTGGGCAGTTGTACAGCAGATGTTATGAGCCATTGCCACTATAACCCACTCTCCTTAATGGGTGTAGTGTGCTCCAAGCAACAATTTAATGATGCTAAATTGATGTGTTACTTATATTCCCTGAAAAAAGGGTCACTCCAACAAACAAACAAACAAAAATAGTAATGTAATGCAATCAGGGTAACCCTTACTGTCCTGGATCCCCCCCTATCCCACCCCCCCTCCTCCCTGCCCTCAAAAGTAAAAAAAAAAAAAAGAAAGAAAACAGCACAACATAGCTGTTATCCTATGTCAAGGCCCAGGGATGGGCTGAGGGAAAGACAGGGGTGGCACGGTGTATGGCGAGGCAGTGGCACCAATAGCTATCTGGTGCTAGCATTCTGCGTGTGCTGGTGTCAATAACTAATTTTGCATTAGCCAGTAATGTGGCTTCCATCAGCAGATGGATTAAATTGTGTATGTGCGGCATTTCATAGCAAAACCTGCACATACAGACTCCAGGCACCATAACCACTTAAAATCACTGTTCTTTGCATAACCCTTTAAGTTTACAAGATATAGTATGAAATAGTGAATTAATTTAAGTGAGCTCGTTTGTGACCTATGTTTCAAACACCTGAACAAGTTGCATAATAGAAGGAGTGGGAGGGGGGTCTGACCTATGTTAGATCAGGAATAAGGTGTTGTCAAGAGCCCCCTGCAGCGGGTATGAAGCAGCCATGTGGTTGTATTTAAAAAGTTCCACAAGTTGGATTCATCAATGTTTAATGCAAACGCTTTGAATAATTTCAGGTAAATAACTGTTCTTTTTATGAAATTTTAAAATGACCTGAAAATTTTAAATAATATTAAACTTTGAACAAACAAACTATAATAAGATTGCTGATAATGTTAGTGATCCTGTAGCTGTGTTTAGGAGTATTTCTTTCTGAGATGAGATGCACATGGCAAAGGACCCTTCAATAAATTCTCAGGTGCAGGAAAGCTCCATTTAGGTCACTAAGCACAACCCGTGTTTTCGTGGTCAGTCTTTATTGACTAGACCAGCCATAAATAAAAAATATGAAAATGTCAACAAAAAGAAGAGAATTTCAGGCAATCGCATTATTTGCAAAAACAGACATGTTTTAAGTGAAACTCAGTAAGGAACTTAAAATTGAATGTCAATGTTTGGATCATCAAAAGCAGATTTCTCAGACAGAATAGCATGAAAAAAGAATTAATCTTTAATCTCTCCAAACACTCAAGTTTGGAATGCAGGAACAAGTGCTTCTTCATTCTAACTCTTCATTAGGTGTTATCATGTCATGAATAAAGGGGAATTACATGCATTAATTAAACTTGCTTAGAAGGCTAGCTGAACACCTAACAAATATATTTGGAAATGGGATATATATATATATATATATATATATATATATATATATATATTTGTGCTCGGAATTTAATATGTAATGGATAGTGTAAGAGATAAAAGTTGGTTGTGGTGTGCCGAAACCAACGTCCGAGTGGGCCTGTAAATAAAAGAGGGCCCACCAAGGAGAATTGTATGTTCTAAGGGTGCTGGTGGGTGGGGAACACTTGAACTTGAACGTCAAAGGTGAGAAGGGGTTGGGTGTTTACGTAGGGGACTTACTCCTCCCACAAATTCAGGCCTAATGGCCTTTCTACTTGTGCTCGGAATTTAATATGTAATGGATAGTGTAAGAGATAAAAGTTGGTTGTGGTGTGCCGAAACCAACGTCCGAGTGGGCCTGTAAATAAAAACAAAACAAACAAAAATATATACCTTGCCTGGGTGCTACCCACGTTCAATAGATAAGAAAATAAAGTAAAAGGTGCACTCACAGATCTTGTGTTCGAAAATACGTGGTTTAATAGTACGAAAAAATTCAGTTGCATCTGTGAAAATAAATCGACGTTTCGACTCCTAAGGGTCTATTTCAGTACATCAAACAAAGTGACGATATATACATGTATCAATCAATAACTTACCAATAATGTGAGTGAAGATCGAGTGAACCCATCACCTTCAGACTGCTACCGACCCGGAAGTGCAGGAAGCCGCAGGGACGTCATCACGTTCTGACATACTGCGGGAAACAAACGTGGTTGCTAAGAAACCAAATACCACCATGGAGATCGTGAAGGCAAATCAATTAAGTCCTGAACCCCGGATAAAAGCAAAGGAGAACTGACACATCAGTGTCTAGATGGAGGAATAAACAGATCTATAAATCCATGTTGTAACTTTGTAATTATTAGAGATATCAGTGGGATAAATACGAGAGATGTGTCAAAGCAAACTGTGTTATAAAAGTGATCGTGAAATGTGTGAAACAGTGTATATATAAAAATAAAGTGTGAACGTGTGCTAATGTGTCACAATACAAGTATATCCCACTGGAGTAATATTATGTATGAAACAATCAAACCTATTTTATTTTCTTATATATATAATATATATGTAAAAGGACACAAACACTACTATCCACATGTTCTTAGAGCTATAATACAATCTGTATTGGTACACGTGAAGCAGGCATGGGAATTGCTTTAAAACCACTACAGCGGGCTATAGTGTTTACGTCTGCTTTCACATGGAACAAAATTTTGTACACATTCTGGACCACATTCTGGACCACACAATACTATAGCAACAAAAGAAATGAAAGATGCTGTTCAGCTGGCATTGGGAGGCTTTGGTACCTGGTGTGAAACAGGTAAGAGGCAAAGTATTGCAATATGGCTAGCCCCCTTACCAGAGAATGGCGCCAGGGTACTCCTCACATTATTATTACTAGTGGGCTGTAGTGGTAATAATGCTCAGAGTAACCATTTAAGTATATTTTACAATTGAAGAATGATTTACAATAGTTTGATTCTTTACCAAACGAGTACAGCACTTACAACCTACCACTGGCATCTGAGAGGTAGATACATGAGCCTTTAAGGGCTTCTCTGTTTAAACAACGGGGCACCCAACTCAAGTTTTCATTTCATTTCTGAAACATACGTTAGCTGGAAGCAAGAGGCACTACAATTGACTGACTACAATTTCTAAATTAATTTTGTTTGTGTCTCATGGATAACCCCCCTAACTGAGTGATGTCACTAAAGTGATCTTTAAGCTCACTCACTGAGAATTTGAGCTTTTCCATTTATACAAACTCAGATTCTCAATGAGAAGTTACTACTGGCAATATACTACTGTAACAGTTTTGCAAGGTGTCAACCGGCTGTCCTAGGTTTCCCTCTGACAGATGGAATTCCCTGACTTATGTCTATTCAATTTTATGGCTATGCCAGTGTAGGCCATAAACCTAACCATCTTGCCTTTCCCATTGCATTCACATTTGGTTTGACAATATATATTTCAATCAACTTGTTGATATTGTATCAAAATTGTACTCATAGTGATATATATATATATATATATAAATATTTTATTTTTTTTAAGTGTGAAAACAGATTGTCTAGAGCTATACAGTAGTGGAAATATGCAAATGTGTGCAACACTAAAGCACAACGGAATGAAAGAGGTTGAGAACTCCAATAAATGGCAGAAATGAGAGAGGCATCATAAATCCAACTGCATATGAAAAATGTCCTCTGATAACATCACAATGACAATATCTGCCTAGTAACATGAACATCCAATCAGCGACATGCTTATTATACAGTAGGCGGAACATAGGTAGCCACTTCCTCTTTCTTTGCTGCTCCTTCAGTTAAGTACAACATATCTCACGGTTTCCTAACTGTGGAATTTTTATTATTATTATAGTGATTATTGTGATTTGTCATATTAAATACATTGGAGACTGGTACCTTGAGTGCTGGTCCTTGTTACTACAGTCATTTTATTATTTTATACTGTATATATTATGTATATTTGTTTGCTTATTTGCTATTGTTTTTTTTTCTCCCCTCCTTGTTGTCCCCTTGGATGTTAGGCAGACCCTTTGGAGGTTGTTCCATACCTAAACTGTGCAACCGCGTTTCTACTCAGGTATTTTCCCCCTGACTAGCTTTGCCTGCTCTACGCTCCGTTTCTTGAAGCTGTCTGTTTGGCCGTGCATGCATGTTCTGTCAGGAACACGTCTGACGGCAATCTTGAGTTTCGGCAGTTTGCCTCAAACTCCTAGTAGAATCCTTTGTGATCTGCAGTCTGTCTCCGACTGAAGATGGACAACATCTCAGCTGTACGTTATAGCAATCATCTCAGAGGCACAAAATCCAAAGTCATGGCAAATTTTTGATTTCTGTCAATTTTGTCTTCAGTACAATATTGCAGTCAGGGCGGACTACATCCCAGGTCTATCCAATATTATGGCGGGTTGGTATTCCTGCCATCTTCGAGATTCCAGCGACTGGCACCTTGATCCCCAAATCTTTCAATGCAGTTGGGATCTTTGGGGTCCCTTGGACGTAGACTTTTTCGCTTCCGAACTTTTTCAGTTGGAGGCGGGATCCAGCGTCAGGAATTATGCATTCCCTCCATTTGCCTTCATCCCTCACTGCCTCCTCCATCGTCAGCATCAATTGGGCTTCCTAGTGATAGTGACCCACATGTGGCCATCACAACCTTGGTTCCCGCCTCTCCTGGAGATGGCGGTAGACCGCCCTTGTCTTCTTCCGAATTTCTAATCTCTCCTACGGGTCCTGGATAGGACACTCCACCCCTTAATTCTTCAGGTCCTCCTCCACCTCATGGCATGGCTAATTTCCAGGGACCCTGGTCAATCAAGGGAATTTTGCAGTCGACTCTCAGACTTCTCGAGGGCGCATGGGCAACCGGCACGAGATAGTCTTACAAGTCTGCTTGGGGCACATGGAATGATTGGTGCATGGAACAGGGTGTGGATCCCTAATCAACTCCTGTGACTACTGTCCTCCAATTTTTGACTTCCTTTATGATAACGGGAAGGGATATCGGACGGTCAACCTCTGCCGTTCAGCTTTTCGGCTGGTCATGCCGGTATTGATGGTGCCCTGATTGGACGTCACCCGTTTGTTTGACGTCTTTTACGTGGCATTTGTTTTGCGAGGCCACCTTTTCCTCCCTATTCCTCCTTATGGGTCGTTTCTCTGGTGCTAAGTTTTCTTAACGATTGGCCGGATAATGAGTCTTTATCCCTGAAACAAATCTCGGCTAAACTAGTTATGCTGTTTTGTTTAATTTCTTGCAAGAGAGTATTAGATGTTAGGGCACTCGATGCCGATGCTTGCTCTTTCTCCCCAGAAGGGGTTGTTTTTGACATTTCACGAAGGACAAGATCGTCCTCCCGGTCAGTCTTGTACCCGGCTTTTCCCTTCAAACCACAACTCTTTACGGTGTCATGCCTACATGTTTACGAAGCATGTACCGCCCCCCTTCGGACAGGCTCAGACCCTCAACTTTTCATTTCCTTTCGTAAACCGCATGCTCCAGTATCCTCTCCCACCTTGGCTCGTTGGGTCAAATGAGTCATGTCCTTGGCAGGTGTTGATATCTCCATTTTTTTTCCTCAGTCGATTTGCAGTGCTATGGCTTCGAAGGCCTCCTTTGCTGGCTGTTGTTTGGAGGATATTTTAAAAGCGTCTGATTGGTCCTCGGAGTCTGCTTTCCATAATTTCTACTTAAAACCAATCCAGCATTTTGCAGAAGCCATGATTTCACAGTTTTAAACTAGCATAATAGGAGCCTCCGTGTCTTTAATCAAATTCCCAGATTTTATTTTTATCATGACGTAAAGTCATGATTTTATTAAAGACACAGAGGCGAGTATTATCCCATCCTGCCCTTGGGTGGCTTTGGCATATATAAGGTAAGTTACTCACCTCTCCTTACTTTTCGAATGACCTGTCTTCAGTGGTAAGTCTAGTATTGCTGTTATATTATATGCCTGCATATCTATAGGGTGCAGTTTATCTAGGGTACATTTGGATTGTCTTTAGTATCCCAAGACTGTTATATTTTCATTATATTACAATTCCAAGAGTCATTATCATTGACGAGTTAGATGATTCTGCTTCTAGTATGTTGCCATTGCATAATTACACAATATTACCATATTTTTCTTGTTTCCCTTAGCGTGAACTTGCTTGCAACACCAATCTGGATCATATTCCCTGTTCCGGCTCGTTTGGTTTCTGGCTTGTTCGGTTGTTTTTCCAGCTTCTGGTGTTAAGTTCTTCTTCGCGATTCGCAAGAAAGAGGAAGTGGCCACCTATGTTCTACTACTATAGGATAAGGATGTCGCTGATTGGATGTTCATGTTACTACACGGATATTGTCATTGTGATGTTTATACCTGTTTTTTCTATTGATTTGCATGTGTTTGCTGCTGAGTGCAGCATAATACCCGCCTCCATGTCTTTGATAAAATCATGACTTTACGTCATGATAATAGTAAAATCTGGGAATTATATGATGGATTTATTTTTATTTTTATATTGGAGCATATTTTATGTTAAGGCTTGTTAAATATGTATTACTTTAACGCAATGACGGAAGATTGCTATTTTATATTATAAATTGCATAATGTCATTTTATTTCTCTTCATGACATATTTTAAAAAGGAAACTTTGATTGCTGTAAAATTATATAATTTTAGGATGATTGTATATAATTAAACTGAGGCTGATTTGTTTATAAATTGACAGTATCTGTACATTTTATCATCATTACTGAGACTGGCAGGTGCCAAACAGCATTTACAGCTCCATTTTCCATTACATGTCTGAAAAGCTCTATTGAGAAACATTTTACTCAAGACCACAGTGATGGATCATTGAAACACAGAAACAAATAGGTGTTTGATGACAGATAAAACCAATTAGCCTCTCTAGTAGACATGTGTATCCTAATTCTGTCCGAATTTTACTCTTGATTCAGAATAATTTTGTTGATCTGGTTAATCTTAGATGTATTAAACAACAACATTTCTCATTACTTAGCTGTCATAATCTATATATCTTTTCTCAATAGCAGCACCATGCAATGATAGTACAAGATGCTGTGCTGTTTTAATGATAATCGATGGTCATAGTGATGTCACTCACATTATAAAGAGACCAAACACATTGTATTTACTTTCCTCTTTCCATTTATTCAAGGATTCCACAACTCATGACTACTTTGTAGGGAAGGGCTGTCAAACACATGGATTTGCCCCCTGTGGAGGCCCATCGGGTAGTTGTATGCCTCCCAAATATCCCACTTCTAGTGGTACAGTACTGATTTTGGGGTGGTGTACCACTATCCCGCTTTAGCTTCCTGGTATCCAGCATCTGTGTTTGGAGTAATTATGCAAATACTGTATTGCCTTATACTTCCTGTTTCCTGTTTACCCCTGACATGGATGTAGTTCTATAGCCTAACATGGTTCCTTACACTGAAAGCTTGTAGTGTCTTGATTCTATAACTGAAACAATCTGTGGACACCAGGAAATTGTCGTCGGGCAGCATGGCATGTGGGCATCCTTAGCTTTTTTTTTCTTTTCTTGTTTAAGCATCATTAGCGTTTTTCATTGTTTGTGCATGTGTGTATATATAAAGTTATGTATTTATTCCAGGAGACAATTGCCTTCCAGAACAAATGAGTTTGACACCTCTGCCACAGGGAGATGGTGAGAGCAGCTTTAGGGGCCCTTGATTGCATATCACATATGATATAAGTGATGACACATATAATAGAAGTTTGCGTTTAATGACATACACTAGTCATATAATGATAATATTTCACATGTAAATGTATTAATTTGTTCCTATTTTCTTTAAAAGTGTTTTGTCGTAATTCAAGTTTATAAATGCGTCTTTATTTCTTAGCTGTTTTTCCTTATGCGTTTTTGAATAAGTATTTGGTTAAAGTATTGCAGTATCAAAAGCTCATGGAAAGCATCACTTGTCTTGGAACAAGAATTAGCTTGAGTTAAAATTTCTTGGCTTTACGTTATACTTCTTCAAACATTCAATGGGTTCCAGAGTACAGTATTTTGAAGGAGTTATATATATTTTTTTCTAACTTTGAATAAAAGGTCTTTTTACTTTGTAAGAAATGGTGTAGCCACATCTTTTAGCAATAAATACAGGTTAAATAACCTTGATCTGTGTACTGGGTTTACACATGGGTCATGCTTCAAACACTATGGAAGTGATTAACCATTGTCAGTCATGAGCATACCTGGGAACCATCATAGTCTGACCTTCAATTTTTCACTTTCCATTCAATCTCAAGGTGTATTGGCAGGCCTTCCACTCATTTCAGAGAGTCTATTCCCGACTCCATTTTACTCTCCACTAATGTGCTGATATATGTATCTCTAAGTCAGGATCAGATTGGGAACAACAATAAGCCTGGTATTTAAACTACTCAGCAGTCCCTTTTAAGTATCAGACCACTAATCGCCCTTCATTCTCTAACATGCTCTTTTCTTCCTATGTAAAGGGGCATGTTTCTGAATGTGGGGTATACTTGTGTAGCATGCATTGCGTGTGCATGTTAGAAGTATTTGTGCAGTGTGACAGTGTGTGTGAATCTGAAAGTATGTTTTTTTTTGTGTAGTTTAGCAGTGTGTCGGGGGGTGTATTTGTATAATGTCAATTTTTTTTTGGTGGGGATTTCAACTTGTCTAGTGTGTGGGTCTGTGGGTGTATTTGTGTAGTGTGCCAGTGCGTTTGTGTGTGACAGTGTATTTGGGTAGTGTAACAGTGTGACGCAAAGCCTAATCTTGAGATGGGTACTGATATTGCAATTGATTACATTTATTTAATATATAAATTATATAGTGAGCATGCTCATATGCATGCACAATCAAGCTCACTGACAATCTCACAGACACACACAAGAGACACTGGCATAAGCACACACACAAACTCATACACACATGCTCTCTAATACATGTCCAAGTACACTTACACACACACAAGCTCACTACACAACTCACGCAACTTCGCAGACACATACATGCTCACTACAGACAAGCTCACAGATGTTCACACACAAGTTCACTACAGACAAGCTCACTGTCATACACACAGACAAGCTTAATACAGACAAACTCACTGTCACATACAAAAGTTAGATAACTAAACATAAGCTCACGACACCTAAGCTCACTACAAACAAGCTCACTGAAAAACACATACAGGTGGTCCTCGTTTTGCGACCAACCTGTTTTATGATGGCTCGCACTTAAGACCAGCTCTCTTGCGAGGTGTTAAGTGCAAACTGTTGGGGGAATTAGACAAATGCAACAGATTAGGGAATTCCTCTATGTTCAGGGACATTTCCCCAAACATAGACAAACACAAAAGAGCATGGAATACCTCTAATTTATTTTTTCCCTAAATCTAAATTTCCCCAAGCATAGATTAGAGGGATTACCTGTTCTTGTGCGCTGTTCTATGTTCGGGGAAATGTCCCTGAACACAGACATGCACACTAGAGCAGGGAATACCTTAAATCTATGTTTGGGGAAATTTGCCCGAACATAGATTTAATGGATTCCCTGCTCTGGGGCGTTCGTCTATGTTCGGGGAAATTTCCCCGAACATAGACAAGCGCACCAGAGCATTGAATCCCTTAACTCCTCATATACCAACCAATTCGTTCTACGACCGGGTCATAGGAACGAAACCCGGTTGGTAAGTGAGGAGTACCTGTACAGACAAAAGCTGACTAACACATGCACAGGCTCACTACAGACAAGGTCACAGTGACACAAACACAAGCTCACTGAAACAGACAAACACACACACAAGATCACTACAGACAAGCTCACTGACATACACATACCCTCACAAGCTTACAGGGAGACACACACATGTTCACTGTCACTCATCACATGCTAGCCATTTGAAGTTTATTAGCACCTTGACGTGCAATGTAGAACTGTGGATGGGTGAATGTTGACTCATGCATCTGATTGCTATTTTTAGGCTCTCGGTTGGTTAGCACTTGGGGATGGCACTTGTGTATGGTGGTTGACTCCTTCTCCATGCGGACACTGGAAGAAAATTGCACGGACTGACCACACACAGGAAGACCTGAGGGAGGATGACATGCTGTCCAAGCTGTCAAACAACTGTATTTTAATGGAAACACTATCCATCACAACAAAGGGAAACAAAATGTATAACTTAACATGTATATAAAATACTATATAATACAGTCACTGTGAGTACCTTTTTTATCTGGATCCATGCCTGAGAGATGCTCTGCCTCACTTCACAAATACTGCACATCTGTCTCCCATGCTGGCATCTTGGCCAGCAACAGAGAAACAACTAAATTATAATGAGTCGGTTGTGGCAATCTCTCACTACCCTATTTGGCCCTTGGGCTCTGATCATCATGGTTCACCGGGCAGAAGCATAGTGAGTTCATCAGGAGCCTGGGGGCAAATTCATTATTTTCCCCTACCCCTAAACCAGTATCATATCCTGACAGATTGCAGGTACCCTGCACAGGATTTTTTTTTTTTTAAATAATTGATCATAATCATACTTATGTCTAGGGCAGGCATAGGCAACCTTCGGCACTCCAGATGTTTTGGAAAAAACCTCCCATCATGCTTTGCTAGCATTATAGGTGTAAGAGCATTATGGGGGATGTAGTCCACAACATCTGGAGTGCCGAAGGTTGCCTATCCCTGGTCTAGGGACTTATATATGTTCTAAATGAATAGGCTATACTCTAATGGTCTATTCTCTAATAACTGAGCTTAGTTAAATTAGTTGTACGAAATTGCAATATCAATGCCAATGTAGATGACATGGATAAAGAGGTGAAATGGAAATTCTTTGTACTTTTGAATACTTTGACCTCGATTTTGCAATTCCCATGCAAAGTCACAACAATTTACTTTTTACAGGATTATTCAGGGCTGGGAGAAGGTGCTGTGTGTGCTGTTGGTAATGTTGCATACGTGATGTGCGTGTATGGAGGCTGCTTGCAGTATTATATGTTTATATGAAAGCTAAATGTGGTGTTGCAAGTCTGCCATGAAAAGTGTGTGTTGGAATGTTGGTTTTAGTGTTGTTTGGTGGGAGCCTGCTTGCGGTACTGCCTGTTTGTGAATGTCAGTTTTCGTTTTGCAAGTTTGTAGGGACACGTGTTGCATATGTGGGGAAACTATTTGTGGTGTTACATATGAGGGAGTGAACTGCCTGTGGTGTTGTGTGTGTGTTTGGGAAGGCTGATTGTGTTATGGTGTATTTGTAATGCAGTTGTGGTGTTGCATTTCTGTGGAAATGTTGCTTGTTTGTGGGGATTTGTCTTGTAGGGATGCTCTTTGTGCTGCTGCATGTCTGTGAGATCACTGCTTATAGTATTGCATGGGAAGTTGCAGCTTGTGGTGTTGAATGTTTTTAGGAATGCTGTATATAGGGTGGCATTTGTAGGGGGACACTGCTTGTTAGGTTAAGCTTTGGGTGAAGTCTGCTTGTGGGGTTGAGTGCGTGTGAATGGGGCCTTTTGTGGTGTAGTATGTGTGTGTGTGTGTGTGTGTGTGTAGGGAGTAGAAGATGCAGTTTGTGTATGTGGGTATGGGTTTTTAGTGGTGGTATAGGGGCTGTTGTGTGTATGTGATGGGATAAGGGCTGTAGTGTGTGGGGAGAAGGAATTGTAGTATGTGTGTTTGAGGTGGAAGGAACTGTAGTGTGTGTGTTTGAAAGAGAGAATGGGGGGCTAGAGGGTGGTAGACAGGGGCTCTAGTATACAAAGGATTAGGTGCTGTAGAGAAGAGTGGCAGGGGCTGCAGTGTAGTGTGGTGACACAGACTGGAATGTAGGAGGGACAGGGCATGTAGTTTGTATTTGTGGGATATATCAGAGGTGAAATAAGAACTTAAGTGTGGTATAGGGGCTGTTGTGTAGGGGGTATAGGAGTGTTGTGTTGGAAGTATGGGATCTGCAGTATACCGTAGAGTGGAAATGGGCTGTAGTGTAGAGGGGTTTGAAGGTTTAGTGTAGGGGGTACATATGCTAGCAGTTCATCTAACACAATAGATAGATAAAACATTTAGAACATTAGAAAATGTTACTGTATTTGCACCCTCTGTATTCTGCCACCATTGGCTTAATTGACCCGTGGGAGATACAATGTTATGTATATTACATATTACATGTTTTTTATAAGATTATAAGAGTTAGGGATAAATCTAGGGTTCCAATAATCCTAGTTGAGTCCTGGGACATGCAAGTACTATTTTGCCTGTGATTGGAGAGTGGTACAATCCCCCGCCTTAATTCAGTCCCTCGTCCTTTAGGGATATGGTAGGATAGTAGCTGTGGAGAGAGAATGACTTCCGCAGCTTTATTCATGGTATGTCTCTAACCTTCATACCCCTATCCCAAAGGTTAGATCTAATCTTTCACTGTGACACATGATACACAGAGAAAGTAACACATTTGTAAGCATGTCAGGTATGTCCTGGAAAACATAACAAAGCAAAAGTACGAACGGACAGGATAAACAATTGGAAGAATGCTTAAAGTGCAGATCATTTAAGAACATGTTTGCTCTTACTTTTACACCCTGATTACACACATCTTCCTGATATTTGTGATAGCCATATCCAGTGATAAATGGTATCTGCAACATTTATTTTGTACATTGCAGAAATCTCTATTTCAAAATTCAATCTTCCTATTCTGGAATATACAACCAAACAAATCTGTGAAAATTGTCAAATTTCCACCTGTCACTATACTGCTGTTTACAACTTTAAAAAGCAGGAGGCAACTTGACAAACCTCAATGGTACCATCTTATTGAACATTCAGAATCTTGTGGAATCAGACAAATTTATGATGATGGTAACTCAGATCATTAGAGCTCAATACTTAATTAAAAGACTAGACTATATTTTTTTCACTGCTAACTATGAGCATTAAATGTTGTGATCAACTATTAACCGTCATTTTGCATTTTTCTTACTTGTCTCATTTTCAGTCTGCTATGTAATCACTAAATATGTATGTAATTTTATATTTTTATTTTTTATTGTATGATTTTTTCCCCCCCAGTTTTGAAGTAGCCCTTTTTAATGCCACAATCACGACTGATACATTTCAAGGTACATTCAGAAAAAAGGCAGTGTTTACATTACAGCCCAGGGATACCACCACTTGCCACTCCTCAGATGACTACTAGAGGACGTGCTTCCTGGGGCAGTGCTGCACAGTGATATTCATTGTCTCCACCCTCTGCATGGAGACACTGAACTTTCTTCATGGAGATGCATTCAATGCATCTCTATGAGGAGATGCTGATTGGCCAGGACTGTGTTTGGCTTGTACTGGCTCTGTCCTTGATCTGCTTCCTTGACAAACTCAGTCAATCCAGTGCTATCCTATGGGAAAGCATTGTGATTGGCTCAGATCACCACTTCTGATGAAGTCAGCCAAAAAAGTAGATCAGGGGCTGAGCCACCAGCAGCAGACTGGAATAAAGGTAAGATTTTACTATATTTGGACGGGGCGGGGTGGGAGGGGGGAGAGAGGGGTGACTTTACAAGCATACTTTAGCTATAGGCAAAAGGAACAGATTCACTGCAAAGATCGAAACAAATCATAACTGATACAAATTTAAGTGGGAGGTGGGAGCCCTGCAAGTCACCCTCCTTACATTGAATTAAACCTCCATACCCCCTTCCCCCCACACCCTAGTGAGAGGAGGCCATTAAACCAAAACCTGTAAAATATATATATATATATATATATATATATATATATATATATATGTGTGTGTGTGTGTGTATGTATATATATATATATATATATATATATATATATATATATACTTACCATTATAAGTCTTTTTTTTAATATATTTTTATTTTTATCTGCAAAACAAGGCCGCATTAAAATCCCTAGTATGCAAGACAACTTTTGAAAAAAAAACAACTAATTTGCAAAAAAAAACAAAAAACAAATCCAGAAGCAATAAAAATTGTCAACTTTGTCTGGATTCTTGACAAAGTGATTTTGACATTACACCAACATGGACTACTATGACATTGCATTCTAAATGTGGTTGGTCCCCTCCTTTGCAGCTTCAACAGCTTCCACTGGGAAGGAACAAGATTTTGGAATGTTTCTATTGGAATTTTTGCCCATTCATCCAGTAGTGTATTTGTGAGGTTGAATGAGAAGGCGTCGCTCGCAATCTCCATTCCAGTTCTTCCCAATGGTGTTCAATGAGGTTAAGATCAGGGCTCTATGAGGGCCAGTCCAGTTCTTCCACAAACTCATCCAACCATGTCTTTATGGACATTTCCTTTGTGCACTGGTGCACAGTCATGCTGGAATAGAATAGAAAAGGGCCTTCCCCAAACTGTTCCCACAAAGTTGGAAGTATAGCATTGTCCAAAGTGTCTTGGTGTGTTAAAGCTTAATATTTCTGTTCACTGAAAGTAAGGGGCCCCAAACCATCATTATCCCTCCTCCACCAAACTTTACCGTTGGCACAATGCAGCCAGGCAGGTAACGTTCTCCTTAAATCCTTCAAACCCAGACTCGCACATCAGACTGCCAAACAGAGAAGCGTGATTCGTAATAGGAAATGTTTTCACTGCTCCAGAGTCCAGTAGCGATGTGCTTTAAATCACTCAATCTGACACTTGGTATCGTACTTGGTGATGTGAGGCTTGCATGCAGCTGCTCGGCCATGGAACGCCATTACATGAAGCTCCCACTGCACAGTTTTTGTGCTGATATTAATGGCAGTGGAAGTTTGGAACTCTTCAGCTGTGGAATGAGCAGAGCATTTAAACTTTCAAGCCCCACCTCAGCACTCAATGACCCTGCTCTGTGACTTTACGTGCCATTCTGATTCGTGGCTGAGTTGCTACTGTTCCTAAATGCTTCCCATTTCCAATAATACCACTTACAATACAATATCTAGCAGGGATGACATTTCACAAACTGACTTATTTCAAAGGTGGCATCATGTCACATACCACGCTTCAATTCACTGGACTCTTCAGTAACTCCTGAATGCAATAAGTAAGAGATGCATCCCAATACTTTTTATAAAGTGTGTATATTTATTCAAAGTTTTTTGACCAAGAAAATAAGATAAGCAAATGATTTTGATAGAAAAAAAAAAAGAAAAAAGTGGCCATATTTTCTAATAATTTAAAGCAAAAAGGAAGACATTTAAATCATTAAGAGTGAATATGTTCAGGGTGGTATAACCATCCTTCAACAGCAATAAAAAGGTAGAAGAGACACTAGAAGTGAAAAGATAAAAGAAAAGGAAGAATGATAAATAAATTAAAACAAATGTCATGTTCAATTCTGTAGGAGATCGTGAGGCGGTCAGCAGGGCCATCTTTCCCCATGGGCATGCTGAGCAGTTGCCCGGGGGCCCCGTGAGGATGGGAGCCGCACAGCGCTGCCCAGCGTGCCCAGGCCAGCAGGGGAGATCCTTTGATCTCCCCTGCCGGCCTATGGAAAGCCGGCCCTGTTTTATGGCCATGGGCCTTTCGAACGGGGAGAGAGGGCGGGAGGACCCGGAGGCAGGAAGAGGGACCTGTGTAGCAGATCGCTCCTCCTACGAGCAGGCTGTGTGGAGCGTTTCCGTGTGTTACCACGGCAATGCTCCACACAGCATTCTGCGCACGGGAGGACAGGAGAGCCTGCAGCTAGATGAGCTGCAGGCTACATAGAACTTACCACCAGACCACCAGGGCTGGCAGGACCCCCCACCTTCACCAAAAGTAAGAAGAAGGATGGAAGGAAGGAAGACTTTATTATTGTAAAAATAGTATAATTTAGAAAAAAACAAAACCACATTTGCTACCTGCACCCCTGCAACACACACACAGCACCCTCCTCTCCACACACAGTACCTCTCAAACACACAGCACCACCCCCACACACACACAACCCTCCTCACATACACACACACACACACACAGCACACACACACTCACACAGCACTCCTTACACACACACACACGACTGTATTCAGCAGCTGGTGTGTGAATGTGTTCAGCAGCCTGTGACTGTATTGGTGTGTGACTTTATTCAGAAGTCTGTGTACATGTGTTGTATGAGTGTATTGAATTTGTTGGAGGTACTAATAAATATAAGCTTAAAGGACCACTCTAGTGCCAGGAAAACATACTCGTTTTCCTGGCACTAGAGTGCCCTGAGGGTGCCCCCACCCTCAGGGACCCACTCCCGCCGGGCTCTGGGGGGAGGAAGGGGTTAAACTTACCTCTTTCTCCAGCGCCGGGCGGGGAGCTCTACTCCTCCTCCTCTTCTTCCTCGCGACGTCATCGGCTGAATGCGCATGCGCGGCAGGAGCCGCGCTCGCATTCAGCCGGTCCTATGGACCTATGCTTTCCTATGGACGCTTGCGTGCTCTCACTGTGATTTTCACAGTGAGAAGCACGCAAGCGCCTCTAGCGGCTGTCAGTGAGACAGCCACTAGAGGCTCTGGAGGCTGGCTTAACCCTCAGAATAAACATAGCAGTTTCTCTGAAACTGCTATGTTTATTAAAAAAAAGGGTAAAAGCTAGCTGGACCTGGCACCCAGACCACTTCATTAAGCTGAAGTGGTCTGGGTGCCTAGAGTGGTCCTTTAATTTTATTTATAAATTTAATTTTTTATTCCTGTGATTTGTCTGTAGGCAGGGTGCCAGTGCACTGCTATGCCTGGGGGCCCATAATGTTGTTAGGATGGCACTGGCGGTCAGTTGTTATTTAGTCAATAAAATCTATGGAGAGTTCCAGGCATTCGAAACAGATGGCACGGAATATTCTTCTATCACATAATTAAAGTAAATAATGATAACTTTAATATTGGTCTGTAAGCTGATCAACATTCTTTAACATAATTATTTCCCAACTGTTCACAACTACAACTCCCACAATGCTTTTCCAGCCCGATTCTATTTAATGCTAGGAATTCAAGCTCTATGTGTGTTGCTCAAGTACTTCAATGCACTGCCAAATTAAATGATGTCAAGGAAAACAACCTTGGGCATCTAAAATATGTGGGTCACATTGGTAGCTAGCTATGATATTGGTATTTAAATAAAAAAGAAAAACCTTGGAATACATAGAGGTTACGTGCATTCAGTGAAACTATATCTGAAAATCACTGCCACTTTCATTGTACCTGGCCTTTACTGTTTCTTCTTTTAACTTGCACCTCTTACAGTGTATCCTATCACATTCTTTTCATTATTGTTTTAGCTACCCCTATAATTAATGTTTTCCATGGGGCCTTGATCCTAGTGTGCACAGAGTGGGCTGGGTTTGACATGAGCTTAAACTTGTGACATCAGATCTAGGCAGTGTGTGTGTGTATTTTATGCAGGCTTCTGGCATGCACTGATGTAGTGTAGTGAAACAGCAGGACACCTCTCTAGCTATTCCACAGCACCTGCCCTCCCATTACCTGTCCAGACAGTAATTGATCAATCTGCTCACTGGATGCCAATGCACTGCACATAGTAAGAAAAGGTAAGTTGAGCTATCTGTGTTGTTTTGAGCTTTTTTTTTGGGGGGGGGGGGGGGGTCATGCTTTCAGAATTATTAATAATTGTTATTTTGAGTCCTATTTTCCATATCCCGTTGTTTGAAGACAACATCTCCATTTCAGTTGATTGGTACAATTGTTCAGTAAGACATGTGTTCACTGTATGAGTAAAACTGATTTATAGCATTAAGGCAAACATTGCAAATCACAATGTATAGTCACAGCTTTTGACTAGTGTAGCCTACATTTTGTAATTCGGTGTATATGTTGCAGAAAACCCAGAGTGATTTGTACATCAAGGCAGAGAGATCTATTGACAAATCATAAACAAGTGATACAGATGAATTTTCTTTTTATAATGTTCATACTTTTCATTAATATGTTGCTGTGCAAATTAATTCATATAATTCTTGAGAAGTTAATATTGATTTGATTAAAAATACTGCAGGAGTGGTTGAAATATTGTATATCCTATGCAACTGTATATTCTATGTAAAGACACAGTGTCCTAGTGGTATATTTGTAACATGGAGAAAGCACTGTTTATGGATGTGAATAGATAATTTGCGAATCTCATTTCTATGAATTAATTCAAGAATTCATTTACATGGGCACCTCAGAAGTTTGACTGCTTAGGAATAACCATTACGAAAAATATAGAGAGAATGATGGAAGAAAATTTCTTAAGCTTGTTAAAAAGTACAAACTTACTACTCAAAGATTGGAGAAGTGCGCAGATTACCTGGTGGGGTCGTATTAATGTCATCAACTCCTATATTATCCCTAAGTGGAACTATTTATTTCAAATGATTCCACTCAGGGTTCCAGATAGTTGGTTGACATTATTACAGAATAATCTAGAGAACTTTATTAATAAAGGTAAGAAAAATAGAATAAACAGGAAAATCCTATCACTAAAAACCAAGGACGGTGGATTAAATTTTCCCAATATAAGAGTTATATACTGGGCAAACGTGATTACACATATGTACAGGTCCCAGACGGTGACGGCTAGGAAAGAAAGTTGGTTTTGTATGGAAATGGAAGATTTAGGTCTAAAAAGTTCAGAGGGCATATTATGGAATACAAAACCTTTAGGTAAAATGGAGATCGATATCAAAAATAATATTATATGGGCTCAAATGGTGCCAGTCTGGGAGGAAATCAAAATGAAAATGTCTCTAAAACATGCGATTTTGGATACAGCAAATCTGAGAACAATAGAAGCTAATATGAGGGACATCTCTCTAGATAGCTGGCGAACCCAGGGAATATATAAAGTCTCGCAGATATTAGGTCCAGCTAACATATTGCCTTTTGATACTATTGTACAGAAATTCCATCTGTCCCAGCGAGAAGTATTTACGTACCTGAGACTTAAATATTTTCTGCAGAAACACCTTAGCAAAGATCTTGGAAAAGCGTATATGATGATAAAAAACATTTTCTCAAACCAAAATGTACCAAAAGTCCTAGCTAAAGCAATAGAGGCTATAAGAAACATGAATGAAGTGGTTAGCTTCCCTCAGAAAACTAAATGGGAGAATGATCTGAAATGTCCGTTAGATCAGGATGAGTGGTGTAAAGCCATAAATATTACTCGTCGACAGGTCCAATGCTTAAATCTATTAGAATCTTACTATAAGGTCATCTATAGATGGTATCTAGTCCCCAGTAAGCTGTCCCAGATGTACCCAGGGGTATCTTCTAAATGTTGGAGATGTGATAAAGAAGTAGGCTCATTTATTCATATCTGGTGGAGTTGTTCAAAAATCCAGAGCTCTATAAAGAGAATGCTAAGATTCATAAAAGAGATAGCCGGAATAGAGTTAGAAATGAAACCTGAGATAGTCTTGCTACACATGCACTGGCCAAAGATGGTCTATAGTATCAAATGCTTTGTTATTCACTGCTTTATCGCATTCAAAATTGTCTTAGCACGGAATTGGAAATCAAACCAAACGATCAATTGGGATACGATTAAGGACCAAATCCGTCTTCAGACAATGATGGAGAGAGATCTGAGCATCCCATATTTGAATGCCCCCAAAAGGAGAGACCTATGGCAAGGGTGGCTCAACAAAATTGAAAATCGGCCATAAAGCATATTAGGATTTACCTGAGCTCAGAAAGAATTAGAGACATGAGTTAATGATATATCCCCTCTCAATGCCTGACCCGGCAGATAACACTGTATTGTGTTTGTATTTTGTATTTTGTATTATGTAAATGTGTTAAATGTGCGAATCATGTTAAAATAGTATTGGACTTATGTAGTCATAGTGTTAAATGTATGTGTGTAAGAAATTAAATAAAAGAATTTATACTAAAAAAAAAAAAAAAAAAGAATTAATTCAAGAAAATCACCACATCATGTACTACACACCACAGCAGTGTATGTGTTAAATTGTATGCTAAAGGAATAAAATACTTAACTCTATCTACTCAAGGCTTTAACACTGTCTCTCTCCTGTCCCAGAATGTAATACATAAATTGTGGCTGTTGTACCAGTATTTTGATTTGCATTATTTATATATTAATTGCACATTAACGTTTGCCTATATATGTTGTCCTCAACAATTAAACTGGCAAGGGTGGTACCTCAGAAAATATATTTAAACCCTTAAGGACCAAACAACTGGAATAAAAGGGAATCATGACATGTCACACATGTCATGTGTCCTTAAGGGGTTACCACTATAGGCACCCAGACCACTTTATTATTATTATTATTATTATTGCAATTTATATAGCGCCAACAGATTCCGTAGCGCTTTACAATATTATGAGAAGGGATTTAACTATAGATAGGACAATTACAAATAAACTTACAGGAACAATAGGTTGAAGAGGACCCTGCTCGATCGAGCTTACATTCTATAGGAGGTGGGTGTAAAACACATTAGGACAGGAATTTGCAATCAAATAAGGTGGACTGCCCTTTAGGAGAGGGCAAGAGACCGGTATGTGAGGTAAGGGTTAGTCTTGGAGGCCATATGCTTTCCTAAAGAGATGAGTTTTAAGGCACTTCTTAAAAGATGCAAGACTAGGGGAGAGTCTGATGGCGGTAGGCAGGCTATTCCATAGGAAGGGAGCCGCCCGCGAGAAGTCCTGCAAGCGCGAGTTGGCCGTACGAGTGCGGACAACGGACAGGAGGTGGTCACGGGCAGAGCGGAGAGACCGAGAAGGGACATACCTATGGATCTGTGAGGAGATATAAGAGGGGCTAGAGTTGTTCAGTGCTTTATAGGTGTGAGTTAGTACCTTGAATTGACTCCTATAGCATACAGGAAGCCAATGTAAGGACTGGCAGAGGGGTGAGGTGTGAGAGAAACGACTAGAGAGGAAAATCAGTCTAGCAGCAGCGTTCATTACGGACTGTAGGGGTGCAGTACGGCTTTTGGGAAGACCAATCAGGAGAGGGTTACAGTAATCCATGCGGGAGATTACCAGAGCATGGACAAGCTCCTTGGTAGTATCTGGTGCAAGAAAGGGGCGGATGCGGGCTATGTTTTTAAGATGGAATCTACAGGATTTGGCAACATGCTGGATGTGAGGCTCAAAGGTGAGACCAGAGTCAAGTATGACGCCAAGACAGCGCGCTTGCAAGGATGGACTGATGTTGGTACCACAAACTTGAAGGGAGAGTGAAAGAGGAGGATCAGTATTAGGAGGAGGAAAGACAAGGAGCTCAGTTTTTGAGAGATTGAGTTTCAGAAAGCGGGAGGACATCCAGTCAGAGATGGAAGAAAGGCAAGCAGTGACACGTTGCAGGACGGCAGGGGAGAGGTCCGGGGAGGAGAGATATAGCTGGGTGTCATCAGCGTACAGGTGGTAGTGGAATCCAAAAGAGGTAATACGTTTGCCAAGAGAGGCAGTATAAAGAGAAAATAGAAGGGGACCAAGGACGGAGCCTTGGGGAACTCCAACCGAGACAGGGCGAGGGGAGGAGGTATCATTAGAAAATGAGACACTGAATGAGCGTTGGGAGAGATAAGAGGAAAACCACGAGAGGAAAGAGTCACAGAGACCAAGCGATTGAAGAGTTTGAAGAAGGAGAGCATGATCAACGGTGTCAAAGGCCGCTGAGAGGTCAAGAAGAATTAGTATGGAGTAGTGGCCTTTTGATTTAGCTGCGATTAGGTCGTTAGTGACTTTGATAAGGGCCGTCTCTGTAGAGTGGAGAGGGCGGAAGCCAGATTGAAGGGGGTCAAGGAGAGAGTTGGAATTGAGGAAATGAGACACACGGGTAAAGACAAGCCTTTCCAGAAGCTTTGAGGAAAAAGGGAGCAGCTAATTGAAGTGGTCTGGGTGCCAGGTCATTCTAGGGTTAACCCTGCAGCTGTAAACATAGCAGTTTAAGAGAAACTGCTATGTTTACACTAGGGTTAATCCAGCCTCTAGTGGCTGTCTCCCTGACAGCCACTAGAGGCCGCTTCTGCGCTTATCACTGGGAAAATTACAGTGAGAAGACGCTGCCGTCCATAGGAAAGCATTGAGAAATGCTTTCCTATAGACTGATTGAATGTGCACGCAGCTCTTTCCGCGCGTGCGCATTCAGCGCTGACGTCAAAAGAGGGAGGAGAGTTCCCCAGCGCCGAGGGAGCCCGGCACTAGAGAAAGGTAAGTTATTAACCCCTTCCTCTCCCTAGAGCCCGGCAGGAGGGGGATCCTGAGGGTGGGGGGGACCTAAAGACCCTATAGTGCCAGGAAACCGAGTCTGTTTTCCTGGCACTATAGTGGTCATTTAAGCAAATGTGTTCTCCTTTCATAGCTATTATTGTAGCATTGCCATACAGTGGTGAAATTGTGCCAGTATGCTTGCCACCTATTTGGTATTAATGTGTGCTAAACTGGTTGAATATTAAATTACAATTATGATTTTAGAGCACAGCCTATAGCTATATTACTTTAGCAAAAAATCACACGATTTTAGAGCACAGCCTATAGCTATATTACTTTAGCAAAAAATCACACGTTTATGATTTTAGAGCACAGCCTATAGCTATATTACTTTAGCAAAAAATCACACATTTATTAAAATGTTTATTAAAATGTTGATGGAGAATTGGAGATAAAGAGGAGAAGCAACAAGAATATACACTATAGGCCACAACTGCATGAATATGTTGAAATAGCATCCTTAAATGTGGGTAGATAATATATTTACTAAACAGAAAGTAATGTTAAAGTAACTTTTAAAAGCTATATAATTTGGAAAAAATCTCCAATTCAGTAATTATATTTTTCCTGATTCATGTTATCTGGGTCTATAACTTTCAGTTCAGTACTCAAGTCACTTTAACTTGCTGTTTATTCAATAAACCATGGTAACTTTTGACTCAAACAAACTTTAATGAGCTCCAATGCATTGCACCTGCTTCACCTCTGAAGTGGAAAATGCATGGAAATATTAGATACAATTTAAGCGGAGAGTTGTACAACCCATGCTACATGAGGTTTAGTATATAATTTTCAGTGCATTGAAAAGTCTCAGCTACCTAACTCTATGTATTTGTTTTTAAATAAAATAGATGTTTTTCTTAAAGGAACATTAAAGCAAATAAATATTCCTAATGGTATAATGCCCTAGTTACCATTTAGGTGGCCGGACCCCCACTGCCAGATTTTAAAACAAAAAATTAACTTGCCTTTTCTCACTCACATTGCAGGTGTTCTATCAAATTTCCCTACCCTGTAAAAATGTCCCACCCTCATCACATCCTGTGACATGGCCACACCAGAAGTTAAGCCAAATCAGCTGTAGGTCGGCTTACCTGGGTGGGGCAACTGCGCCCCACCAGGAGAAAGTAAGGGATCCTGTACAGTACACACTGACAGTAACATACACACACTCAATGACACACACACAGACGTCACGGATTTGACACACACACATTCCCTGACACAAACTCATTCATTGACAGAGAGACACACACAAACACACTGACAGACACTCATTGACAGACACACACTGATAGTCACACACACACTAAACAAACAGACTCTCACTGATTTGACAGACACTCACAAACATACACATGCATACACTAACAAACGCACATACACTCATACACACACATTCGTACATACACTAACAGACATAAATACACTCATACACACACACACCCTAACAGATTTACATACACACATACACTAACAGACACACACACACACACACACATACAGTAACAGACATACACACACACACACACACCTAAACTAACAGAGACACATACACTCATACACACTGACATACACATACACTCATTCACTAACAGACATACATACACTCATACACACATACACTACCAGACATACATACACTCATACACACACATACACTACCAGACACACACACACACATACACTAACAGACATACATACACTCATACACACGCATACACTAACAGACACACATACACTCATACACACACATACACTAACGGACATACACACACATACACTAACAGACATACATACAAATTATTAATATTATTATAATTAACATTTTCCACCAACCCAGCCTCCCTACCTTTTGGGAAAGCTGGCATGCATGGGTGCCCTGGGGTCCAGTGGGGCTGCAGTGAGGCAGGCGGCTGTTCTAATCAGAAGCGGCGAGGGATCGCTAATCTCCCTGCTCTGCTCCCTCGTGGGCTGTCTACTGATGCCGGGAGCCTTAATATGACATCATATTTCGGCTCCCGGCATCAGCAAACAGCGCACGAGGAAGCAGAGCAGAGAGATCACAGCTCCCTCTCCGCCTCTGATTAGAACAGCCGCCCGCCGGGGGGGGGGGTCCACTAGATGGCCAGCCAGCCAGCTCATGATAGGGGGGGATGTCCGAGCGGCGTTTGGGGGCCTAGTTTGCCTTGGGCTAAATACAGCACTGATTGGCGCAGTCCTATTGCTCATTTACGGTATTATACTATTGTATTGTTTTTCTTTCTGGAGATTATCAGCTATACTCCTCTGCTATCTATATATACATGAGAATTCAAAATGACTTGATTTGAACCTGTTGGTGACTGCAAAATAATGTTAATACATATTGAACAATGTAAATTGTAATTTTTGAGATGGCATGTACATTTTTTATTTTTTGTGATTTTATGATTACAGCTAGGATTATTCCAGAAACATGCATAAAATCAGAAAACCCTACAGCGAGGGAGGAATAGTAGAAAGTATATAATGTGTGTTATAAGCTGTGTATATGTGATGGCTGTTTTGCCTAACAAATGCAAGATCGTGTTGACATTTGCCTCCAGTCATGATCCCTCATTGGTAGACTTGAAGTCCATGATAAGACTTGTAGAGGAGACCACAGTGGAACTGATAAATGCTTAAGATGACGCTTAAAAATAACCTTTCACTTCTAGCATAAATCACAAGACAAACAGAGGTTAAATGTCATTTCTTGTTCTACTCCAGTTTTAGCCATCAGATAATACAGACTATAAAATATGAGGTAAATGATAACTCTTCTATGAACTTACAGGATGTAAAAAGTGAATTGAGGCTTATATTTCACTTTAATTAAATATATCCCTTTAGGCATTATATTCTTAAAGAAATGCATTTATCATCATTCCAATGAAAGTATCCTCATTAGTAGGGAAAATTTACATTTGTTTTAGAAGGATTGAGGACAACTGCTCAATTCTAAATACGCATGAGCCACGTACCTTTTTGCATTGACATCAGTTTCATGTAATATTGGTATTACATGCTATGGAATTAATAACAATAATATTAACTACATGATTTTTATATTGCATTGCTTTTTAATGTAAAACCTAATAACCCATTGTACAGCGCTGCAGAAGTTGTTGCACTTTATAAATAATACTACTAACAATAATAATAATAAAAATATATTGCAACATGCCCTGCTTACCCTCATTTGGATCCAGCACAGTTCTTCTTCCAGCAGAGAAACTAAATCTTAGTCCATTAAGTCACTCTGCTTCTTACTTTTTCCTTAAAAGTCAAGAACTTCACCCCTTTCTTCTGTTTGCTCAGTATACAGTATACTATTTAGTGCTTGATACAGACAACAGACTGACATATTTTTCTTTGTTTTTTTTCCCTATGTTTAGATAATCAGAAAGGGTTATTCAGAACAAAATGAAATCTACATGGGCGTTAAGAATTCTTACTGTAAGTATGCTTACACACTCACTGCCTGGACAAGAATTAACCCTAATGGATGAAGAAGATTCTCTAGCAGGTGAGCTTCTTGCATATGTTTGTCCTTATTTAGTATCACATCTGCTTTTTATTACAATGTTACCTACTTTAAGGATTTCACACTGAGTTGAAAATAAAGACCGGTTCTGGGCAAAGTTCTAAATATGGAGCAATCACACCGAACATTCCTATGGTTTCTAATTTGATTGTTATTCTATTTGAGCTATGCTATACAATTTTCTTTATACATAATCCCTTTGGTGTAGTGGTCCAGGCCAGGATTTTCCCTATAAGTTTATACAAACATCAAGTTAAACAAATGAACTGGTACAAGTTACAGTAACTTAAATTAAGCATAACCAAGAGATGAGTTGCATTTATCAATCAAGTTTATAATGTAGAGGAAGAAGGTTATATGTAGTAATGTATCCAGTATAAAAAAAGAGAATGGAAAGTATGTATTCTTTTTATACCTCAACAAACACATACACTATGTCCGAGACCTGGGATCTAGGGGAACGCCTGATAAAGCAAGGGCTTTAATTAAAATTGGGACAGACCCAGAGAAGTAATGTAGGTAAGAGTTGGCAATCCGCTGTGCTAACAAAGAATAATCAAGGTCCTTGGTGTGAGTGCATGAATAAGTGCCTTGGTTGTTATTATTATTATTATTATTATTATTATTATTAGCATTTATATAGCACCAACATACTCTGTAGTGGTTTACAATTAGAGAAAAGGGATATTTCGTCCAAATATCCACACACTAAATGATGAGACTATATTTAAAAGAAGAAAAACTACCACAACAAGAGGACGTAGTCTTAAATTAGAGGAGCAAAGGTTTAAAAATAATATCAGGAAGTATAACTTTACTGAGAGGGTAGTAGACGCATGGAATAGCCTGCCAGCTGAAGTGGTAGAGGTTAACACAGTGAAGGATTTTAAGCATGCATGGGATAGGCATAAGGCTATCCTAGACTTAAGATAAGGCCAGGGAATGAAAGTATTTAGAAAATTGGGCAGACTAGATGGGCCGAATGGTTCTTATCTGCCATCACATCCTGTTTCTATGTTTCTACATTTCTGGCATCAAGCTTTGCTCAATTCAGGAAGCACCTTAGCCCATCAGGAGTATTTTTTTTATTCTGGTTCATAGAGATTGAACTGCTCCACTTTTTAACTTAGCTGAAAAGGTTAACAGTCTGACTGCAAAACAGCAGAGCTGCACACCACAAGTATAGTGAATATAGTATGATTCTACCGTTGGAAAAGGCAGTGGTGTTTGCTGAAACCTTGGGGTAGTGAGCTCACTGAGTCTCAACTCTTCTACTTTAAGTTAAATTATTTCTTTTTCAGTTTTTTGTTCTGTGCCTTACTTTTTTTTTTTACTTGCATTAGCAAGTATATATCTCTCTATATATATATATTTATGCACTGTAATAAATAAAGTAAAATTTTATTATAATTTTGGCATGCAGTTCAGCTATTTTTTTTTTTTTTAATTCTTTATTTTTGTTGTGCATTATGGGTTACAAGCAATCCTGTTATGCCACGACAGCAGTCACAGGTGTATCAACGTTAACATCGTCAGGACAGGTTTAATCTGCACATTTTTTTGTGATTAGGTATGCGTACTAGTACGTGCAATCAACGTTAACAACGAGCGAATAATTAAAAGTTTTGCGTATTAAAACGTACATATCATGGAAAGGTTGGTAGAGGAGAGACAAAGGAGAAGAACAAGGTTTGAGCATACAATCTACGTTCAAGGTTATACTAGGTAGTTCTCATCATTCGCGTTAATATTGTTATCCCTCGCTTTGATACCGTCATCTCTCGCTTTAGTGTGTGTGTGTGTGTGACCGGTTATCTCTTGCTTTAGTGTGTGTGTGACCGGTTATCTCTCGCTTTAGTGTGTGTGTGACAGGTTATCTCTCGCTTTAGTGTGTGTGTGACAGGTTATCTCTCGCTTTAGTGTGTGTGTGACAGGTTATCTCTCGCTTTAGTGTGTGTGTGACAGGTTATCTCTCGCTTTAGTGTGTGTGTGACAGGTTATCTCTCGCTTTAGTGTGTGTGTGACAGGTTATCTCTCGCTTTAGTGTGTGTGTGACACAAATTTTAGTTTTAAATCAAGCTTAAACATTTGGCTTTAAACACAGATTGGAATTAAAAGTATGTTAGAACGGTGCTATAATCACGCTATAAACAATTCAAGTAACGTAAATGCATATCATTTAGTTATATCTGCATAGGTGCAGAATGGCAGTGCGTGGAGTCGATTAGCTAGTCAGAATTTTTATACCGGCTATCCTAGCTGTCTTTATCATGAGTGACTAAACATAAAACATAATGCATGAAGCTTTGCTTTGCCATTAATCAACTGGGTGAGAGAAAAAAAATAAAAATAAAGAAAAAATAAAGAAAAGATAAAAAATAAAGAAAAGATAAATAAACCATCAAGAGCATTGTGCAGTGAGTCCTGCGTTATCAAAGGGGTATTGCCCACTTGTGGCCTGCTTTACATTTCTGCGTCTGGGTACTTCGATGGTATGAGAGTTCAAAGCAGTTCAGACTATGGTTACCCCTGTGGGGCAGTGTTATAGGCCTTTCAGCCTATACCCATTGATGGTAAGTCCTGTGCTCTGTGTCCGCTGGGCTCATCTCTGCTTCCACAGGGCCTGATGTCTCCGCTTCGGGGTTCTGTTTCGGCGGTGTCCCCCATGTGGTGCAGTCGTGCGTTCGCTTGCGGTATTGTCTGGTATAGGGAGACGCTTGTCGTGTTACGCTTGTCGCCGGCGTTTTGGTCAGGTTGGACATGTGTGGGCGTCGTTTGGTTCGGTGCCCCCTTGTGCCTTGTGTGCTGTTGGGTTCGTGCGCACGGAGGGTTTGGTGCTACTTTCCTCCTCAAGGCCCGGCGGAGTCTGTGGTGCCGGACGGCCATCTTGGAGGCACGCGGTGTCTGCACATAGTGGCTGCGCCTCGCTGCAGGACGTATCCATGAGGCCACTATTGATGTAGCTTGGCGGTGAGTCACTCCCCGGTTGTGTAAAGCCTCCCTGAGGCCTGTGCAGAGCCAATCAAAGATTTCCAATGAGGACCTTTGTGTCCTGAGGCTGGTGCCCTGCATTTCAGGCTTAGGCTGTGTGGCCCTTGTTGACAGGGTATGTGAATTTGCTGCCCCGCTTTGTTCCACCTTCATCGTGTTTGCGTTAGAGGTGGGAATGGGTTTTGCAGGCTGCTGCTGATTGCCTCGAGTTCGACTGTCGCTAGTGTCCGCCATTCTGGAGGCCCTCACCCTCGGCCTGCTGGTTTCGGCTGTCGGCTCCGACTGCAGGCGTGCAGCAGGGCCAGCTCCATGTGGCGGGGACCGGGATGTCCCCCCCGGTCCGTAGGGGGGGGGGAGGGTTTGGTGCTTGTCTGTGGTCCGAAGTTGGGAGCTGGGAGCGGCCGCCTTCCCAGCCCGCCTAATCTCGTAGGCCCCAGGTCGCCATCTCGGTTCTCCGGCATTGTGAGAGGCATATCGGGTGTCTGCAGGTACGTGCTGGTTTCCCCAGGTTGCTGAAATGTAGTGTGCGGGTCCTGTTGCGTATCACCCTCAGATTTTGGGCCGGGAGTGTACCGATCGGCGGGAGCTCCAACAGAGCACGTCTTGCTCGCTTGCCTGTCAGGCTCCGCCCCTCCAGCTATTTTTTTTATATTGGATTTGTTTTGCCCCGTAAGGAATAGCATGTAGTAGTAGGATCCTTATGCTGGATGTGTAAACATGATGTTAGATGTTTTTCTTCCAATAATTTTTTTTGCCAAAGTTAATTTTGTTTGCTTTGATCATGGCCCTATGTGGTTTAATAAATATAAAATGCCCGTAAATCAAATGTTATTTGGGTCCAATATTGCCTTATTATTCTTACATTTGTAGTAAAACAGAGCTCTGAGCTGGAACTGCTATAATAAAAATGAGAAAGTAAATATAAACACACTTTAGTTAAATTTTGGAAAAAGTGTTTCAGATTTTCAGCTTTTACTGGAAGTTAATAAGAGATTCAGTAAAGACATGTCATTTTTCTGGGTTGTTAGCTTTTTTGGATACTCGTTCCATTTTGTGTCAATATGAATTCTGTGTGTTTCTTTTGGTTGCTAGTTGTGATAGCCAGAGCCAAATTCTGGGCATAGCAAATTCTCCTCAATGCATTTCAGTTCGGGAAACAGGGATTGAAAGATAGAAGTGTATATATCATTTTAAGCCCAAATTTGGGCAAACATTTGAAAGAAAATATAACAATGATAAAAGAGACCAAGCTAAAAACTCCAATATCCACATGAAAAGCCCCATATAAAATATATTTTACATTTCTCAGAGATATGTCTAGACAATAAAGGTAATTTTAGAATGTCAGCAAAACTGAAGCATTTAACCCTGAGGAACTACAAATTAGACAATTACATACATTCATCTCTTTTCTGTTATTAGCATGCCTTTGGGCAAATTAATTTATCATAAAGCCCCATAATCGTGTGCAAGGGGTATGCCAGGTGTGCTCAGCCGCTCTGCAATGAAAGGCAAAATCGTCCTCCCTCTCTCTTTTTTAGGTCTGTATACACACTTCAATACTTTTGAAGAAAAATAACCATGTATATATTTAGTCACTACTCCAAGAAAAGTATTAGATACATCATTTTTTAATTATTGTTTTTAAATGGACACTCTAAACCCGTAAAGTACTTTAACTTGCTGACATGCTTTATGTGTAAAGAGTTTTTCTTTTTGAATCTTACAGTTGGCACTTTTATAAATTAACCTTGTTTTTACACCCACAAGCTTCAAGCCAGACAACCAGTCCTGTTACTTCCTGGTTTTGTTAGCTCAGTGGAGCTAAACTCAAGAGGCAGCAATTGTTCAGAGCACCTGCTTTGGAAGTCTGTGATTGGACAGCCACAAAAAGTCTGGGCTGGGGATGAAGGGGGTGGCTTACATGCTGCAAAGAAGATATCTATATCTTTTTATTTTTTTTATATGGGCAGAAAAATGAACGACAGCATTTGCAAGCTGGTTTAGATATACTGTACCCCCGATTTTTTTTAAATTTTTTTTAGGGGGGAGGAGGGAAACTAAACAGTGATTTTTATTTTCTTTTTATTTAGGCCTTTTAAGTAATGTTATGTGTTCCTCACGCCTATGCCCAGCAAACGTGTGTACTTTAACAAATGCTTGTTAACACATGTCATGGGAAACAAGCATATTTAATACTTTCCTCTCAGTAGTAATGTGTGTAAAAATGTTATTAGCCACAATTAAAGACAGAACACCATGTAGATTATATAACTCTAGTAATGTTTTCTTCAGGGTAAAAAACATTAGAGTGGAGCATGACAAATTGAACAGATTTAAATTTTTAATTTTAAATGTGTTATTGTTTTTTTACGTGTATGCTAATGGAATGCTTTCAGTGGAAAGAGGATAACTGAAAATATACAGCATATCCCAGAGTTAAAATTGTAAGAGTTTAATTCTTTATAGACAGAGATGTGGATGTAGGAACAGCCTATAAAAAAAAAGGATGGTGATGTCTAAATACTTGGGGAAGATAAAATCAGGAATTATCACATTCTTTCTGTTTTGCCAGTTTAACTCGTTACTTTGGCTTGTGCGAAACGTTATACGTTTATTGTGCTTTGTGGCCAAATTGTTGCAGGAAGAAATTAAGGAGTAGGGATTGAAAAATTGTGATAAAATGATTTAGCATATATACATCAAGTTAAAAAAAAAATGTAATCAAAACCAAAATGAGTATGTAAATTATTTTACAGGTTGCAGAACTGCTGTGAATGATCTAGTCTTCATTGTTGATGGATCCTGGAGTGTTGGTTACACTGACTTTGACACTGCTAAGAGCTGGTTGGTAAATGTAACAAACAGTTTTGACATTGGCCCCGCATATACTCAGGTGGCTGTGGTGCAATACAGTGATGCACCCCGACTAGAATTCCCTCTTGGGCAGCATCGTACAAACCAGCAACTCATCAATGCACTGAAGAGCATGAAATATTTGGGTGGAAATACTCAGACAGGACGTGCAATAAAATTTGCAACAAATAATGTCTTTACCACATCGCAAAGGACTAATGTTGCAAAAAACAGAATTGCTATAGTGGTTACAGATGGGAAATCTCAAGACGATGTTGTTGAGCAGGCTATGGAAGCCAAGGCACAGAATATCGTTATGTTTGCTGTTGGAGTTGGATCGGAAATCACCACATCAGAACTGGTGACCATTGCCAATAGTCCTTCCTCGGACTATGTTCTTTATGCACAAGACTATACAACCATTGACAAGATTAAAGAGACAATGCAACAGAAGATATGTGAAGGTATGTTTCTGTCTTTAATGGCATGGCATATAATAGCATCATTAATAAATTAATAGTTGTAAAACAACATTGCATAGAATTTGACAAATCTTTGTGGAATCCAAACATGCAACAATGGGGTTACAGCTTAACATCTCAAAGATAAAAGACATGTGAATAGTAAAATAGAATTTGAACAGACTGGCTAGCCAATTTAGCCTGAGGGCAACTTCCCCAGTCTCATGAGGGCCAAGAGCTCCCAAAGCTCCACTGCTGCTTTGTTGCGCCGTTAAAAATGACTCCAGCCGATATCTGTATATGGAAGCTCAAAAATATTAATTAATGTTAAAGATTAAATATAGTGGTCAATCTTTGTTGAAGTCAGTATGTGGTTTTATTCAATTCTAGATAAAGATACATGTATACAATTATAAAATTATGAAAACCATTTGCAGCAATCAGTAACATTAATCTGAGCATTGGCTTGCTTTCTCACCGTGGTTGACAATCCCTGGTATTAAATGCTGGAAACCTATTTGTTTCCCAGTTTTTATAAAAAAAAATATCCTGTTAAGTTAGATTGTAAAGTAATGTGTGTGAAAATTTTAAATGTTCTGTGTGCCCTAAAGACAGAACTTTGGCTGTCAATCGGATAGCTTGTCTTGGTAGTTTAAGTCAGTGGAGCTAAATTTATGAGGCAGACAATTGGCTAGAGCATCTCCCTTACAAAGACTTCTGTGTTTGGCCAGCCACAGAATATCTTTGCGGGAGAAGAAGTGAAGGGCTTGAAGAAGCTGCAGATACTAAAAATGCAGCTATTGTAAGTCGCGATTTCATATATCAAAACAAATTACACCCATATATCTAGTATACTATATACTACAGAATATATCTAGTTCTACTAAATTGTGTTTTTTCTTCATTTAACAATATGGAAACAGCACTGTTTACATTTTGCAATGTACACACTTATTAGTGGCTGTCAGTCAGTCACTAGGGGCTTTAACACAAATAGATTCATTAATTGAAACTATTTGACATTTGGTGTCAGCTTGCAAGCTTCTGATTGGGTAAAAGTAATCAGAACTGATTACTCCTTTGCGGGAGATTTGTACGGATACATGTAGGTTTTATGTCTTTTTAATAATGCTGTCATCTGACTAGTGATGTACCGAACTGTCCGCCGGCTAACAGTTCCCGGCGAAATTAGCGTGTTCGCGTTCGCCACGGCGGGCGGACACATGCGCAGTTCGATCCGCCCCCTATTCGTCATCATTGGGCAAACTTTGACCCTGTGCCTCTCGGTCAGCAGACACATTCCAGCCAATCAGCAGCACTCCCTCCCTTCCACACCCTCCAACCTCCCTCCCAGCATCCATTTTCGATTCATTCGGAAGATGCATGCTTAGTGAGAGGAGGGAAAGTTTAGCTGCTGCTGATTAGATAGGGAAATTGATAGCTAGGCTAGGGTATTCAGTGTCCACTACAATCCTGAAGGACTCATCTGATCTCTGCTGTAAGGACAGCACCCCAAAAAGCCCTTTTTAGGGCTATAACATCAGGCTGCTTTTTTTTTTTTTCCTGTGTAATGTAATTGCAGGTGCCTGCCTGCCAGCTTCTGTGTGAGGTTCACATTGGATACTGTGCCTATTTGCCCAGTGCCACCACTCATATCTGTTTTAACAATAGGTTAAGCTTTACATTTAAAATAAATATTTTTTTTTCACTGTAATAGAAGAGCAGTTGCCTGCCTGCCAGCTTCTGTGTGAGGTTCACATTGGATACTGTGCCCACTTGCCCAGTGCCACCACTCATATCCGTTTTAACAATTGGTTAAGCTTTAGATTTAAAATAAATAATTTTTTTTCACTGTAATAGAAGAGCAGTTGCCTGCCTGCCAGCTTCTGTGTCAGGTTGGATGCCTTGCCCATTTGCACAGTCAGTGCCACCACTCATATCTGTTTTAACAATTGGTTAAGCTTTAGATTTTAAATAAATAATTTTTTTCACTGTAATAGAAGAGCAGTTGCCTGCCTGCCTGCTTCTGTGTGAGGTTCACATTGGATACTGTGCCCACTAGCCCAGTGCCACCACTCATATCTGTTTTAACAATTGGTTAAGCTTTAGATTTAAAATAAATAATTTTTTTTTCACTGTAATAGAAGAGCAGTTGCCTGCCTGCCAGCTTCTGTGTCAGGTTGGATGCCTTGCCCATTTGCACAGTCAGTGCCACCACTCATATCTGTTTTAACAATAGCTTAAGCTTTAGATTTTAAAGAAATCATTTTTTTTCACTGTAATAGAAGATCAGTTAGTTGTCTGCAAGCGTCTGGGTGTCAGGCCTACTTCAGCGTGTGCTCTGCAGACCTGTGCCAGCGTGCTTTGACAGTTGCCAATCATATCTGGTGTCTCTTTAGTGTGCTTTTACAAAGAAAAAAGGTTTCCAGTGTAAGCTAATAGCAGACAGTCAGTGTCCTTCAAGCGGCTCTGTCAGGCCTTCCTTCAGCGTGTGCCCTGCACAACCCTGCCAGCGTGCTTTGACAGTTGCCACTCATATCTTGTGTCTCTATAGCGTGCTTTTACAACCAAAATTTTGTTTCCACTGTAATAGAAGAGCAGTTGCCTGCCTGCCAGCTTCTGTGTGAGGTTCACATTGGATACTGTGCCCACTAGCCCAGTGCCACCACTCATATCTGTTTTAACAATTGATTAAGCTTTAGATTTAAAATAAATATTTTTTTTTCACTGTAATAGAAGAGCAGTTGCCTGCCTGCCAGCTTCTGTGTCAGGTTGGATGCCTTGCCCATTTGCACAGTCAGTGCCACCACTCATATCTGTTTTAACAATAGCTTAAGCTTTAGATTTTAAAGAAATCATTTTTTTTCACTGTAATAGAAGATCAGTTAGTTGTCTGCAAGCATCTGGGTGTCAGGCCTACTTCAGCGTGTGCTCTGCAGACCTGTGTCAGCGTGCTTTGACAGTTGCCAATCATATCTGGTGTCTCTTTAGCGTGCTTTTACAAAGAAAAAAGGTTTCCAGTGTAAGCTAATAGCAGACAGTCAGTGTCCTTCAAGCGGCTCTGTCAGGCCTTCCTTCAGCGTGTGCCCTGCACAACCCTGCCAGCGTGCTTTGACAGTTGCCACTCATATCTTGTGTCTCTATAGCGTGCTTTTACAACCAAAATTTTGTTTCCACTGTAATAGAAGAGCAGTTGCCTGCCTGCCAGCTTCTGTGTGAGGTTCACATTGGATACTGTGCCTACTTGCCCAGTGCCACCACTCATATCTGTTTTAACAATTGGTTAAGCTTTACATTTAAAATAAATATTTTTTTTTCACTGTAATAGAAGAGCAGTTAGTTGTCTGCAAGCGTCTGTGTTTCAGGCCTACTTCAGCGTGTGCTCTGCAGACCTGTGCCAGCGTGCTTTGACAGTTGCCACTCATATCTTGTGTCTCTATAGCGTGCTTTTACAACCAAAATTTTGTTTCCACTGTAATAGAAGAGCAGTTGCCTGCCTGCCAGCTTCTGTGTGAGGTTCACATTGGATACTGTGCCTACTTGCCCAGTGCCACCACTCATATCTGTTTTAACAATTGGTTAAGCTTTACATTTAAAATAAATATTTTTTTTTCACTGTAATAGAAGAGCAGTTAGTTGTCTGCAAGCGTCTGTGTTTCAGGCCTACTTCAGCGTGTGCTCTGCAGACCTGTGCCAGCGTGCTTTGACAGTTGCCACTCATATCTGGTGTCTCTTTAGCGTGCTTTTACAAAGAAAAAAGGTTTCCAGTGTAAGCTAATAGCAGACAGTCAGTGTCCTTCAAGCGGCTCTGTCAGGCCTTCCTTCAGCGTGTGCCCTGCACAACCCTGCCAGCGTACTTTGACAGTTGCCACTCATATCTTGTGTCTCTATAGCGTGCTTTTACAACCAAAATTTTGTTTCCACTGTAATAGAAGAGCAGTTGCCTGCCTGCCAGCTTCTGTGTGAGGTTCACATTGGATACTGTGCCTACTTGCCCAGTGCCACCACTCATATCTGTTTTAACAATTGGTTAAGCTTTACATTTAAAATAAATAATTTGTTTTCACTGTAATAGAAGAGCAGTTGCCTGCCTGCCAGCTTCTGTGTCAGGTTGGATGCCTTGCCCATTTGCACAGTCAGGGCCACCACTCATATCTGTTTTAACAATAGCTTAAGCTTTAGATTTTAAAGAAATCATTTTTTTCACTGTAATAGAAGATCAGTTAGTTGTCTGCAAGCGTCTGGGTGTCAGGCCTACTTCAGCGTGTGCTCTGTAGACCTGTTCCAGCGTGCTTTGACAGTTGCCAATCATATTTGGTGTCTCTATAGCGTGCTTTTAAAACCAAAATTTGTTTTTCACTGTTATAGATTGAATAGCAGTTACTTGTCTTCAAGCGGGTGTCTCAGGCCTACAGTGTGTGCTCTGCAGAACTGTTCCAGTGCACATTGCCAATCATATCTGGTGTCTCTATAGCGTGCTTTTAAAACCAAAATTTGTATTTCACTGTTATAGATTGAATAGCAGTTACTTGTCTTCAAGCGGCTCTGTCAGTCCTTCCTTCAGCGTGTGCTCTGCAGAACTGTTCCAGTGCACATTGCCAATCATATCTGGTCTCACAGTAGCTTGCACGCATAGTACCACTAATCCCCAAAAAAATGACAGGCAGAGGCAGGCCACCCCGCAGGGGCCGTCGTGGTCGTGGTGCTGTGATTCCCTTTTGCCCTAGAATAATGCCCAGTTTTCAGAAGCCACGTACCCTGAACTTGAAAAGTTCTGAGGACTTAGTTGACGGGCTAACACAGGACACCCAATCTTGTACAGCCTCCGCTCGGAACCTTGACGAACCATCCTCCTCCAGCTTAGCTTCAGGCACCTCTCAAGATAGCACTCACCCGCCTGCCGCCACCACCAAAACTAGCACCACAGCCGCTTTACTTGGTATGTCAGAGGAGTTATTCACACACCCGTTTGAAGAAATGAGTGATGCGCAACCATTATTGCTAGAGGATGTAGATAACAGGGATATGTCTCAGGCAGGCAGCATTAAACACATGGAGGTACGGTGTGATGATGATGATGTTGTACCCGCTGCTGCTTCCTTTTCTGAGTTGTCAGATACAAGCGAAGCGGTTGATGATGACGATGCGTCCATGGATGTCACGTGGGTGCCCGCTCGGCAAGAAGAAGAACAGGGCGAAAGTTCAGATGGGGAGACAGAGAGGAGGAGACAAGTTGGAAGCAGGGGGGGTTGTCGCAAGGAGCTAGTGGCACAGTCAGACAGCATGCATCGGCACCCGGGGTCAGCCCGACAGCACGCCAATCAACGCATGCTGTGTCCACCACCAGAATGCCGTCATTGCAGAGCTCAGCAGTGTGGCATTTTTTTTGTGTGTCTGCCTCTGACAACAGCGATGCCGTTTGCAACCTGTGCCAAAGGAAACTGAGTCGTGGGAGGTCCAACACCCACCTAGGTACAACTGCTTTGCGTAGGCACATGATCTCACATCACAAACCCCTATGGGATCAACAGTACAAGCAGCACGCCTACTCTAAGCCGCCATCCTCCTCCTGGTCCAGCATCTTCAGCCACGTCAACCACTGCTGTCCTTCTTGCCCCCTCTCAACCATCCGCCACTCCGTCTCCCGCCTTGAGCAGTTCCCGCTCATCTGCCCACAGTCATGTGTTTCTGTCAAGGACATGTTTGAGCGTAAGAAGCCAATGTCACCAAGTCACCCCCTTGCCCAGCGTCTGACAGCTGGCTTGTCCGAACTATTAGCCCGCCAGCTTTTACCATACAATCTGGTTGAGTCTGAGGCGTTCAAAAAATTTGTAGCTATTGGGACACCGCAGTGGAAGGTACCCGGCCGGAATTTCTTTTCACAAAAGGCAATCCCCAACTTGTACTCGATTGTGCAAAAGGAAGTCATGGCATGTCTGGCACACAGTGTTGGGGCAAGGGTCCATCTGACCACTGATACCTGGTCTGCAAAGCATGGTCAGGGCAGGTATATCACCTACACTGCGCATTGGGTAAACCTGCTGACGGCTGACAAGCAAGCAATGCGTGGCATTGCAGAGGAGTTGGTGACACCGCCACGAATTGCAGGCAGTCCTGCTGCCACCTCCTCTACTCCTCCTACTCCATCCTCTTCCATAATCTCCTCGGCTGAGTCCTCTTGTGCCGCTGCTTCTTGCTCCACATCAACGGCACCCCCCCCAGCTCCCCAGGTACTATTCCACATCCCGGATACGGCAGTGTCATGCCGTCTTGGGTTTGACTTGCTTGAAAGCAGAGAGTCACACCGGACAAGCACTCCTGTCCGCCCTGAACGCACAGGTGGAAAAGTGGCTGACTCCGCAGCAACTGGATATCGGCAAAGTGGTGTGTGACAACGGAAAAAATTTGATAGCGGCATTGAAGTTGGGCAAGTTGACACATGTGCCGTGCATGGCACATGTGTGTAATCTGATCGTACAACGCTTTGTGCATAAGTACACAGGCTTACAGGACGTCCTGAAGCAGGCCAGGAAGGTGTGTGGCCATTTCAGGCGTTCCTACATGGCCATGGCTCACTTTGCCGATATCCAGCGGCGAAACAACATGCCAGTGAGACGCTTGATTTGCGACAGCCCTACACGTTGGAATTCAACACTCCTAATGTTGACCGCCTACTCCAACAAGAAAAAGCTGTTAATGAATATTTGTATGACCGGGGTGCTAGGACAGCCTCTGGGGAGCTGGGAATTTTTTTGCCACGTTACTGGACGCTCATGCGCAATGCCTGTAGGCTCATGCGTCCTTTTGAGGAGGTGACAAACCTAGTCAGTCGCAGTTGTGTGTGTGCGTGTGTATGGCTGTCTGCCTGTGTGTGTGTGACAGGGTGAAGATTTCTTGCACATGGGTGTGACAGGGTGAAGATTTCTTGCACAGGGCGCCCAAAGGCCTAAGTCTGGCCCTGCGCATGGGTCAGTGGCTCTGCACCAGACTTCCCTACAATTGATCAAAGTTAAAGGATTTCAAGTGGACTGATTACAATTACAGGGCCTCTAAAGAGTCCTGTATTGTTATTTGTCGTCACTACCTTCCCGCGTTGGGAGTGGGTCATTTGCGCCCCTGCTGCCTTCCTTGCATGTGGTAGCTGTTTGTCAGGGATTTGTCAATCCATATCTGCCAAGTGACCCTATGTAGGGGGAACAGTCCCTATTCTGCCCTGTGTCAGTGTGTATCAGGGGTTTTGAGGACAGGTGTCAATCCATATCTGCCAAGTGACCCTATGTAGGGGGAACAGTCCCTATTCGGCTCTGTGTCAGTGTGTATCAGGGATCATTAGGATAGGTGTCAATCCATATCTGCCAAGTGACCCTATGTAGGGGGAACAGTCCCTATTCTGCTCTGTGTCAGTGTGTATCAGGGGTTTTGAGGACAGGTGTCAATCCATATCTGCCAAGTGACCCTATGTAGGGGGAACAGTCTCTATTCTGCTCTGTGTCAGTGTGTATCAGGGGTTTTGAGGACAGGTGTCAATCCATACCTGCCAAGTGACCCTATGTAGGGGGAACAGTCTCTATTCTGCTCTGTGTCAGTGTGTATCAGGGATCATTAGGATAGGTGTCAATCCATATCTGCCAAGTAACCCTATGTAGGGGGAACAGTCCCTATTCTGCTCTGTGTCAGTGTGTATCATGGTCTCTATGGACAGGGAACAGTCTCTATTCTGCTCTGTGTCAGTGTGTATCAGGGGTTTTGAGGACAGGTGTCAATCCATACCTGCCAAGTGACCCTATGTAGGGGGAACAGTCTCTATTCTGCTCTGTGTCAGTGTGTATCAGGGCTGGGCTTAGAGGACAGGTGTCAATGTTAGGTGATTTCTGCCCTTTATGGATTAAAAGCAGACTCTGCATCAACTGTGCAATTTTCCATGGGAGTTTTGCCATGGATCCCCCTCTGGCATGCCACAGTCCAGGTGTTAGTCCCCTTGAAACAACTTTTCCATCACTATTGTGGCCAGAAAGAGTCCCTGTTGTTTTTAAAATTCGCCTGCCCATTGAAGTCAATGGCGGTTCGCGAACATTTGCGGAAGTTCGCGTTCGCCGTTCGCGAACCGAAAATTTCGGGATCGCGACAACACTACATCTGACTAACACATGGAACACATATAATTATATGTATATACTCACGTGTGTAACACCTGCAACTCTATAGAGCTTTGCTAATGGAAAATTAGTTGGATGTTCCAACACAGAATCTGGTCTCGAAGGACAAAAATCTTATGGAAACATGAAGAGTAAATACATATTCTGGAATATTACATGGCAGAATATAAATGTAGACTAAAGTCTAAATGTAGACTTTGATCTACACCACTTTTTAGAAGACACCCTTTTTCCTGTATATATTTTTTTTCTCTCAGATCTAGATATTAGGGCTTCAAACTACATTTCCCATGCCTCCTTTAGTTGTGGATTTGACTATATGACTAGACCAAGACACTATATTGTTACTATTCCAGCATGTAATATGTTTCCACCCACCTCAATCAAAATATATTTTACAGTTTAACATATACTTTTTTTTGTCTCTTCTTCCTTTTGGTTTTACATTTAATAATTGCCTAAGTGTAATCCCCCTTTCATATTCAGCAAAATCATTTCAAGTGATTGAATCTAAGGAAATACATTTCCTTTAATACATTGTTCTACTTAGTGTGATCTAATTAGGGCTAATCGCTACATCTGATCTTGGGAATGGTTTTTATTATAATTGTTTAATTATCCGTTCACTTTCCCCTACGAATTTGCCTCTTATTCTACAGCCTCAGAGTTATATACCCCCTCTATGGCCAGATCGAGTTCTACACACTACAATTCCTTTAACACTGTAAGCCCGATACACACTACAATTCCTCCTTTAATACTATGCGCCGGGCACGACATGAAGCCGGAACGTCTTAAGAATATCAAGTATAGCTCTTTTCCCTCTGAATGTTATATTTAGTAAGCTTCCTTCTGGCTTGTAGTTGGAGAAGTGATGCAAGTTACTAAAATAGGTGCTTATTAAAACTGTAAAAATCCTGGGCGATCTGACATTTTGTAGAAGCCTGATTCTAGATACAGCTCCACCATTTTGTGAAATCCTAAAACAAAATTCCTCACGAAATATATACTCATATTCACAAACAAAAATTATAACATATTAATTGTGGTCAATTCATTATATACACCCTGTTTTATGTGTTCTTTCCATTTTTATTCATAATAAAACACCCAATAACGTCGTAGGTCAGCAACATGCGACCGTGATGTCATTTTGGCACCAAACCCCAAAATTATCAATATAAAAAGGTTGAAGCCAGGAGCCCTCATATACTTTGAAAACGCCCTTTTGAATAAGGTGAAACACATTAGTGTTTGTTGGAGCATTTTTACTATATTTTATCATTTTATTGTTTTTACATAGTTGAAAAAAAAACAGTTTTTTATCCTGCTCCTGGATAAACATATGTTTGTGACTTAACTCAATTTCAGTATACTTGGTGTGGATTAAAGCCACTTATATCAGATGGATTGGGTAATACCATATTGCTCAGGAATACATAAGTAAGATTCATCCTCTGTTTTGTACTGCAAGGTTTCATATTATCTACATAGAGCTTCATATTTGTGATTTACCTTACATGGTACCACTAAGAACATCTGGCTGTACATAATCCTGAAGTTGGGATTCTACCACTTGATTCTGTTTTACTGGAGCCACATAGTGTTCTTTATTACGTGAGTTCCTCACTATATATATATATATATATATATATATATATATATATATATATATATATATATATATATATAGCATTATATATATAGTAATGCACTCACATAATTACATACCACACTATATATTGCTCCTCTCTTCTGTTTCATATTGTATAAAAATACTCAGTTGAAGATTTATATTTGATAAAAGAGGCATCCACATATGCATAGGCGGGGATTATTCCATCCAAGCTTAAATTCCAGAGCTGGCCAGAAGCTCTAATAAATGTAAGTGGTTTTCCACATTTACTCATTCCAGGTTTCTGAATATACGCCACCAATTTGAAGTGCAACTGCCAACACATTGTGAAAGTGTAGAATATATACCCAATGGAAACGTTAATGATGAATTTATACTTTCAAAGATTCTGTTCCTTTTCGCTTGCATTTCATCGTCTTTTCCATTACTATCTCCACTCTCATTGCCACTGTTTCCCATTGTTCTGTTCTAATCACACATTGTGTTCTCTTTTGCTCTTCCAACCTATCTTCCTTTGCTAATTTTGCAACCTTCCCTTGGAGAACAGTACATATTTTAGGTTTCTGTTCTGCCATCCTTTATTCTCTGTGTCCTGCTTTTGAAGACACCTAGAAACTGCACCCATAAAACACACCGCAATCTCATCATTAGATGTGCTTGCAGTATGCTCAGGACACCAGAACCTCACACAAAGCTTAGAGTCAACCCCCTTTTGGCAGTGTCAGTGAGAAAATTTTAATCACTGGCCTGTCCTCTTTGATCATAGCCACTAGATCCTACTTCACAGGACACCGATGTTGGGTGTATGCTATTGTATAATCAGAGAAAAGTGTATGAGCTATTTTTCATGTCAGGTGCGATCCAGAGCTTGAGTGGGGCCTGGCAGATCAGTCGAATGCCGCTTTCCTTTTGTTGAAAAGAAGCAGGTTTAACAAATGGTGCCTTGGCAATTTTTTTTTTTTTTTTTTTATTGTTTTATCATATAACAAAGACAAAACAGATTGCATAAACAGCCATATAAACATTACATACATATATTGACATACAATCCCAAAATGTTCACACCAGCTTCTCTATGTTTTTCCCTAAATGAGCATCATGGGATTTACAAACATTTTCAAAATGTTCATACCGACGGGAATATCTGGGGGAGCTCTCTGTATTTTTCTCACTGTTCTATGGACAATTTTAAACCAATTACCAGTTACTTCACAACCGTTTCCTGCGGGATCTTCACTCAGGGTCTGCTTTCCCTCTCAGTTTAGATTGTCTAACCAATAAGCATTGTATGCTTTTTTTCTTTGGGAATCCCCCTTGTGACTTTTCTAATTGAGATTCCATTTTCAGCTGAAAAATTACTTGTAGTATCAGCTTATCAAAAGAAAAAGGGAGTGAGTTCTTCCAACTTCGTGCTATAGTTATCTTAACTGCAATCATAAAGTGGTTGTATATCACCAGTTCTTTCTGCTGTAACGCTTCAATATTTAAGTGTAATAAGGCATTCTCAGGGGACTTGGGAATAGGTTCACCTACTAGATTCTCAAGCTTAACGAATACTTCCTGCCATTTATTAACGACCATCTCGCACTCCCACCAGATGTGCAAAAAAGAGCCTATGTTTTTTTTACATCTCCAGCAGACTGGTGAGCTTGAGCTATACATATTAGCTACTCTTGTTGGCACGAGATACCATCTATTGATAACTTTAAATAATGTTTCTAATAAATTCAAACAGTGAATAATTTTACAGGCTCTTGGCAGTACTGCACACCATTTTTCCCTGTCTATTGTAATATTTAACTCATTCTCCCACTTTTGACCAGCTTTGATCCTCAGAGGAGCCTCCATTTGCAGTATTGCATGCTTTGCAATAGAAGATACATTTCCCACTTTTTTTATTATTTAAGAGTGAGCATATCAGCTTCATCCCTCTAGGGGGATTACTCATAATATTTTGATTTAAGTAGTTTTTTTATTCTCAAATATTTGAATAATTCCCTGGTTGCCAGCTGAAATTCTATTATCAGTTGTTGGAAAGGTTTTATTTTACCATTGACAAGCATTTGATCTATTTGCGTTATGCCTTTTTGGATCCAGCTTCTGATGTTCAAATCCTGGATATAATATGGGAGTAATTCTACTTTAAGATTTTGTGGGATTTTGGTCTCTATATTACCTTTCTTCCTTATTGCTTTCCATATGTCTAATATTGAGTCGATACATATATTAGATTGTCTAAGGTTCTGATTTTTTATTTCTGTTGGTCTATGCCATAATATAGAGCTGAGATTTTTAACTTGACAGGTCTCGCTTTCTAAAATATACCAGCCTTCATCCTTTACACTATCTAATTGGGTTCTATATATATGAAAAAACTTGTGCGCTAAATAAGTGTCCATAATATTTGGAAAGCCCAGGCCTCCATCTTTGACCTTTTGAGACAACAGTTTTTTATTAATTCTAGGTCTTTTGTTCTTCCATATAAAATTATTGAATGAATTTTGGATCATGTCTAACCACGGCCTAGGTGTTTTTAAGGGAAGCATTCTAAATAAGTATGCCCATTTAGACAGGAGATACGAGTTAATGAGGTTCATTCTACCCCACCACGAGATTTCGATTTTTTTCCATTTATTCAGTGCTTTTGACATATCTCTAAAAATATTAAGAAAATTGGTCTGCATTAGTTCCAAAGCTTCCCTTGTTAACAAGATACCCAAATATAGGGTACTTTTTTTCGCCCAATTGAAGTTGTAGTTATCCTTTATATAATTTTTACTTCCCTTATCCAAGTTAATATCCAAAATGGTAGTTTTACTTTCATTTAGTTTATAATTGGAGATTTCACTGTATCCCTTTACTGTCTCCATAAAGGCGTTGATAGATATGACAGAGTCGGTAAGGGTCAAAATCAAGTCGTCTGCATAGAGTTTTAGCTTCAGCTCTCTTTGTTTAGTACTTATACCTCTAATTAGATGATTTGATCTACGGTAATCTTAATCGCCAATATCTCCATGGTTATAATGTACAGAACTGGTGATAGTGGGCAGCCCTGTCTCGTTCCGTTATGAAGGTCAAACCAGTGGGCACAGATATTAGGACCAACTGTCCTCGCCGAAGGGCCAGAGTATAATGACATTATGCCTTGGCAATTTTTCTAATAACCTTGATGCAGACATTTGAGACAGACTTGGTTCCTAAATGCTAGTCAGACATAAACTTCCCTGACTTCTGTGGGAAAGCATTTGCTATTGTGCTCCCCCCTGGATCTGCCACTGCCTCATGTGCAATGTTAAAGTGAGTGCATAGTAAAGTTTCTATATGTTCAGTGTCTATGTCAGAGTTTTTTTTTAACCACAACAAGCTGTTATCATAAAATCTGTGCACAGTTTACCTAAAGAAATGAATATACACATTGTTTAAAGAACAGCTTGGGCTATCTCCCACACATATATAATAAGGTCATCAGTTAGTATAAAACAAATGTAAAAACGGGGAATAAAAAAAAAAGATAATTGTAACACATCTCATGCAATTTAGGATGAATTCATAAAAGTGGATGCAACATTTCTTCATGATTTCAGAAATACCCCAAATACAGATTTTGTATATAGTTATAGTTCTGGTATAGTTAACATGAAGCAAGAAACATATGAATGTTTCAGATGATTTTTTTTTTCTTTTTCAAAATGTATCAAAATTTGTAATTTGCCATTTTTATTTTTTTTATTTAAACAACCAAACAAGTCATTTCTGTTTGTTCTCTGCTGATGCTTATGTTATTCTAACTGAGCTTTACAGGAAATCCATCACATTAGTTCCACTTTTAACACGTCTTAGTATAACATAGAACGTTCACTAAAGAGTGAACCATGATATATATATATATATATCATAGTGTCCCCCTATGTCCCCATTAACGGGTCAATAAAATTAAACTATGGACCCCCTCCCTGCAAGCTCAGTCTGTGTGGAGCCATCGACAGGTGAAAATTGAATTTTTTTTCGCCACTATTTTATCTTATATTTTTAGTTAGAAACACATGAAAAGTAAAAAAAAAATAAAGACAGATGAAAGAGGAATGGAAGAGGTAGCGGGATAAAGGTATTGGTAAAAGGTAAGTACGGTGTGACAGTGTCGCTTTAATAATTACAGGAAATTGCTAATTTTTCCATATGTTGATTAACACATAAACTCCATTTCATTTTTATTATAATATTTTCAATCATTCAATCATGTGCAATTTTCACAAAATCACTTTTTTCAACTTTAAAATGGGTAGGCCAAAGCTCAGCCTCAGAAGTTTGACAAATTGCTTTTGCTGGTGCATGCTTTATTAGAGGTAGCTAAGCATCCTACCAATTAAAGTTTTACTGCAACCAAAAACAATGTTTAATAAAACACAGTTAATGGTTGTAGTAACCCTTGCTTGCATGTTAGAAGAAATCAATACTCACCTTAGATTCTACACTCAGTTGAAATGCTACGTGCACATCACATCACCCCCAGTGAAGTCTGCCTCAGTACAGACTTGGTGGAATTGGGCGGCACAGAGCGGGGCTATGCTGCTATTGGTCATCTGCCACCAGCATGCTGAACAGTTTTAAAGACTGGAACTTACTTTTTAAGCTGGCTAATGACCCTGCCAGAGGTGGAATTACTCCATGCACCATGACCACTTCAATTCAGTAAACAAAACAATACATTTAAAAAAAAAAAACTCCTTGTAGTAGATTTTAAACCTAAATTGCATTTTTCCTGTTACACATATGTTGTATGCCAATGCAGAAAGATATGTTATGTTCAGCTACAACCCCGGCTACATCAATGTCCCATAAACATAGATTTATTTGTAAAAAAAAATTTTTACGTTAAAGAACGTTATTTTGGTTAAAACGTCTTATCTTTGGGCAGACTTTAGAGATATGATGATCTAGTAGTAGTTGGAGCTGTGATTATGGTGCTAGAAAGCTAGCCCTGAAAACTTACCTTTTAAATCCTTACCATTTTCATCTTATTTCTCAAGTACCTAAACTCCATTCGTTTTACATTGACGGCATATATGAAAACCGGCTTCCCCATTGCACATTCTTAGTATATACATGGCATGCACGTGCACGTCTTCCTTACTTCATTTAATAAGTCTCTTTTACATAGGAGCTATGCTGTGAGAACACACATGGGCAGAGGCCGACTTAAAGGGTGTAAGGGTGCAACAAGGTATAATGGTTATGGTGCTTGGAGTTTTGTTTAGGTGCACTTTTTAACATTAGGACCACTCCACTGTCCAAATAAAAAACTATAGATCCCTTGTCTGCAGCCTTAGTAAGCTTTTCACGTCTTTGCCCCGACTTTCTGTTGTTGTAGTTGGGAAATAAAAGCCATATTTGATCCCACTACCTAAGACAAAGTCAGTTGAAGTGTGCCGAAACCGATGGTATGATTATTGTTACATGATTTGTTTCTTAACCCCTTAACCCCTTCAGGACGGGTGACGGACGAGGTCCGTCATCCAGGGGATACCCTTAACGACGGATGACGGACCTCGTCCGTCACGTGGTAAAATTAACCCCAGATCGCCGCAATCGCGGCGATCGTGGGGTTAATGGTGCTCCGGTCTGCCTCTGTATTAGAGGCAGACCGGGAGCACCGGATCGGGCTGCCCCAGTACATGTGCCCGCTCTGACAGCATGTCTGAGCGGGTACATGTGCTCTGTATACTCACCTCCGCCTCCCTGCACTTCCGGGTTCAGTGTGAAGTGCAGGGAGACGGATCTTCAGTGATCCTGCCCCCTGGTGTGTAAAAAAAAAAGTTAAATTAAAATCCCACCCCCCTTTACCCATATTAATACAAAATTAACCCCTTCCCTGCCAATTGATCACTGACTACAGTGATCAATTGGCAGGGATTACATTTTAATATGATCTGATTTTTTTTTAACCCCTGAGGGTTAATTCTTTTTTTTTATATAACCCTAAGGGGTTAAATTTATTTTATTAATTAATTTAAATATTTTAAAATTATAAATTTAGCTAGCTGGGGAGGGTGGAAGTTAGTGGTGAATTGCGGGATTTAGTGTTAGGCTAACTAGGGGTTAACGTTAAAAAAGTTTTAATAACGTTTAAGTAAAAAATAAAAATTAAAAAAAATAAACCCTTTACCCAGTCCAAATAAAAATTAACCCCTTCCCTGACAGTCTATCACTGCCTACAGTGATCAAAATACAGATCACAGTATTATACTGTGATCTAATTTTTTTTTTAACCCCTGACGATTAACTTTTATTTATTTTTTAACCCTCAGGGGTTAAATTTATTTAATTAACAAATTTAAATATTGTATAATTAAATATTTTGCTAGCTGGGGTGGGTGGGAGTTATGGGAAAATGGGGAATTTACTATTAGTGCTGCTTACTGCTAGTTAGGGGTTAACGGTAAAAGAAAAAGCTTAGAAAAATGTTAAATCTGTAAAAAAAAGTTTTACGAAAGTTTAGGAAACTTTAAAAAAATGAATAAGCAAAACAAAAGTTTAAAAAATAGTTTTAAAAAGTAAAAAAAAGTTTTAAAAAGTTAAAAAATTAATTTAATAACGCTCATTACCACTACACCTGGTACAAGCTAGCGGAAAAATGATCCCACGCTAAGGTTCAAAATATGCCTTTTGAAATACCCTGGGATGTCTTCTTTAAGAAATGGTATGGCTTTATGGGGTATTCGGATTATATAGCCTGGTAAAATACTCTAAAATGGGACATGGGCACAGCGTAAAAATGTAAAGTTTGAAAAAAAATTGAATGGCTGTGTCCCAAATGTGCCCCTCCGATGTCCACATATACCTGGCAAAGGTACATACGGGGGTATTTTTGTACTCAGCCGACATAGCTGAGCAACATATAAAGTATTATAGAGTGGTGGTACACATAAGGTTTGCAAAATATACTGTGCAAACTCACTTTGTGTGTCAAAAAGGCAGAAAAAACGCTTATTACCACTACACCTGGTACAAGCTAGCGGAAAAATGATCCCACACTAAGGTTCAAAATATGCCTTTTGAAATACCCTGGGATGTCTTCTTTAAGAAATGGTATGCCTTTGTGGGGTAGTTTGAATTATATAGCCTGGTAAAATACTCTAAAATGGGACATGGGCACAGCGTAAAGATTTAACGTTTGAAAAAAACTGGAATGACTATGTCCCAAATGTACCCCTCTGATGTCCACATATACCTGGCAAAGGTACATACGGGGTATTTTTGTACTCAGCTGACATAGCTGAGCAACATATGAAGTATTATACAGTCGTAGCACACATAAGGTTTGCAAAATATACTGTGCAAACTCACTTTGTGTGTCAAAAAGGCAGAAAAAACGCTTATGACCACTACACCTGGTACAAGCTAGCGGAAAAATGATCCCACGCTAAGGTTCAAAATATGCCTTTTGAAATACCCTGGGGTGTCTACTTTAAGAAATGGTAGGCCTTTGTGGGGTAGTTTGAATTTAAAACTTACGAAGATGCTTGGAAATTGCACATAGGCCCAGCGTCAAAATTCAAAGTTCTGTAAAAACTGATATGGCTTGGTCTCCAATATGCCACTGTAGCTTCACAAAATAGTGCCAAAGACATACAATGGGGGTGTCCTTTTACTCAGAAGACTTAGCTGAGCATAATTTGGGGGGTTTGAACTTAGTGGCACATATGAAATATACAAAATGCCCAGCAAAAATGCAATCCGTATGTAAAAAATGCACAAAATTATTTTTTACCACATACTTTGGCATGTAATGGTAAAAAAATGGGGGCATGTTAAGGCACAATATGCACCTTATGAGATACCCTGGAGTGTCTACTTTTACAAATGGTAGGCCTTTGTGGGGGTTTTTGAACAGTCAAACTGTTGTAATACCCCAAATGGAAGCATAGGCTCATTAAATCCGTCTCTCAAAATTCTACTGTGACTACTGAAAAGGACAGGTCTCCTATATGGCACTGTAGCTTCACAAAATAGTGCCAAAGACATACAATGGGGGTACCGTTGTACTCAGCAGAAGTAACTGAACACATAATAAAACTTTGTACAGGAATAGCACACACCAACTTTACAAAATACACATGAGAAGTTCTTTGTTATACGTTTGTGTGCGAAAACCCCCCAAAAACACAATTTTACTCCAATATTTAGCAGAGGTTGGCGGTAAAATGGCTACGTAGAAAGTGTCAAAACAACCTTAGGTAAATAGCCTGTGATGTCTACTTTATATAAATATATACTTTTGTGTGGCAATTTTGTTTTTTTTTATGGCTATTAGGCTTACAAGACAAACATACCAAATTCTAAAATCGCTCCACATTAAAATGTTATTTTACTCCTTGTGCTTTGTGACCTGTAACTACCAAAAACAACTTAAAATCCCAGACACATTATATATTCTGTAAATCAGAACAAATAAATGAATTTATTTTTAATTACTTTCCTTAACCTGCACTAATTATGCACACATTCTGATTGCAAAAACTGTAAAAAAAAAAAACAATATTTGTCATTTTTTTTGCATTTTTCTGTATTTTTTTTATAATAAGTAAGCATTTATATATATATATGTTATATCAAATTAAAGCCCTTTCTGCCCTTTAAAAAACAGTATATAATATGTGTCGGTGCAATAAATGAGAGAGATGCAAATTGCCGTATAACGCAAACAGCAAGAAAATGCAAAAATTGCTTGTGTCATTAAGCGTAAGTCAAGCTTCTGAAGCTCTGTCCTTAAGGGGTTAAGACCACAGCCAAATGTACAAGTTGTGATCAAAACAAAACATAAACAAAATCTGGCATTTGCACTATATGTCTGTCCAACCATAATTCACCTCTTTCATATTAAATGCACTCCCCCTTATTATATTTCATTTTATTCAGGGGAAACAGGGCTTTCATTTAATATTAAATATTTAGCTATGAAACATAATTTAATATGAAATAAAAAATTAGATTTTTTTCTCATTTTTTTTAGTTCTACATGACATTTTAACTGTCAATGTCATAATACTGTTTGCTTTTACTGCAATAAAATACACATATTTGTATTCAGCAAAGTCTCACGTGTAAAACGGTACCCCCTATGTACAGGTTTTATGGTGTTTTGGGAAGTAACAGGGTCAAATATTGCACGTTACATTTGAAATTGAAATTCGCCAGATTGGTTACGTTGCCTTTGAGACTGTATAGTAGCCCACAAATTAAATTTACACCCATAATGGCATACCATTTGCAATAGTACACAACCCAAGGTATTGCAAATGGGGTATGTCCAGTCTTTTTTAGTAGCCATTTGGTCACAAACACTGGCCAAAGTTAGCGTTAGTATTTGTTTGTGTGTGAAAAATGCAAAAATCAACAATTTTGCCCAGTGTTTGTGACTAAGTGGCTACTAAAAAAGACTGGACATACCCCATTTGCAATACCTTGGGTTGTCTACTATTGCAAATGGTATGCCATCATAGGGGTAATTTTCATTCTTGGGCTACCATAGGGTCACAAAGGCAACAAAGCAATCTGGCGAATTTTAATGTGAAAAAAATGAAACACAAGCCTTATATTTGACGCTGTAACTTTTGAAAACACCATAAAACCTGTACATGAGGGGTACTGTTGTACTCGGGAGACTTCGCTGAACACAAATATTTGTATTTCAAAACAGTAAAAAGTATTGCAGAGGGGGCGGGGCCTGACCGCCGACCGGATCAGACGCATGTCGTCTGAGCTCCCGCACCAGAACCGGAATATCGGTGCTAACGGCGATCCGATCACAGCTACAGCCCTAACTTTGGACCCACAGTACTCACTAGCTGACGCTGAACACGGGGATACCCCTCAAGTTCCGATCCGGATTCAAAGTAACCTGATTGAGGTCTGCGGCCTAGGAAGGCTTGAGCAGGGGTGAGACGGCTGCTCTCCCAGTTCTCCGGTGGGCGCTCCGCTGCCCCGCCCCCCCCCCCCCCCTGGACCGGTGGGGGTCATCCCGGTCCCCATGGCAAACCACCGCTACATTACCACCCAACCTCGTGGCCCAAACGCCTCACCTAAAATGGCGACTGACAGAAGCACAGAGGCCAGAGGGAGGGCATACCTTCTCTCCGAGCCAGAAGGGAGCCATGCGACCTCCGGGAACCAGCTGGTCTGCAATCTGCTGTGGCAAGCAACAAGCCTCCACTACAGCTACCAAGCACAGGAAGGCTCATCACTCACAGCCACCCCTGGTGGGAATGCACCGCCAACTAACGTCCTACCTACAACTGGGCTGCAATACACCCACAGGGAGCACCCGAAAATGCAGAGAACCATGTGATCCACAAGCGGCAAATATGCCTTACCCTTTTATCGGCACTGAGACCCACAGCACCAATACCCACCAAACAGCAAAGCGGAACGGGCGGACAACATCCACAAGGCTGCAAGCGAATGGGCACATCAAAGATCCACAACCCACTGGATAACCCGGCGCTCCACTACTGCTACCCCTACCAGAGCAAACGGTGGAATATGATCATGACTGCAGCAAGGACTACGGCAAGCATATAACACCGTCCACATAAAAGAGACTGCCAGCATAAAGGGGGTGCTTTGTACCTCGTTATTTACCAGCTACTAGTCGGGAAGGTGGGGATCTGTACTTCACTAGATAGTACTGTAGTGTCTTTATCTCGGGTAGTGGGAGGCATTGCTAGCTGATCTGGACCCAGGGAAGCGCTTGTAACTTACTAACTGCATAACAACTGCAGAATTTGCAATATACATGCTTGTACTAGCGTAATAAGAGTGAAAATATGCTCCAACACGATGATATTCACAAATGTTTCGTTTTGTTTTTACCAGCATTATAACTGTATTGAAGCGAGAGATAACAGTATTAAAACGGGAGATAACAGTATTACAGCGAGAAATCACAGTATTAAAGCGAGAGATAACAATATTAGAGTGAGAAATAACAGTATTAAAGCGAGAGATAACAGTATTTAGCCATAGCATGTTACTATATATAAAATTAGGCTGATAATCATAGGAGACTTTGACAATATGTTATGACGACCCTATCCTGTACTACTCTTGAAAGTCCCCCTCTTTTTTCTGTACCCCTACATTCACATGCCTCAACAAAAATAAAGAATTATATAAAAAAAAAAAGTATTGCAGCAATAATATCGTCCGTGTAAGTGCTGTTTGTGCGTGAAAAATGCAAAAAACTTCACTTTTACTGGCGATATCATCGTAATACATTTTACTGTTTTGAAACACTAATATTTGTGTTCAGCGAAGTCTCCCGAGTAAAACAGTACCCCCCATGTACAGGTTTTATGGTGTCTTGGAAAGTTATAGGGTTAAATATAGTGCTAGCAGATTAAATTCCCTATACTTTCGGCATGGGTTGTCAGGCAGGTCCCGCTAATTGTAATTAATTAGGATACCTAATTATGTAAAAATATTACATAAATATATGTGTAGAATTAATATATGTATATATATATATATACATATGTGTATATATATGTATATATATATATATATATAATTTGTTTTAATATTTTTATTTATATATAGGTATATATATAGTGATATATACGTATATATTTATGTATATAGATATATATATTATTTCGTTCTACGTGTATTTTGATATAAATATATATATATATTAATATCACAATACAGTTAGAATGAAATAACACACATCTATATATTTTTTAATTATTTTTTTTTTTATTTTTTTTTTACGGATTTACGCAGGACACAGAGAATATATATATATATTTAATCAGTATCAGTCTACGTGTAATTTGAAATTAATATATATATATAATTATATATATATTAATAGTAAAATACACCTAGACAGTGCATGTGTGTGTATGTATATGTGTATATATATATACCTAGATCATATATATATACATGATCTAAGTATATAATTATTTTGTTTACACTTATTTAACTTTTTTTAAATTTGATATCAGCCAGCAGGGGGACTAACTGTCATTACAGTTAGTCCCCCTGCTGGCAATGCAGCAGCCAGCTATCCCGGCCACGTGATTGTGAGGTCCTCGCAAGGACCTCACTCTCACATGGCCGGGGGGCTGCTGGAGGGCGGACGTGCCGCTGGGGACTCCCTGGGAGTCCCCCCAACCGCGATCGCTGGCGTGGGATCGCCAGCGACCGGGTAAGTAAAAAAAAAACGTAGGCCGTACAATTACGCCCGGCGGCGTTTAGAGCCGCTTAAAATAGGACGTAATTGTATGCCCTCCGTTCTTAAAGGGTTAATGTTTCTTTAACAGAGGAAAGCCAAAACAAAATACTAATATGAATGAGACCTCAGAGATAGAGGTGACTCATACAATATGATTAGTAATAATACATGTTAATGTGTATGAATGTGATACTGTCCCATAGCAATAAAACCACACTTACCATACAGACAGGGCTCGAGTCCTGCAGGAACGCGTGGGAACGGCGTTCCTGCACTTTTTTCACAGGAGGAACGCCGTTCCCCCTGCAGGCACTCAGGGGGCGGCAAAAAAATGCCGCCCCCAAATGCCCTGTGTTCCCTCTGCTATGGCGGGCGGCTCTCTCTCCCTGTCACACGCGGCGAGGGAGCTGTGTCCTCTCTGCTCCCTCTCGCCGCGCGCCGTTTTCTGATGCAGGGAGCCGGAATATGACATCATATTCCGGCTCCCGGCATCAGCAGACAGCCCACGCGGCGAGAGGGAGCAGAGAGGACACAGCTCCCTCGCCGCGTGTGACAGGGAGAGAGAGCCGCCCGCCTCACTGCAGCCCCACTGGACCCCAGGGAACCATCCATGCCAGCTTTCATAAAAGGTAGAGAGGCTGGCTGGGTGGGCAGTGTTTATTTTAATAATAATAATAATAATTTGTATATGTGTATGTCTGTAGTGTATGTGTTTATGTCTGCTAGTGTATGTGTGTATGTTTGTTAGTGTATGTATGTGTGTGTGTATGTCTGTTAGTATGTGTGTGTGTGTGTATGTCTGTTAGTCTATGTATGTGTGTGTATGTCTGTTAGTATGTGTGTATGTCTGTTAGCCTATGTATGTGTGTGTATGTCTGTTAGTATGTGTGTGTGTGTGTGTGTGTATGTCTGTTAGTTTATGTCTGTTAGTGTATGTGTGTATGTCTGTTAGTGTATGTATGTGTGTGTGTATGTCTGTTAGTGTATGTGTGTGTATGTCTGTTAGTGTGTGTGTGTGTGTATGTCAGTCTATGTATGTATTTTTGTGTAGGTCTGTTAGTCTATGTATGTGTAGGTCTGTTAGTTTATGTCTGTTAGTGTATGTCTGTTAGTGTATGTGTGTGTGTATGTCTGTTAGTCTATGTATGTGTGTGTAGGTCTGTTAGTCTATGTATGTGTATGTCTGTTAGTTTATGTCTGTTAGTGTATGTGTGTGTTTGTGTCAGTGTGTGTGTGTGTGTGTGTGTGTAGAAGTGCATGTGCTTCTGTTAGTGTATGCATGTGTATGTTTGCATGTATGTGCTTCTGTTAGTGTATGCACGTGTGTGTGCGTATGAGTGTATGTGCTTCTGTTAGTGTATGCACGTGTGTGTGTGTGTATGTGCTTCTGTTAGTGCATGTTTGTGTGTGTGTTTCTGTAAGTGTATGTTTGTAAGTGTCTTTTAAATCAGTGAGAGTCTGTTTGTCATTTAGTGTGTGTGTGACTATTAGTGTGTGTCTGTCAGTGTGTTTGTGTGTTCTCTCTGTCAATGAAAGAGTTTGTTAGTGAATGTGTGTGTGTCAAATCAGTGACGTCTGTGTGTTTGTCACTGAGTGTGTGTGTTACTGTCAGTGTGTATCTGCCAGTGTGGGTGTCTGTCAGAGAGTGTGCTTAAAGGGACACTATAGGCACCCAGACAACTTCAGCTCATTGAAGTAGTCTGGGTGCAGTGTCCCAGTCCCCTTAAACCTGCAAGTGTAATTATTGCTGTTTCTCAGAAACTGCAATAATTACCTTGAGAGGTAACTCCACCTCTAGTGGCTGTCTACCAGACAGCCACTAGAGGGACTTTCGGGTGGTTAGGTGACCAAAAGTCGCCTAACTGATGCTGGACGTCCTCACCCTGTGCATGAGGACATCCAGCATCTGCTAAATACCCATAGGATTTTAACCCCCATCAGTGTCGAGTGGGGGAGGGGAGGACATGAGGGAGGGGGTCACTTTAGGGAATTATAGTGCCAGGAAAACAGCTTTGTTTTCCTGACACTATAGTATTTCTTTAAAAGGAGCAGGAAAAGGTGGAGTCTAAAGAGGAAGGGGTGGGTTCTTAATCAGGAAGCAGTGCAAATTTAGATTAGGGGGGTGCTCAGGTATAGTCATGCCTAGGGCAGCTCAAAATTAAAATACACCACTGTGTGAGTGTCTGAGTATGTGTGTGCGTCTGTGAGTGCATGTGTGTGTCTGTGAGTGTATGTGTGTGCACGCGTTTATATATGCATACGAGTGGGGTGTTTTTTTTTGGGGGGGGGGAGGGGAGTTCCCACACTTTTTTCCCCAGGACTTGACCCCTGCATACAGAGAATGTAAGTGTACCAAGGACTGTAAGCTCGTTAGAGCAGGGTCCTCTTCAACCTATTGTTCCTGTAATTTTTCTTGTAATTGTCATATTTGTAGTTAAATCCCCCTTCTCATAATATTTTAAAGCGCTACGGAATCTATTGGCGCTATATAAATGGCAATAATAATAATAATAATAATAAAAAAGATCACTATGGCAAAATGATAACAACGTGAGACGTGAATGAATATATATGAAAGAGCACACAGCCACCAGATGCAGTCATTTGTAGTTTGCTAAGTGGACCACAACATTTCCTGGCAACAAAACATACAGCAGTCTGCAGTGTGCATCAAGCAAAAATATAACTAATTAGTTTGAAGTGTGCTTCAAAATGATTTTTTTTTCAGCAAAGCACATGACTGAAACCACCGCTGTAAACTCACAGTAATGTAGTGTTCAAAATGTTACTACACTCACAGCAATATATTCATAGCAAATGTGTAAAGTGTGTGAGTGTATCACTGATCCCAGAACAAATAACCAATAATGTACAGCGTGCACGACTGTATCAATGCAACCCACAGCAATAATCTACCAACCATATATCATGTGTTTAAATGTATTCCTGAACCCAAACAAAAACGCATGACAGTGTACAGAGTGCGTGAATGCATAACCGAACCCACAGCAATCAATCTCATTAAAGTATAGTGTGTAAAAACATAACACTGAATTCACAGCAATAAACTCACAGCAATGTATAGGGTGCACAAAAGTATGACTTATAACTGTGGCATTAATACGCAATAAAGTATAGAATGTGTGAATGTATTACAGAACCCACAGCTATAACCCACCACAGTAATGTCTAGGGTGCTTGAAACATAACACTATACTCCAACTTGAACTTACGGCAAAGTGACCAGACGTGTGAAGTTCAGTGGCAGATGCCTGCAACTAACCCCTCCCACAATTACGGCGGGAGCATCTGTCCAATCACAGACTGTCCAATGCAGCTGAGACATCTTCGCAAGGCAGGTGCTCAGGGCAATTGCCTGCTTCACTGAGCTAAACAACCAGGAAGCAACAGAACCAGTTGACTGGTTGAAAGTCAGGGGTAGAACAAGGTTAATTATTAAATGTGCCAATTTCTATTGAAATCTGCATTTATTTATTTTTGTAAAATGAACAAAAGAGTGCTTTAGGTGTTTATCATGTTCCTTTAATGAATATGTTTCATAGAGAATTACAGATGCTGTTACTTTTGGATTAGGCATTTTGAAGTAATGCTGCCCAATAGTCAATATCCCAGTACTCAACGACGTTAACAGGTTTTAGTACTCAGTACAAGCGTGCCATCACAGTAAAAAGCCCATGTCTGACAACATTTGATAATATTGAGTTTTATGGTGACAACGTTACCAGTCATGTTCAAAAACATCTTCAAATCTGGTACAAAAATCAATATTGAAACTATAGTGCTGCCATTATAAAGCTGATGTAAAGCAACCCCCTATGTGTAATAAAAGTGTCTGTTTATTTTACATTCATATGACTCCACACTGGTGTTTGTATAAAGCAGACCTGTCAAATAGTTGTTTTTTAACTTCCAGTATAAGTTAAAGAGGGGTTTGTGTGTATTAAATAAAGGAACCTTTAGAGAAAATAAGCCATTTAGTGAAGCCAATACCAATGTTTTAGATGAAACACAAGAACACTTGGATTAACCTTTAATACAAACAGAAATCTATGTGAAATCCAAAGTTCCATTCTGGTTATCATCTAAACTGAATTCATATTCTTACATATGGACATTACACCTCTATACATCCATTTCACAGTTATACTTATAGACATATATTTCAATAAAAAAAATAAATGAAACCCAAATAAGAAATAATAAACTACTAGAAAATAATGTCCTATTTTACTCACACATAAACACCAATTTGTGCCAAAACCATGTGAAAATTGTAAGGTAATGTTAAATTGTATGCGTCTTCAAGATTAATGGAGCAGGCAATAACTGCCAAGTTTGTATTTATATGACCCGATGGGGTGTTATTGTTAGGGTGTGTATTTGAAAAATATTGTAACAGACTTTGGGAGGTATGTATTAAAGAGTGCAGACTATAACACAATAAATTAAATAGACAAGCCGTATACCGGTCCTTAGAGTGGCCGGGCTAATGGTAGACAAGTCAGAGAGAATACAGAGGTACACAAGAGACACAGATACATTTTTATATAAGCCAAAGTTAAAGGATACTAGAGATCATGAGAATCGAGTAAACAGACAAAATCAGAAACCAAGAACAGGAAAGTCAAGGAAGGTACTCTTGGGCTACCAAAATTACAAGAGGGCAACATAGAGTGGGATAGGTAAGTATATATAGGCAGTACTTACTTTTTATTGGCCTACGTTGAATTTCCTATGATTAGTTACATCATATTCGTGCATAGAATTCAGAATTTGCCAATAGAACTCGAATTTGCTCTTCGGACCTGAATTTGGCTGCCCATAAAACCCTGCAGCGCTCGAGCATTCTACGTTGCAGAGAACGCCAGGGATTTGGGTGAGAAGTAACACATTGACACCACTGTCTTCTGGTATTCCCCTTATAATCTTGTTGCATCATCTATTGCGTCTCTCTGTTGCATTTACTTGTACTGATACCGGAGAAACTGACGGAAGCCAAGCACAGAGAGATGGACACAGGTTTCTTCAGGAAGGAAGAGATTCTTTATTGGATCACCGATCGGGACTCAGAGGGACTAGCGTCACCAAAATACAGCAAAGTCTGAGTACTGAATACATAGAGTACATTCCTTATATAGCACTGTAGCTCCTCCCACAATTAACTACACCCACACATACCCTTAACCTATTTAATAAATAGAGTCTAAACTCATCCATCCGGTCTAACCACGTGGCTCATCTGATACAAAGGAGAGGGACGCGTAATTCCAGTTCTTACATTCCTGCACCTGGTCAGTACAGTGATAACAGTATCTTAGCTACGTGTAATTAACTAACTGATACTACAAACACATATACATACATATGCCTTGTGGCAATCTTAGCCTGCTAAACTTGTATTTTACTGGAATTACATCACATTCCCCCCTTTGATGCCTCTGATATTTCACAATTACTTGAGGCATCACTTAACCTTGGTTTGCATATACCTCAGGTTACCATGAACCAGACCAGACTTATCTTATGATGTGAATCTTTTAACACTCATCTTCCTGCATTGGTTCTCCTTGATCTAGAGCCTTATACTTATATATCGCCATTATCTGTGCAGCAGCCTTCCTCTCTGCTATACTTCCTATCAGGCTTTGCACAGACCTAACTACTAAGGGTATAAGACACGGTAGGAGTAGACACAACAGTAAAATCAGTAGGACTCCACCTACCACTGCCTTAAGCCCTCCAAACCACTCATACCAGCTACCAAACCAACTACTTGGATTGTACCCTTTCCATACCTGAGTAGGCACATGCACTAGTTTAACCATATGGCTAGTAAGCTCAGCTATTGCTTGCCCTTCGTCATCTATTTGAAGACAGCAATTGCTCAGGTTAAACTTCCCACATACACCTCCCTCTACTGCCAAAAGGTAATCCAAGGCTAATCTATTTTGGTACACTGCTGTCCTCATCCTGGTATTATGCTTCGCTAGAAGATTGAGTGCTTGTGAGGTCTCATTAGTAATAATCTCAACCACCGCCTGTAATCTTATAATACGGTTGAGCATATAAATTGGGGTTCTATAACCAAAGGTACCATCTTCTGCCCACGTGGCTGGCCCATAATAATCTATGATACGCTGGGGAGGCCATTCATTATCTTCCCAGGTGCCTATCTCTAAGGGTCCCCTTTTCTTCCTATGATTCACATCATACACTTTAACACCTAAAGTCTCACCTGTTTCAATCGGTAACAAGAAGAAGGATGGTTTGAGCATACCCAACACACATGCCCCTTCCCAGTCCTGTGGCAACTCCGAATAGGCTTTCTTACCACAGATCCAGTACAAATTTGCTGGGGCTCTCCAGGTAGATGTGATGGATAAATCAAACCACACATCCTTTAAACTGGCATATCTAGCAAACGGGTTAGATGGTTCTGAGACATTTGAAGCCGACCACCAAGTTGTATTTTTAGTATCATCATCATAAGCTTTTTGCCCTAGACAAGTTAATTCTCCTACAGAAGTATTATACATTATTCCTTTCCTTGCTATGCAAACATAACCTATGATGGAGGTCTTTAATCTCCACTCAGATTTACCTCTAACACTCAAATGATAATCGGCTTGTGTAGATATTAGTTGGTCAACTGCCTCAGAACCGGACATTACCTCCTTTGCTTCCCAAGGCCATTGGTCTCCCATGTTAGTACCTCCACACACATAGCAGTTGGTAACATTAAGACTACCGGCAATACTTTCAGCTAGGTCAATGAACAGGTTTTTAGCGTTATGGGGGATCTTATTATCTATACTCATCTCTTCATAAAAGGAATGGTATACTTGATGAGTCTGGGAGGATACCGTATCAGTCTCTATTCCTATAAACAATAATGTCCCAGGATCTAAACCCGTCCCGTATATCTGAAACCCAAATAAATTTCCATACTTATCTAGGAACTTGTCGGGGTTATTAATAAGTATATGGACTGGGTTGCATTCCATAGACTTACAATAAGGGCTAGTCGGCAACTTAGTCACTATCATGTCTTTATCTACTGTCTGTCCCCAAGTCGCCCACCCCACACAAGACCAATATGGACAAAAGTTATAGTCTTTATTTGGGCATCTAGGACTCACATATTTATTTTTACTACTGGGACAAATATATTTATCATTAGACCCATACGTCCTCTCCCATCTAAGATCCCCACATACATTCCACGGTTTTCTACCACTTGATATCGCCTTACATGCATCAAATAGCAGAACACCCGAAGAATGTACGGATTCTAACACCGTCTTATTAATTAGGGTCCCCTGAGGATCTCCATTCCTGAGAGTCAACCAAATTGTACGAGGTTGATACTCTGGACTGAAGCACTTAGGTTCTCCTACTCCTAAATGGCACACACTATAGTCTATATTTAGGTATCTACATCTTGATACCTCTCCTTTACATTCGTATTGTGAATGCCAAATTAGGGTTTGGGAAATATGGTTACCTGTTCTCGTAGTCTTAATGCATACCTCACAGCTAGGAGTGTCGGTACCTCTACCTTCCTGAATATAAAAACACATATAAATAAACACAATCAAAAGCACATCTTTCGCCGTCATCCTCAGTCTTCGTCCGTGCGATGGAACCTCAGCTTCCAGGATGTGAGGGCTGCAGGGAATGGAGTTCTGCTCGTCTTCACAGGTGTCCCTTCGAGACTTTCCTGGCTTATACACTATGTGTTGGTAAGCGGACAGGCTTTATTATGGCCTTCTCACTCACACCTGTAACAATAAAATTTGTAATCCACAATAATTCCTCGTTACTCCGACTGAGTAGTGCGTTTCAACCGGATCTTGCAGGGATTCTCTGGATCTGCTGTAATTTGCCAAGAATCGACTGCTGCTGGTTTAACCCTGGAGTGATGTATCCACGGAGTTACTTCGGCTACTTTTATCGCTGTAGGGGTAGACAAAAGAACAACATAAGGACCTCTCCACTTGGGCCCTAACGGTACATTATTCCACTCTTTAATCCACACTTGGTCTCCTGGATGATAACTATGAACAGGGGGATAAATATTCACAGGTAATCTATCTTGTACCCATTTCTGTACCTCCTCCATAGTCTTACCCAACTCTACAACCTGCTGCCGGGTAATTCCTTCTCCCAACTGACTCAAGTCCCCCCTTAAGTTACCAAGTACGGGAGGTGGTCGCCCATACATGATTTCAAAAGGAGAGAGGCCCATCCTTCTGGTAGGGGTACTGCGGATTCGCAATAAAGCTATGGGTAAGAGAACGTTCCACTTAAGTTGGGTTTCCTGACACATTTTAGCCAACTGGTTCTTTATAGTTCTATTCATTCTCTCTACCTTACCAGAACTCTGGGGTCTATATGCAGTATGAAGCCTCCACTTTATACCAAGCATATGAGTCAGTTGTTGTAGGCACTGATGAACAAAAGCTGGACCATTGTCCGATCCTATAGAACAGGGTAGTCCATATCGGGGTATTATTTCTCGTAGCAGGAATCTTACAACTTCTCCTGCTTTCTCTGTACGAGTAGGACATGCTTCTACCCAGCCTGAATAGGTGCACACAATTACCAACAGGTAACGATGTCCACCCGATTTAGGCATTACTGTAAAGTCTATTTGTAGATCGGACATGGGGAGTCCCCCCATAAACTGGACTCCTGGTGGCTTTACTGGTCCTTGTCTTGCATTATTCTTAGCACACGTTACACATCTGCGTACAATGGCCTGAGTCAAGTTGGACAATCTTGGTATGTAGAAATGTTTCCTGAGAGATTCTTCAGTACTGTCTCTCCCAGAATGTGTCCCGTTGTGATAATTTTGGACAATTTCTACCGCTAGTGATGCTGGTATGACTATTCTTCCATCTTCTAGCTGATACCACTTGTTCTCCAAATACTTTCCCGGTTCAGTCTTTAACCACTCCTCTTCTTGAGCTGTATAAACTGGAGTCCATTGGGACAGTGGAGTTGGTATAAGAGCAGCTATATGCCCCACATACTCCTGTCTTCCTGATTCAGCAGCACGCTTAGCTGCACTATCTGCCATCCGATTTCCCTTGGTTACATCACCATCTCCTCTCAGATGCGCTCGACAATGTATAATACCGACTTCTTTCGGCTCCCACACTGCTTCCAATAGTTGTAGGATTTCAGCTGCGTACTTGATTTCTTTGCCTTCTGAATTCAGTAGTCCTCTTTCTTTATACAAAGCTCCGTGGGCATGAGTGGTTAAAAACGCATACTTAGAGTCCGTATAGATATTTACTCTTAAACCTTCAGCCAATTGTAACGCTCGTGTTAGTGCTATTAATTCTGCCTTTTGTGCTGATGTTCCTTTCGCCAGTGGCCGAGCTTCTATCACCTTGTCTATTGTTGTCACTGCATATCCTGCATAGCGGATCCCTTCTTTCACATAACTACTGCCGTCGGTGTAATATTGAACATCGGGGTTCTGGATGGGAAAATCACGAAGATCTGGTCTACTTGAAAATACTTCATCCATTACTTCCAAACAATCATGTTGACTTTCAGTAGGTTGCGGCAAAAGGGTAGCTGGATTTAAGGTGTTTACAGTCTCTAAATGCACTCTTGGGTTTTCACACAACATTGCTTGATACTTGGTCATACGGCTGTTACTAAACCAATGATTTCCTTTGTAATCCAACAACGTCTGTACTGCATGTGGGACTCGTACATAAAGTTCTTGACCCAGAGTGAGTTTATCGGCTTCAGCTACTAGCAGGGCGGCTGCAGCTACGGCTCTTAGACAAGGTGGAAGTCCGCTGGCCACTGCATCCAGTTGCTTAGACATGTAGGCAACAGGTCTTTGCCATGATCCCAAGTACTGTGTCAATACTCCCACAGCCATTCTTCTTTGCTCGTGTACATATAAGTAGAATGGTCGTGTGTGATCAGGTAGACCTAATGCTGGGGCACTCATCAAAGCCTTCTTCACATCTTCAAATGCCGTTTGCTGTTCTTGGGTCCATAAGAAGGGGTCGTGCTCTGTACCTTTGATGGCTGCGTACAGAGGTTTTGCCAGTATCGCATAGCTGGGAATCCATATCCTACAGAAGCCTGCTGCCCCCAAGAATTCTCGCACTTGTCTTCTATTCTTGGGTATTGGTATTTGGCAGACAGCTTCTTTTCTCTCTGGCCCCATAATCCTTTGACCTTCAGAGATATGGAATCCCAGATACTTGACAGTTGGCAAACACAACTGAGCCTTCTTCCTGGACACCTTGTATCCTGCCTTCCAGAGAATATGTAGTAGATCGTGCGTTGCTTGCTGACATTTTTCTTTTGTAACTGCTGCTATCAACAAGTCATCTACATATTGTAACAATACACATTCTCCTGGGATAGACTCGAAATCCAGTAGATCTTGACTTAGAGCTGAACCAAATAGGGTAGGTGAATTTTTAAACCCTTGGGGCAGTCTTGTCCAAGTCATTTGGCGTTTTGAGCCCGTTACAGCGTTCTCCCATTGGAAAGCGAAAATACATTGGCTTTCTGCGGCAATTCGGAGGCAAAAGAAGGCATCTTTGAGATCTAAGACTGTGAAGTAAGTAGCCCCGCCCGGAATTAAAGCAAGTAGGTTATATGGATTGGGTACAACTGGATGTATGCTAACAACCGCATCATTGACTGCTCTTAAGTCCTGTACAGGTCGATACTCATCTGTACCGGGCTTTTGAACAGGCAGCAATGGGGTGTTCCAGGGGGAAGTACAGAATTTTAGGATACCATACCGTATGAACTTATCCAGATAGGATTGGATGTTCTTCTTAGCCTTCTGCGGAATGTGATATTGTCTTAGGCTCACTGGATAAACCCCATGTTTCAGTTCAATTTTTATTGGTGGAATATTGCGGGCCAGTCCTGGTGGGTTGTTCTCTGCCCAAACTCCTGGTATGTTAAACAATGTCTCATCACTCCTAGGGTTTTGGCTAGTCAACACTGTATAAAGTCGCCACTCTTCTTCCTTTGGTACGGATAAAGTCATAATACCTGAAGGTCCATTAAACTTTAAGGATGTTGTTCCATTTGGTAGGAACGTAATCTGCGCTTGTAATTTTGATAGCATATCACGTCCCAGCAATTGGACTGGACATTCAGGCATATAAAGGAATTGGTGTTTTACTACGTGGCCTCCCAATGTACAGAGTCGACTTTTAAGAACCGGTTTTTCAGCACTTCTTCCAGTTGCTCCTATCACAGTAATAGTCCTTCCAGATGGTGGAGCAACTAGATTAGTCACCACTGAATGTTCAGCACCAGTGTCGATCATGAACGCACTCCTTTTCCCCCCTATTGATACATCGACCATAGGCTCCGCTCGACCAAGGGGGATGGAGCCCGGTCGGTATCAATAGTCCTCCATGACAGTGTCAGCCAATCCTACAAAGTCCCTACCTTCTCTATCGCGGGACCTTTGCGCTGCTGGAATATACCTGTCTTCCCTAACACTTCCTCTGTTCCCATTACTCCCTCTATAACCATTACTCCCTCCGGGGCCTCCTCTACCTCTCGCTCTACCTCTAAAGTTTCCGTAGCCTGCCCTGGGTTGGTCTCTCTCGTACTGCTCTCTTTGCGGACATTCGTTCCTCCAATGCCCTTCTTCCTTGCAATACGCGCATTGATCCCTACTCAAAGGCTCCCTACTCCATCTATTATTGCCTCTATCTGGGCCCCGTTTATCTACGCCTGCGATCGCTACCGCTAGCATATCAGCCTTTTTACGCATCTTGCGCTCTTCCTCTTTCTTACTTTCTGTATCCCTGTTCATATAGACCTTATTTGCTACCTCCATTAGTTGGGTGATGGACATACCTGCAAACCCTTCTAACTTTTGTAGCTTGCGCTTAATATCTCCGTATGCTTGGCTGACAAAGGCGGAGTTAACCATTCGGGAATTTTCTGCGTCTTCCGGATTAAAGGGGGTATACAAGCGGTATGCCTCCAATAATCGGTCATAAAAGACACTGGGCGCTTCATCGCTTTTCTGGATCACCTCAACTGTCTTCGACATGTTAATGGCTTTCTTTCCTCCGGCTTTCATGCCAGCAATTATAGCGTCTCTATAGGCTCTGAGTTGAACCATATCAGCACCATTTACGTTCCAATCGGGATCGGTGTTGGGATAGTGTGTCGCGGCCCATGCTGCTGGATTGGCTTGGTTCAAAGCACGGGCTCTATCCTCTAATGCTTTAATGGCTGCTTGATTTATTCTTGTCCTTTCCTCATTGTTAAATAAAGTCATTAGTAACTGCTGGCAATCAGCCCATGTCGGATTATGCGTCTGTACTATTGAGGTGAACAGATCAGTCATAGCTTGTGGTTTCTCAGTATACGAGGAATTATGGGTCTTCCAGTTTAAAAGATCGGTTGTGGTAAATGGGACATATACGAAGACTGGGTCAGCGTGTGCCATTTGACCTGCGGCATCGATATAAGCTGACCCGGGATTCAGACGAAGAGGCATCTGATAGTGCTTTAATTGTTGGGCACCAGTCAACTGTCGGGTTTGGATGGGGCTACGTAGAGAGGCGTCAGTCATGGGTTCCGGTCGGGGAGAGATAGGGTATGGGGATGTGGGAGGTCGGTTTTGGGAAAAGGTCGTAAATAAAACACTTCGAGCCGAGCTAGATGAAGCTTGACCGGAAGTCTGAAGTGGCGCCAAATCAGGATATTCGTTTCTAATGGGGGTGGATTCTGGTTCCGGAAGGGGAGATTTAGTACGAGGGGGGGTGGATCCTGTACTGGAGGAGGAAGCGGAAGTGGATGAGGGTAATGAGGGGAGGGGTGCAGGACTTCCTGCGTTTGCGTCACTTCTTCTTAACGGAAAGTAAGGGGGCGGCAAAGGGATCTCGGACTCAGGGGGCGTGTCCAAAATGGGCCTAACACCAGTCCTAGTGGACGAGCAAGTCCTAGCTACCATGAGGCGACACTGCTCCTCGTGGCATGTCTGGAGCCATTTTGGCGAGTCATTTACGGCCTGTCTCCAACAGTCAATATAAGGAAACTGGCCGTAAAGTTCAGGCCTACCCGATACAGCCACGTGTAAGCGCTGTACCAGAGTTGGATCCAAACTGCCACCTGGCGGCCATGCCGCAACCAAAGTAGGCCACTCCCTAGTACACAAAGTGACCAAACGTACAGGAGACATCTTTACCCCAAAATCACAAACTTTGAATCCCTTTTTAAAATTCTTAACCATACATCCTAAGGGATCCGGAATCGTTGACTGCGACGCACCCATACTTAACAATGGAACGTCGTCGACAACGAATACTATACACGCGTACTATTCAACAGTCACACCCGTTTCCTCTGGCAACAGCACCACGTGGTACGGTTACCAAGTGAAACGTACACAATAACAATAAACACTCAGGGAATTCCCGTACACACACAGCTGTTACACCAGTCACTATATAATCAATATTATGCCCTTTGGCGTAACTATACAGTCACCCACGCTATAATTCTCTATATACGAATTACCCGTCTATAACACACCCCAGTAACATCGTCTTTTACAAATAGCGGTTACAGTACGGTTAGCATAGGTCAAAGCACAAGTTAAGGTCACAATACAATTATTAGTGGTTATGGTGTTAAACATGCAATGGACGACAATGATTAGTACTTATTATATAATGTCAGTAAATATACAGGGTTATGGTACCGTGCACTATAATACAGCAACACACTATTAACACTCTCGCTAGACGGCTGAGCTCGCGCTATCTAACAAGATATACACTTTACTAAAACAATCGTTAACACATTTACAATTCCCAACTAAACTATTGGCCAGTACCTTGAATGGACTACCTAAAACTATATACACCCGTTTTGGTTAGCCACACTGCCCAATCACCACATATATAGCGAGCTAGAGAACCGAATTTACACAGGCGCCTCTTAGTCGCACTATCAAAAGTCTAGTGGGTTCCAAATTTACACGCCTTCCCACTTAGCCCAGATAGGATGAGAACTAGCGAACCGAATTTACACAGGCGCCGCTTAGTCTCCCGGTCCCTCCGACCTAGCGAACGTAATATACACCCTAGAACGCTAGTCTAGACAAGACACCGGTGTCCGGCTAGGGCTATTTACACCAGGACCCCGCCTGACTAACCAAATCAAACGGTCTGACTAAAGAGCGTTCGATCGAGCGGTGCGCCTTCGCTCCTTCCCTCCGACAGAGGGGGCAGATACACAGATTCAAAACCCCTTTGGGCCTACCGCACAATCGGTATACCCCTAGTGGGTCCTGCCGTCTAAAACAGCAGTTGTCTTACCTCCTCGTTCCTGAACCTGAGTTCACACTCATCGACGGGGACACCCCAGCACTTCTCACGTAGAGGCCGATGATCTCCTGGACAACAGACCAGTGGCGCCGAGACGAAGGGAGGTCCACGCAGAAGTTCAGGGGTGCAGCCGTAGAGAACGTGGGCAAAGATAGACCGTCTCACGCCTCTGCCTCTCAGCTACCGTTGAACGATGAGCTTCCCGGCCAATGCACCAAATGATACCGGAGAAACTGACGGAAGCCAAGCACAGAGAGATGGACACAGGTTTCTTCAGGAAGGAAGAGATTCTTTATTGGATCACCGATCGGGACTCAGAGGGACTAGCGTCACCAAAATACAGCAAAGTCTGAGTACTGAATACATAGAGTACATTCCTTATATAGCACTGTAGCTCCTCCCACAATTAACTACACCCACACATACCCTTAACCTATTTAATAAATAGAGTCTAAACTCATCCATCCGGTCTAACCACGTGGCTCATCTGATACAAAGGAGAGGGACGCGTAATTCCAGTTCTTACATTCCTGCACCTGGTCAGTACAGTGATAACAGTATCTTAGCTACGTGTAATTAACTAACTGATACTACAAACACATATACATACATATGCCTTGTGGCAATCTTAGCCTGCTAAACTTGTATTTTACTGGAATTACATCACAGTACCACCAGTTTGGCATGAGAGCTCTGATTACTCATTGCCAAAGCCTTAAAAGCGTAGCTTTCATACAGTCTCATGGTAGTGATGTCTTCTCTATGCATCTCCATATCAGTGTGGACTTAATATTTCTCACAAGGTAATTGAAATAAGCCTGTGAGACTGGTGTATGCCTTTTCACAGATTAGGGCAATTAATGTCAAGAGTGGCAGTTGTCCATCTTGATCCAAAAGGTCTAGAAAAATCATCAAAGGCAGCATCATTTTCTGTGGCCTTCACCGGGGTTCTTCTATATGAAAAGATCTAGGTAATATGGCCTTAAATTATTTTGCATTATTTTCCATTATATTCTCTGCATGGGCAGCTTTGTTTGGAAGGAAATAAACTTCCGAAAAGGTGAGTAAAAAATCAGCTAATTGCGATAGGCTCTGGAGCTTGTCATGGATACAAGTGCTAAATCTGTCCCCTGATGAATTTGTCATTTTAATTGTTGGCATTTTCTTTGTGGTAACATGGGAGAGGAGAATTAGTGGAGCTATTTTTTATTTTTGTTGGCACCTTGTTGTTAGTGGCATTAAGTGGTAGTTCAGAAGAATTATCTTTGCTATATGCATTGAGGTGCTCCAAAAAGTAAAAAAAAAAACACATGGGATGAATTATATGTAATACAAAATATGGCCTTAATCCACACAGAAAAACTACATACAACTGATGTTTTCCTCTGGGGGAAAAAAAAGGAACAATCATTTTTCATTGTCATTTTGCATTCTGATAAAATGGGACTATTTAATTCTAACTATTAGGTAAATAGAATTGTATTTTTGCCTGATTTTTTAATTTGTAAAATATATTGTAACTGGTGTGTTTCTGATTTCTCTGCAGAGTCTGTGTGTCCTACGAGAATACCTGTAGCATCTCGTGATGAAAAAGGGTTTGAACTGCTTGTGGGCATGAAAATTAATAGCAAAGCTCAGACAATACCAGGATCATTGACATCAGAAAAAGCCTATCTGATCACACCAGAAGTGGACGTGACAGAAGATACAAGGTAATTTAAGGCTGTTAAGGCTTTATTTTTTTTTTTAATTTTGAACTTCTCTTTTAAGAAAAAATGTAACCAACAATAAAAAATGATATATGCATCACAGCCCACAGTACTTTTCTGCTTGTTCTATCCCAGCTGAATATATTTTTTTCAACACATAATCAGTCAACAACACAATCATCATCAGTACACTCAGCAGAGATATTCCATGGAAGTCCTAATAAAAGTCTCTAAAAGGAACAACCAGTACATTCCAAGGTTCATATAAATAAGCAGTGGTGTGGCAAAGAAAATGAAGTGGACTCTAATAGTGTGAAACATTTAGTACAAACAAATAAAAAAGAATATAAACTACCACACAAGAGGAGCTTATGGTGGGTTTCGCTGAACTGAGATTCAGACGAGCTTGGGCTGATTGGCTATTCACCTGAAGTCTGTATGTCCTAAGCGTCGTGCAGACGTAAAATCGAGCGAAAGACTACGTGATGGCCGAACCTGTTTGGATACTTTGGGATTCTGAGTTCTGCATATGGTGCCAAAAAATGGTGATGGAATTGAAAGGAGGCTGATTTTTAAAGGTAGGGTCAATAAGCAACTTAGTTTGTCATGACCGACATGACTGAGGTGAAAGAAAAGCTGATTGATAGTTAGGGGATAGCCACTAAATATTTTTAACCAAAAAACAGAAGAGTAGAAAATAGCCTATATACGTGCAAGCAGTATTTTTTCAGCCATTTTGACCGCAGCTGTTAAGGGATGGAAACTAGCAGGCTAGGATTACCTGCTTTTACCTTTGCTTTTGTGGGAGTTAGCCTGGGTCTTTGAGACTGCTTAGATTACTGCTGTGCTTAGCCACTGCCAATGGCACAGTTCGACTTACTTACATAAACTTGTGGATGGATTGCCTGGGTCATTGTTCCCAGAGAGATACCAGTTAGGTTACTGCTGTTTCTAACCCCCCTCCCCGCCAGTGGCAAAGTGCTATTTACACAAACTTAGATTTATAGATAGATACATCCTGTTTAATAATAGTTTAATTGATCTTGGTATGAGACTGGTGGTTAGGTTACTGCTGTGCCTGGCCATTTACACTGGGTTAGATTCACTGATTTACACTGATCAGCCACAACATTAAAATCACTTGACTAATATCGTATAGGTGCTGCCAAAACAGCTTTAATGCATTGAGGCATTAACTCCACAAGATCTCTAAATGTGTCCTGTGGTTTCTGGCACCAAGACATTAGCAGCAGATCTTTTATGTCCTGCAAGTTGCAAGGTTATGCTTTCATGGATTAGATTTGTTATACCAGTACATTTTACAGATGCTCACTCAGATTGAGTGCTGGAGAATTTGAAAGCCAAGGCAACTTGTCACGTTTGTCACGTTCCTCAAACCATTCCTGAACTTTTTTTGCGTTGTGGCAGGTTGCATTATACTGCTGAATGAGCCAATGACCCAGTGGACCATTTCCATGGCATGTATGTGGTCTGCAACAATCTCTAGGTATGTGGTAAGTGTCAAAGGAACATCCACATAAATGCCAGGATCCAGGTTTTCCAGCAGAACATTAACCATAATATTGTCTCTGTCAGCCTGCCTTTTTCCCATTGTGCATCCTGCTGTCATCTCTCCCCCAGGTAAATGACGCACACGCACCCGGCCATCCACCTTTTCTAAAAGAAAACATGATTAATTAGACCAGGCAACCTTGCTTTGTGGTACAGTTCTCACATACCCATTGAAGGCACTTTTGGCGGTGGACAGAAGTCATCATGGGCACTCTGACAGGTTTACAGCTACACTGACTCATACGCAGCAAACCTTATAAACTGTTCACAACTTTCTATCATGGGCATCATTAAGTTTAGTAATTTGAAGTACAGTAGCTCTTTTGTGTGATCGGGCCAGATGAGCTAGCCTCCGCACCACACGTGCATCGACGAACCTTGGGTGCCCATGATCCTGATGCTGGTTCACCAGTTTTCCTTCCTTGCACCACTTTTGGTAGGTACTAACCACTGCACACTGAGAACACCCCACAATACTTGCCATTTTGGAGATGTTCTGACCCAGTCCTCTAGCCATTACTATTTGGCCCTTGTCAAAGTCACTCTTTTCGCTTGCCCATTTTTCCTGCTGCCAACACTTGAAATTCAAGAACTGACTGTTCTCTTGCTGCCTAATTTATCCCACCCCTTGCAGGTGCCATTGTAAAAATATTATCAGTGGTTTTAATGTTGTGGCTGATCAGTGTAGAGTTTGACAGATCTTTTTTGGTAACTGTTTGTAGAGAGAAAATCCCTTTTCAGTCCAGTGTGTGTTGTGCAACAGTACAAGCACCAGCACTGTGTGCTATGATTTGTGCAATGTAGTGTTTCTTAATTCCAAAAGACAATAAAGTTAACAGTACTAGTAAATTCACAAAGCAGTGATTCATTTAAAAAACAAGCATCTGGGGGCGGGGCTGGGCCGCCGAGCAGAGCAGTCGCAGGGGAGCTCAGCTCCTGCACACAACAACCCTATAATGCCCATAAACCACGATTTTACTCACATACCTCACCCATAAATGCGACCCTCGACGGATAAGGGCTGCCAGAACCGGGGAGAGGCTTGCTCACTGAGTTTTAGTCCCCCGGAGGGGAGATCTCTGCAGCAACAGGCGGGACCTTTCCTGGCGGTGAGTGGAGTGGACGGCCGCCGCTCCACTATCCTGCCTACCGGAGCCCGACAGACAAGCTGCACCTGTGCGGGCCCAGTCCCGGTACCCCCCCTCTGGACCGGCGATCCCGGTCATCCAAGGCACAGCAGCACTGCCACTAAGATCTGCGGCCTATATCCCTCACCTAAGATGGCGGACGCCACGTGTGCTAACGGCACTGTGAGGACCGGCAACTACACAGCACTGGCAACACAAAGCGCCCACAGACACAAGCTAGCCTACTACCCGCAACACCTGGAGGTTAAATCACATCAAGGGGCCCTGGCACGACATCAGCCTTCTGAGACGCATAACTGTATCTCTGCACCAACCCCAGGGCAGGCCCGAAAATGGCAAGAGAGACAAGGGCACAGCAAACCAGTACCCGCAGCAAAACGAACACTAAAGGCAAAAGGCCAGCAAAACTAACCCCTCGGATATGCAGGGGTGCCGGTCTCCCACATGAAGCACCGCACATCCCCTCACAGCCAACACAGGCGAAGACGCCCGTCACTACGACGTGCGCTCCGCGGTGGGGCCTCGCAAAGCCCCCTGAGGGAGGCAGCAAAGCAGAGACCCAAGAAGCCACACCGCTCCACTACCTTGCAACCATCTCACCAGCGATAGGTCCAGAAGCGACGGACTACTCCTTTAAGCCGCGACATGGCGCGGGACAAAGTGTCCCTGAGCATACACGGGCCATTTGTTGCCGGACAGTACACACATGGAAGCGTAGCGCCCAACCAAGGCATCGGCTGACTCCCGACTATAGTGGCTGTCTGTCATCCAAGCCACATCAGCCTGGGACTCTTGCCTGAGATGCAACAGATCCAGGGGCACACAAGTGACGACCGTTCTGTTATATGTTATATGGTTTCATTTTTCCTTTAAAATATTATGTGCTGACAACCTGCCTTACTTCGCTCACTCTAACACTCATATTACGCTGCCCAAGACAGGAAGGGGTACAACCTCATACCACTTACTCACTTACATAACCCACACCCTAGTCTCTCCTGCCACTGCTCCGCATGGCGGAACTAACACCATTTGCCAACTTGATAATACTGGCGGGCTAGGCGCCAAGGCAAAATAGCGCTGCCACAAGTCATACGTCCCAAGGTGACTTTTCTTTTCCACTAACAAATCAAAAATGGCACATCACATCTCACACCGCACCCTGCGACTGTACTGTAGCCATCCAAATATAGGTGCAAGCATGTCATATAGCAAAATGTGAGGGAGAGAGAACCGCTATAATGGGTGGTAGCGTGCTGAGCGTTGACCTTGCCTACAATGCCATAAGTTTAAGCCTGCATATATATAATTATTAAATAATAGGATAGTCTAGCATGCAGTCTAAACGTGGAACCTTAGCCTACATTATTACCACAGACAGTAAGAAAAGCCTGTATCCTCTGACTACGTTTTGCCTCTCCACTGTCTTTTCATCCTATCGTTACAAACAAAAAATTGTGCTGTATATCTGAACGCCCATAATGCTTGTACTTACTCTGATTGTGACGGCTATTGTGGCTAAACAAGTCTAATGTTATACCATGCACAACAAAAATATAGAATTAAAAAAAAAAACAAGCATCTATTTAGGCTTAATAAGGTTGTGTCACTTTACACAATACACATTCATATCCCAATTCATTTGCATAATAAAAACAAACCCACTAACAAAACTAGTACATTCTTTTCCCAAGAAGAAATTGAGGAATGGAAGGGGTTATATTCTTCAAACCATCACAATGGCCCTGGTCTCTCAGAGTCTTAACACTGCTGTCAGTACCCCGACCACCAAAAGTACCACTACTATTGGTAATATTCAGACTCAGGATGTCCGTTACTCTTCCTAACTATAGGGGCTTGACTCTTGGTTTGTTATACCCTTTTGACTAGGCAGGTGCTCATTGTCTCAAGATAGGCATTGCCAAAATTATATTTACATTTTAAACAGAGGTCATAATGTTATCAATGTTACCATTGTAGGCCATAATATAATATAATTTTTTCTTGCTGTTTCCATTAAAAGACTACCTAAAAAAGGATTTATTTGAGTGCCTCGATTCTCTATTTAGCATGCCCATTACATGGTCTTTCATAATCCAGAAGGCAAATGTTTTTTCTTAACTCTTTACTGCTGAATTTGGCGACTTGAAGTAGTTGTAGCAGCAGAATCAGCTAGGCTCATGAATGTACCATTCCTGCTTGTTAGTACTGGCGGAAAAGCTGTCTAAGGCTGTAAGTGCACAGGATTATGGAGTACTACAAGTTGCCAGCATGCCTTCCACAGTGGTGGCAGCCCAAAGTAACTGGGTAAGGTGTAGTGGCTGGCCCAACTTTAGCAACATGGCAGGCTGAGAGTGGATCTGTAAGGAAGCAGGACTGTAGATCTCTCTAGTACAGGGGTAGGCAACCTTTTAGCAGCGCTGTGCCGATATAAGATTGTGATGTCCCGTAGCGTGTCGGTCCTATTTTTTTTAAATTGAGGTGTGTATGTTGCCGTCTTCTGCTTGTGTTACTTTTACTGTAATTGCTTTGTATTGTTGTATTTGTGCATATATGAGGTATTATATTGTATATGTTTATTAGTAGTTTATGGTATCTTGTATGATACCTATGAATGTGGGCTGTGTAAGAGGGCTGCTTGTGGAATTGTGTGTGTGAATGGAAATGTCACATTGTGTGGTTGGTAGTGTGTGTATGTGTAGGGGCTGTTTGGGGTATTGCATGTGAGAGGCTGCATGTGGGGTTGTGTGCATGTATGTGGATTGTTAGCGGGTTACGTTTGTGCGGATTGTGTGTATGTTTGTTGGTGGGCTGTTTGTATTATTTGTATGAGGGAAGAGTTATTCTGCAGCTCTGTGTATATCTAGCAGTGTGGGTGGCTTCCCTGGGTTCCAGTGGGGACCAGGCTGGCCAGGTACAGGTCAAGGACAGGAGCTGCAACAGCTGCTGCAGGCTGCTCTACTACAATGTGGATTCCCATTCACAAGTGCTGGGGCAATCAGATGAATTGTGGGAAATATGTTGGGAGATTAGGTAGACACCAATCTGCACATTGGGTTCATAGTAAACAACAGCGCTGTCAGCAAATGACGAACCTCTCACCCTTTCCATCCTGGAATGAACAACATTTTCCCACACATCTAGTCTGTAGCATCAGTGACTGCCATTCAATGTGCTTCTCTCCTAACTGCATCTCGAAGGTAGCAGACACCGTAAGACTCAGCCGGTTAAGACTCCAATTAAGCAGTGAAATTTAAGCAGATTTTTTCATTTATTTTTATATAATGCAATCAATAAATATTTGGTAAAAAAAAATTCCTTTTGCATGATTCAATAATGTGTCTGAAAAATTATGACTCTCTTTTTTTATGACAGGATTTTTTTTTAAAATGTACAATAACTGAATAATTTCAGATTTCAGATTTTTAAATGATCACAATCTGATGGGAAAAAAAATATCTAATGATTTAGATACATACGTCATCATTAACATCTATAGAAAGTTTTGTAGATAAATCATTGTGAAAAGTTTTTGATCATTTAAAAAAACTAATTCAAAAATATTAAATTGAAGCCTGAGTAGGATACATTATACAACTGTGCAAAGGCTGAATATTAGGTTTTAGATGGGACACGCTAAATAATTGCAATGTTACTACTGACTTTGATATGTATATACCTCTTGTTCTGCTAGCAATGCCAGTTGTAATTCCCTACTCTTATAATTTGCTTATTATTGTTATATTGTTTGACTTACAGGTGTTTAGTGTGATTATTATTATTATTTTATTATTTATATAGCGCCATCAGATTCCATAGCGCTGTACAATGGGTGGACCAACAGACACGGAATTGTAACCAGACAAATGGAGGCACAGGAACAGAGAGGTTCAGGGCCCTGCTCAGTGAGCTTACATGCTAGAGGGAGTGGGGTATAGTGACACAAAGGGTCCTGCAGGGGTAATGAAATAGGTTGCTAGAAAAGTATTCACTGGGAACTTAGTAGGTTATTTTTGACAGTTGCAGGGGAGGAGTCATGGGGGGGAAGAGGGGAGGGCTGAAAATCCGCTAACAGTTTAAATTATGTGCTTTCCTGAAGAAGTGTGTTTTCAAAGATTTTTTGAAGGAGTGGTGACAGTCTAACGAAGAAGGGAAGGGAGTTCCACATAAAAAGTGCAGCCCTGGAGAAGTCTTGGAGGCGAGCATCAGATGTGGGAGTATGGACAGAGGATAGACGTAGGTCTTCGGCAGAGTGCAGGGGCCTCGACAGGACATACTTGTGTATTAAGGAGCATATGTAGGTTGGAGCAGCATTATGTAGGGACTTGGAACCAGAATCTTAAGTTGAGCCTTATATCTAACTGGAAGCCAATGTAGGGACTGACATAGAGGGAGGCATGGGAGGTGTGGGCGGACAGGAAAATGAGCCTCGCTGCCGCATTCATTATAGACTGTAACGGGGCAAGTTGGGAACACGTAAGACCACTGAGAAGCGGATTACAGTAGTCAAGGCAAGAGAGGACAGCAGCATGGACAAGCACCTTTGCCATATCAGATGTTAAAGGGACACTCCAGGCACCCAGATCACTTCTGCCCATTGGAGTGGTCTGGGTGCCAATTCCCACCACCCTTAACCCTGCAAGTGTAATTATTGCAGTTTTTATAAACTGCAATAATTACCTTGCAGGGTTAAGTCCTCCTCTAGTGGCTGTCTATCAGACAGCCACTAGAGGGACTTCTGTGTTCATAGAACACGAAAAGTGTTTTAAACAACGCTGGGCATCCTCATGCTCAGGGCCAGCGCACTAGGCAAAAAAACCTTTGCCGCTCCATTCATACCACCCACTAATGCAGACTTACATACACTGACCCATACACACACACACTGACCCATACACATATACTCACACTGACCCCACTCCACACACACACACTGACCGATACACACACAGAGACCCATACACACAAACACACACACACTGATCCATATACAGACCGATACATACACACACTGACCCATACACACACACTGACCCATGTAGACACACAGAGACCCATACACACTTTTACATACATACATACATACATACACACACACACACTCACAAACCCATACATACACACACAGACCCATTACATACACACACACACAGACCCATACATACACACACAAACCCATACATACACACACAGACCCATACATACACAGACACACAGTCCCATACATACACATACACACACAGTCCCACACATACACACAGCACACACAGACCCATTACATACACACACACACACACACACACACACAGTCCCATACATACACACAAAGTCCCATACATACACACACACACACAGTCCCATACATACACAAACAGACCCAAGCAGACTGACACACATTCTATGAAACACATTCTCTCCTACCTTCATTGCACTTTGCTTTTCATTCCTGTCTTCTTTACGGTGGCCGACACTTTTTCCCAGCCCCATTTCCTGATATTCTCCCACCCCCTTGTCCCCACATACAGGGCAAGTGGTGGGAGCAAGTGAATGACGAGTCCTTGCGCTGACGTGGTGCTTGACTGGGAGAGGGTCCTGACTTAGCAGGCTGTGGTGAATGCTGGACCGGCATTCTACCGGGTGCTAGTCTACAAGTAAGTGCTCCCTAGCGCCTGGTAACGCGGCTACCGGCCGCCGTGGCACTCTATATATATTCAATCCCACTTGATAGGGGTGCGGCCAGACAAGCAGTAAAGCCACTGCTGCCCCTCCCCCCCAATTAGGGGCTCTAGGCGGCCGCCAACTTAGCCTATAGGACGCGCCGGCCCTTCTCACGCTATGTGAAGACCTCCAGCGTCACCGAAATCCCCATAGGAAAGCATTATTCAATGGGGAGGTATAATGTGTGAGAGCAGTCATTGGCGTCGTGCGAGTGCAGTCATTGACGTTGGTGGGGAAGGAGAGTAGGCGGAGCCTGACCCAGCGCCGAGGGACATCATCGCTGGACTCCGGTAAGTCACTGAAAGGGTTTTAACCCCTTCAGCTACATGGGATGGTGGGTGGGAGGGAATGGGGCACTGCAGGGTCCTGCAGTGCCAGGAAAACAAATATGTTTTCCTGGTACTGGAGAGTCCCTTTAAATAGGGTCAGATGCGCGCAATGTTTTTGAGAAGGAAAGTAAAGATTTTGTACATTAGTACATTCCTTAAAAAATTACTAATAATAATAGGCCAGTAATGACTTACTGAAAGCCTGACTTAGCAGGAATTTTGGTTGGAATATAGGTGGTATGTATGTTGCAGGTGGTATTGTTCTTGTATTTTACTCAAGCTTGTTTAAATCTGTGTATTGTAGTGTATTTACTTCAGTTCAGCGTCAATGATCAAATGAAATATCTATTTTCAGAGACATCTTCCCAGAAGGCCTTCCTCCATCGTACGTTTTTGTGGCAACAATACGAATGAAGTCTCCTGTGACCAATACAGTTACTGACCTTTGGCGAATCTTGTCAAAAAAAGGGGAAGTTCAGGCAGCAGTAACACTAGATGGAAACGATAAATCGGTGATCTTTGCTTCAACACAGATAAATGCCAATCCTCAAGTTATTAACTTCAAAAACGAGAAATTAAAGGTATGGAAATTTAGACAGAGATTGCCCAACCTCATTAAATCTTCCATAAAGGATATATAAAAATTGTAGTGCAAAAAGACAATTAAATTATGGTTGCAATGGTATATTGTATGTATGCATGTTTGTGTGTATGTAAAATATAGTAGAACATGTTTGCATTGGGGAATTGCACTCAAAAGGTGCTTCAGTAAAAAACTGCAGTGCTTCATTTTATTGGTATATTTGACAAGTTATAGAAATCATAAATACATGTAAAGAAAATTGTGGAAATGTGATGACCTATTATGGTACACTAAGTAATTTTACCTAAAATTAACTTGGTATGGGAGGTGGTGCTGCTCAAGAAGGTGTGAAGAGGGTGTACATCAAAACTCTAAGATGCCACAGACAGGGGGGGGGGGCATAATCCCTCCAATGCTGTGAGTCTCCAGAGCAGGATGCTCAGAGAGCACCTTCTGTCTACAATACCAAGGGAATTTCTCTGCTGATAGAATCCCTCTAACTCTATATCTGGGTTTAGGGTTAGCATTAGGTTTGTTAGTGTTTAGTTTAGGGTTACAGTTTTGGTTAGTGTTTAATTAAGAAAAGCTTATTTTTTTGTGTATTTTTTTTTTTTTTTTTTTATAAGTACACTTTCCTTTAACTCATGACCGCTAAAAAAATGAAAAATTGGGTAAAATATTTGTAACATTGGGAAAAAAACATCAATTGTGTTAATATCCCGCAGGCGCTTTACAATGAGGATTGGCACCAGCTGAAGATCCTAGTAAGGAATGAAAATGCAATCTTATTTCTTGATGATGTTCTTATTCAAAATCAACCTCTAGAAGAAAATGGCCCAATATTTATTAATGGCAAGACTCAAGTGGCGAAGGAAGAACAGTCCAACGTCTCCGTTACTGTAAGTGGGCTGTAAATGTTGTAATGATTGTTAAACATTTACCATTATACAAGTCAATACTCATACATATAATGAATTAAGCACAATGGTCTGGAATCTGTTACCAGACATAATCAGGTAAACAGGGTTATTTACTAAACATCAGATTTTTTTCACTTGGCCAAAATCCAGTGAAATTGACCAAATTCTAACTGCATTCATTGTCAATTCACTGATTTACTAAAGCCAAATGCAGTCACGATTCGCTCAGTCCGGCTGATTCTGTTACATTTGTTCGGATGCATTTGGAAAATCACTAATATCTGCATCCAAACCAATTTAATGCACTAAAATCAAAGATTTATCAACAACCGCATCCGGCAAGAGGCACGTTCTCAAATTATCATTCACTTGTTATTTTCAAGTAGATTGATAATTTGAAGAACTTTTAGTTAACAAGTAGTTAAAAATACTTTTGCAGTGCGAGAGTTAATTATGTGGCGGCTGGCAAGCGCTTGTTAAATAAGTCATAAATAAATAACAATCCTATGGGGATCAATAAGACCCCCATATAACTATAAAGGAGGTTTTTAGCTCTGCCAGTAGGAAAATAGTTAAGATTTTTGGATTTTAATCTGAGCCCAGAGTTGAAGCATCTGCCCCAGATTGATTTAATTCGGTCTGGGTCTGGATTTCAGCAAGATCAAACGCCACCAGACGGCTGAAATCCAGACTGAATAAATTAAATCATAGAAACAGAGTGTGACGGCAGATAAGAACCATTTGGCCCATCTAGTCTGCCCAATATTTCTAAATACTTTCATTAGTCCCTGGCCTTATCTTATAGTTAGGATAGCCTTGTGCCTATCTCACGCATGCTTAAACACCCTCACTGTGTTAACCTCTACCACTTCAGCTGGAAGACTATTCCATGCATCCACTACCCTCTCAGCAAAGTAATACTTCCTGAAATTATTTTTAAACCTTTGCCCATTTAATTTAAGACCGTGTCCTCTTGTTGTGGTAGTTTTTCTTCTTTTAAATATAGTCTCCTCCTTTACTGTGTTGATTCCCTTTATGTATTTAAATGTTTCTATCATATCCCCCCTGTCTCGTCTTTCCTCCAAGCTATACATGTTAAGATCCTTTAACCTTTCCTGGTAAGTTTTATATCCAGGTCTAGACATTTCAACTCTGGCCATTTGAGGCCTGATTTCCAAATTCCGTAATTGCTGTCTGAATGGCCCCATTCAATAACAAATGGGTTTGCTCCATTTGGTATGGGGCCATTCGGACTTTAGTGAGTTGCCCAGAAACTTAACTGTGGTAATTAAATCATAGTGATCACATTGAAGTCTATTGGAAAAAAAGTTATTCAGTTACATAAGATAATATCTTTTAACAGAATTGAACCCTATCAAAGATATTAGTCATAGTGTCACTGCCATTGACATCTACCTTTTTATTTAGATGGAAATACAAAAGCTGAGGCTGTATTGTGATCCAGAGCAGAGTGAGAGAGAGACAGCCTGTGAAATCTACTCAGTCGTGAGTATTATTGTTATTTTTTATTTTGGAAAGAAAGAGGTCAAACCCTAATATCAATGGTTTGCATCGGATTAAATAGTGTTATTATTGGCATTTGTATAGCACCCATATAATCAACAGTGCTCCACAATAATAGAAAGGGGATATTTATATGTAAAGAGGAACCTGCGCAAGAGAGCTTACAATCTATGAGGATTTGAGGTAGGTGGATATATATAGTTAGGTAAGGACAGTTTCTGGTGAGTTGGTCTGACCAGGATTCAAATCTCGGTTTCCCAATTCTAAGGCAGTGACATTACTACTGCTCTAACTTTAACACTATTTCAGCCTAGAGTAATATCTGGCAACAAAGAATTCATGCACTACAAGAGACACAACTGATTGTATCCAGTGCTAGACATGCATTACTAGAAAGTTCCTTGAAACAAAGATGTATTGTTGTGTGTGGCTGAAAGATTAATGTGTTATTTACTAAACTACAAATTATTAGGAATTCACAAAGGAATTTCAAACTTAAAGAGACACTATAGACAACCATACCACTTCATCTAATTGAAATGGTCTGGGTGCCATGTCCCTGTCACCTTAACACTAAAATGTTTATATTGCAGGGTTAAGACTGCCTCTTGTATCTGTCTCCAAGACAGCTTTGCATGAAGATGTCTAGCATTTTCAAATCCCCCATAAGAAAACATAGAGTCAATGCTTTCCAATTGGGAAAACCTAATAAGCATGAGGTTCCTCCTCATCGCTTATGTCAGAGGAGACAGAGAGCGATCCTGCAATGAGGCATCTCAGCGCTGCAATCAGGTAAGTATTAAAAAGGTTATTTAACCCTTTATTTCATGGCTGACCTTGGTGGCAGAGAGACACTATAGTGTTAGGAATACAGTTTTGTAATCCTAACAATATTGTGTTCCTTTAACCCCTTAAGGACCAAACTTCTGGAATAAAAGGGAATCATGACATGTCACACATGTCATGTGTCCTTAAGGGGTTAAAGGGATTCTATAGTTCCAGGAAAACAAAGCTGTTTTTCTGGTACTATAGGTTCCTACAGTGCCCCCTTCCCTCGCGCCCCACCTCCCGCACTGCTGAACGGTTTAAAACCCTTTCAGTCACTTACCTAAATCCAGCGCCAATGTCCCTTGGCGCTGACGTCGACAGGGGAGACCTAATACGGATGCGCTCGCATTAGGATTTCGATGATTTCGATGATGCTGGAAGTCCTCATACATACCGTGATCTAAGCAACCGGAAGTACTTCTAGTTTCTGAGAAACTGCAATAACTACCTCTCAGGGTTAAGGGACATGGGACATTGCACCCAGAATACTTGAATGAGCATAAGTGGTCTGGGTACCTATAGTGTCCTTTTAAGGTCAAGTGCATCATCAGTATTAGATTTGATCCAAAAATGCTTTTTTTTTTTAAATCTAACTTTTTGACTCTTTGCACTAATTATAACAATTGTTGTCATCACATCAGTTGGCTAAGAGCAGGAATATTGCGGTAGTCTCCGCGACATTGTGAATGCCGTTTTGCCACCAGTGCTTCATATAGTTATAATGTGTGTAAAGTAAAAGGGGGAGATTTACTTAATTTAGAAAATTCAGCATAACAAAATTATCTCATTATTTTAAGAGGAAGAACACATTGACATACTGTATCTCTAATTTTCAAGTATGTTCTTGTAAATACTGTTACCTATTTCAATGGTACTCATCGTATTGAGCTCAAATTAAAGAACCTGGTGTGTATAGAAACTGCAGGTATGAACATTTCCCACAGTTGGAAAATAAACCTACTGAATTTAATCACGTTATTTTATCATTGCAAGCAAATGTTTGGCTCATTGTATTGATTAGCTTAGAGTTGATCACTAATATTAGTTTGTATTATCAAGTATCAGTAAATACAATAATAAACTCAATATACTATCTTTTCTTTTTTTACTTAACAGAACGATTCCAGGGTAAGTGCAAAACGTTTCTTTACTTTGTTTCTGCACCTTTACTGAGATCATTGCCAATTGCCATTGATTCGGTTTTAATTCCCTTTTTTGATTCATAGTGTCCTCTGGAGCGGGAGCAGCCTACATCTTCATGTGATTGTCCAGAGGGTCAACCTGGTTCTCCAGGGGCTCCAGGACCAGAAGTGAGAGCTGTTAACTTTTCTATGGAATCTATTAAAGTGTCAATAGGTCACTCTTACCACATTACCGTAATTGAAGATATTTATTTGATTGTACAAGTTAGATTATACTAAAATATAATGTCAAAGGGCACGTGTTACCATAATATATCATAAAACTGATTTGATCTCAGTGTCAAAAGATCTACTTTACTAAAATTAAATTTACATTGTATTTGGCAATGTATATGCATTCTTCCCTCCACATGGGTTTATTCATTAAATATGAAATAGAGGTGAACCAGCAAGGGATATGCAAGTTGTAGGCCCAGGAAGATAAGTATGGAAGAATAGCTAAGTTTGATCAATTTTACAGTTTGGCATTTATGGCCTAAAAATCACAATTCCCTAGTCAGATCTCTTCAAGACAATACTGTGGGTTGTTTTCCCAAGTACGTGGACATTGCTTTAATTTTGATTATCTCAAAGGCAGGGGTCAACAGAGACTCAAAATCACAGATCCATCTGTTTAATCAGATTACCCTGATCTTTTTAAACAGACCATATTACTATGTATTTCATCTTAACTGGAAGAGTAATTTCTGAAGGGTGTTTTTTTGCATTGTTCACTGGAAAGACATTGACCCATGCAGACACACTCACACTGACCCATGCAGACACACATTAACTCATGCAGACACACTCACACTGACCAATGCAGACACACTCACACTGATGCATGCAGACACATTCACACTGACTCATGCAAACACACACTGAGACCCATGCAGACACACTCACACTGACCCATGCAGACAGATACACTGACCCTGGTGGGAACAGGTGGCTGGCCCCTGAGTTGGTCAAGGAAACCTGCCTGTGGCCTGGCAGGTCCCTTGCTAGGTAGGCTGGTGGCTGGCACTGGCCCTTTGCTGAGCATGGTTAAGAATGGGAGGGCTGCTTTTTTACTCTTTTGAAGTCCTCTCCCTCCTTTACAAGCATGTCATGTCATAGGCCACTCGCTCTCCTCCGATTGGGAAAGAAAACAAGCAGGTCTATAGTCTCTTTCTCAAGGAGGCTTGGATTTGAGCCCAAAGTGGGGACTATCCCTACTAAATAGGGACACTTGAAAAGTATGAAAAGAGAAGAGTCCGCAATGTAATGTGATTGTTGGTTCCATTGGGTTTCTTGGATATTGCCTCACTCTAAGTACTATAGCATTTTTTTTAGTATAGAACATTTTGATAATTTTCCACCTTTGTATACTTCTCTTCTACTAACTTTTAGATTTTGCCTTTCTATGACAGGGCGACAAAGGACACATAGGAGACCGAGGATCCCCAGGAATTGCTGGAAAGCCTGTGAGTAGTTCTCTATGAGATTAAACAAAAATACATGGAAAGGATCCCTGTTTCTTACTGTGAGTATGTCCTTATGTGACATACTACTGAGAGGGAAAACCAGTGCATATACTAACAAACTCAGCACTGCAGAGTTTACTGAAGGGTGAAATGAGCAACATATACAAACAATTAACTAATGAGGCTCCAGCTCTTTTTGGGTTAAAAATCCCTTGTTGCCACAATAGGTCTTTAAGAGATTCATGGAAATGGAACACAGTGGTTTAGGTATCTGTGGTTTAATGAGCCCCAATGTATAGAATATACCATCTGAATGAGCCTCAATGTATAGAATATACAATCTGAATGAGCCTCAATGTATAGAATATACAATCAGAATGAGCCTCAATGTATAGAATATACAATCTGAATGAGCCTCAATGTATAGAATATACAATCTGAATGAGCCTCAATGTATAGAATATACAATCAGAATGAGCCTCAATGTATAGAATATACAATCTAAATGAGCCTCAATGTATAGAATATACAATCTGAATGAGCCTCAATGTATAGAATATACAATCTAAATGAGCCTCAATGTATAGAATATACAATCTAAATGAGCCTCAATGTATAGAATATACAATCTAAATGAGCCTCAATGTATAGAATATACAATCTGAATGAGCCTCAATGTATAGAATATACAATCAGAATGAGCCTCAATATATAGAATATACAATCTGAATGAGCCTCAATGTATAGAATATACCATCTGAATGAGCCTCAATGTATAGAATATACAATCTGAATGAGCCTCAATATATAGAATATACAATCTGAATGAGCCTCAATGTATAGAATATACAATCTAAATGAGCCTCAATGTATAGAATATACAATCTGAATGAGCCTCAATGTATAGAATATACCATCTGAATGAGCCTCAATGTATAGAATATACAATCTGAACGAGCCTCAATGTATAGAATATACAATCTGAATGAGCCTCAATGTATAGAATATACAATCTAAATGAGCCTCAATGTATGGAATATACAATCTGAATGAGCCTCAATGTATAGAATATACAATCTAAATGAGCCTCAATGTATAGAATATACAATCTGAATGAGCCTCAATGTATAGAATATACAATCTGAATGAGCCTCAATATATAGAATATACAATCTGAATGAGCCTCAATGTATAGAATATACAATCAGAAAGAGCCTCAATGTATAGAATATACAATTTGAATGAGCCTCAATGTATGCAATATACAATCTGAATGAGCCTCAATGTATAGAATATACAATCTAAATGAGCCTCAATGTATGGAATATACAATCTAAATGAGCCTCAATGTATGGAATATACAATCTGAATGAGCCTGAATGTATGGAATATACAATCTGAATGAGCCTCAATGTATAGAATATACAATTTAAATGAGCCTCAATGTATGGAATATACAATCTGAATGAGCCTGAATGTATGGAATATACAATCTGAATGAGCCTCAATGTATAGAATATACAACCTGAATGAGCCTCAATGTATGCAATATACAATCTGAATGAGCCTGACTGTATGGAGTATACAATCAGAATGAGCCGCAAAGTATAGAATATACAATCTAAATGAGCCTCAATGTATAGAATATACAATCTGAATGAGCCTCAATGTATGGAATATACAATCTGAATGAGCCTCAATGTATAGAATATACAATCTGAATGAGCCTTAATGTATGGAATATACAATCTGAATGAGCCTCAATGTATGGAATATACAATCTGAATGAGCCTCAATGTATGGAATATACAATCTGAATGAGCCTCAATGTATGGAGTATACAATCTGAATGAGCCTCAATGTACAGAATATACAATCTGAATGAGCCTCAATGTATTGAATTCAATTGTATGTTCAATAGCAACTATTCCGAACTTGCTACATAGAAACCACAGGTCTGGATTAATAAATATATACTATACCTATATTGGGTATTCAAGAGATTTGACAAGGGAATTGCAAGTGTTAAACCAAAAACAGCTGTGAATGAAAAAATAGCTGGTTTGTAAATAAAAATCCAATTGAGCTATGGTTTATGTTTGTACTTGTGAATTATCCACAAGTCACGATTTAGGCGGTTTTATAAACATAACGAACACTAGTGATGTTCTTTAACATTCAAGATGTTGCATCGATCTTTATTTGTTTTTATTTATTTATGTTCTCAAATTAATGACTATGGACAGAATCAAATTTCGATGCAACCTAACATGAATAAACAGATGTATTAGAAACTACTATTTAGAATTTTACTATTATAAAAGCACTCAGCCTGTATATATAGTTTGACTATTTTGATTCAAATTCCTAGGCATTGTCAAGGATTGTTTCACCTGAGAAAAATGCATTGTGGCATAGTATAAAGTGAAGAGTTGCTTGTCATGATGGGAGTTAACAAGACATTTTGTCATTCTTTATTTGTTAATATAATATTAGTAATGATTAATTATTAATGATAAGACCACAATGTTTAGGACATGCTGTTGTAGAGGGGCAGGACAAAATCTGAGACTTCCGCCTATATCAATATTATACCCTGTAAATGAAGCTTTGAAATATGAAATTTAAGTCTCACTGGCTCCCTTAATACAGCTGGATGGTATTAGATATTTAGACAAATATTTCAACAAGCATTCTCATTAACCAGTTGAAAATGCTAGCTTGAAGTATGATTTCTTTAAGGAATGTTTTACCTACACCAGAAACTTAACAGTACTTTCAAATTTATAACGTATATCATCATGTAACAACTATTACTGAATATTTATAGGGATTACCAGGTCCCCAGGGACCACCAGGAATTCCTGGGTCTCCAGGACAAAAGGTTAGTATTTTCAGTATATTCATTCAGTAAAATGACATCTTAGTAGTTCATCATAATTGTGATCTAAGAAATGGTTAAACAAGAATGTAGACAGAATGACTATAATGGGATTCTTTCTAATTACTAAAATGAATACCATACTCTCCTGGATCCCAAGGTGCAACCAGGCCTGAGGTTGGCCAATCCTCCCAATGTAATTTGCAGAAAAGTGATGATGACCATCATTACTTTCTGCAAATTATAATGTGATTCTTGGGATATGTAGAGCCACTCATTATACAGATCCAGGAACATCCTGCCTATACATAATTACAAGAGTTGATAGGTGACAGCAACATATGCTCATTTGTTGTGTATGATATTTCTATATCATCACATAAACACTAGATTTTGTACCACAAAGTAAGAATGTCTCATGTTGGTAGACTGACTGGCAAGGTATCTGATTACATAAATCATTTTAGGACAGTGAGTATTTAAATAATTTGTAAGCATCATCTTAAATTGACAAGCGCAACATGTTTGTTCCGTAATTTCAGATACATTTATATGGGTATGAGTATGGTTAAGAGTTAGGGTTATAATTTTGGGACTTGGGGTTAAACCTAAGCATTTTATGGGAGCTGGGCTCAGGAGTGGGTTAGGAGCAGCCTAGCATGCCATCTGAAGTTTTACCATACTAGTTACAGATACCTGCTTTCAGCCCAGATTATGTGGGCAGTAACTACCATCAACACCTGCGAGGCAGGGTGTAATTGTAATCCACATATTCTAGTGCAGGGCCCAACATCTAGGAGCCATGGTCTCATCTAGACTGTTTTTAAAGATGACTGAATTATTACAGTCCAAAGCAGTGGTTTTGTAACATTTGTTTTGACCCAGAGACTTATACTATGTAGGCAGCATTAGCTTAAAACTCATTTGTCAACTGGAAAATTACCTTAGTGTCCGGTTTATCAAGTGTAATATAAATTATGGTAAGAAAATACCCATTGTGAAAGTCACCCGCAATAGGCTCTTCTTCGCATTAAATGGGTCATTTACTGTGCAAGGGACGTTGGTACCACTACAGCAAATAACTTATTGCAGGCAGTTGCCTGGGGCCTGGATTATATAATGAGCCCCCTCAAAATTTTTACGTCCAGACCAATGGGTCAAAAGCTTGAGTAACTGTTAGGGGTACGAGATTACGTGGTGTTGTGTAATCACTCATCGGGTTGACATATTGACACACTAATACCTTATATGGAGGGATTATTGTAGCAAAATGACTCTCATACAATATTAAATGTTTAAAAAAATGTGAAGCGGGTCATTGTTCAGTGTTCTACATAAGTATTTGGCAGTGTTTAATCGATATCTGCAGGCCCGCATGGATATATTCTTATTGACATTTTCAATTTACAAGAACACTATAAGCAACCGGGGTTCTTAAACAGCCTTTGCTCATTTGGTTAATAGGATCCCTAAGTGCTTGATAAGTAGACTAATGGAGTTCTCATGCTACAACTCAGAAATGTCAAATACCTCTTTTATTTACCACCTTGCCAGTTAATCCACATATAAAGATATATGCACTAAAATAAAGCAGACCAGCAAGCTGATTCAAATATTTTCATGATTGGTTATTGACTATAACATTGCAGTCTGTAAAACTAACCACCGTATATAATACACTATGATTTGTTTATGTTTGCCTCTCTGGTTTAGGGTTCACAGGGACCACCAGGGCTTAAAGGTGATCCTGGATCCCCAGGCCTACAAGTAAGATAACTGTTTCTTTGCTGAACCTTCAGTTTTAAAATATACCAGCATTGCTTTGATTGAGGAGTCTTCATAAATCTAATAGGGTGTTCTAGGAGTAAAAGGTTTTAAAAGGGTTTTGTTATATATATTGTTTATACTGGTTTGCTTTTCTTGCACATTGTCACATGTAGTTATTGTAAAGCCTTACTTTTTTGTTTTGTATTCTTCTGTTGTATTTGTTATAATTATTTTCCTTTGTGTCCAACAATGTCAAAATGAATACATCTAACATGTACTACCAACCTCGTGCTTCAATAAAAACGTTAAAACCAAATACCAGAAAAAAAAGAAAAAAAGAGCAAAACTCAATATAATGTATCGCATCCATGTCATAACATACCATATACAAAGGATTTTTTTTATATAATCGGATTATAAACAAATAATTCTGTATACAAACTCACATTTTGGGACTCATTTAGTAGTGTATACCCAACAGTAAAAACATAATGTACATGAGTCGAGAAGGGAACATACTATATATGAAAAGTTTTTTTTTCTGTATATGTGAAGTGAAAATGCTTAAGGGCTACTTCAGCAGAATTTCCCTTAGGACCTTGCAAAGTGTGTGGAGAACCTTAAACCGTTCCCAAAACTATTATCACCAACTACATCATTTGAAATAACATATCAATCCAGCCTGTGTTGGATGAAAACTTCTCTCTACCTCTCCCAACTTTAATTTGGCCAATGTCAATGTGTGTTGTAGCTCTGGATGGCTATAGATCACTGGCGCTAGTTAGGTGTAGTGTATAATTTTGATATTAAACATACACAGGGTTATTAAGTGAGCATTCAAAGTGAAGGTAACATTTAAGGTCTGTTAGCTGAACTGAAGGATACTTTTTTCTGCTTGTCTATTTTGACCTCAATTTTGAAATTCACTTTGAATTCTCACTTTACTGAAAGTGTCTCTATGAGCGTAGAACATAAACCCATGTAAAACTGGGTCAGTTTTTACTGGTCAGATAATCATAAAAAAGGATTTAAGGCATAATATTAGAATAGGATAATATTACTATTTAGTAAGTTTTAACAAATTACCCAGTACTCATTGCAGTACACATCACTTCCACAACAACATATTTGTTTCTATAATGTACATAATATGTAATAATAGTTGAAATATTAATTTTATGGTTTGATCCATTGTATTTCACAATAGTTTGGAAACTGCAATGTTATATTTCTGTTACAATTATTTAACTTCTGTTACAATTATTTTACTTAATTATTCCAGGGACCACCAGGAATTCGTGGATCTCAAGGACAAACAGGGCCTAAGGTATTATTATTATTATTATTATTATTATCATTATTATTATTGCATCGATTCTTCATTGTTGCAAAGTATCTTGATTATTATGATTATCACAACACTTTGATAGGCTCTTGGTAAAATGCTGACTATATCACCCTAATAACCATAACAGTATATTTAACAAGTGACATGCACTCCAAGTGTTCTGTTTCTAAGCGTACAGTCCTGATTTGGGATGTGTGCCCTACTTTTCCCAAAATAACAATTCTTTAAAACTTATTATGAAACTACACCCCTTAAAGTGCCTCACTCTGGCCATCTTGGTTGATGGGAGCTGCTTCCTTATGTACTTTTGTAAGCAGCTCCCATCATTATAGCAGTAGGCAGCATTCTTAAGCTATATACTAGAATATTGTAGGCAGCATCACTTACTAAAACATGCTAAGAATTTCTATTGGCATCAGAAAAAATAATGAAATAAAGTAGAATTGGTCTGTTAGTATACAATTTAAAAGCCATACTAGACATTTGATACATTTGCCAATTTTAAATGGTTATATCAAAATTTTCAGCAACATCTAAATGTAATGTAACAGAAATAGTTAGGTATTGTCATGAATTCTGTTATAGGGACTACATTTGTAATGAGAATTTAAAAAGACAAATATAACCTTGGATGTAAGTTAGTCACAACCCTTTACAATAATAGAAAATCTGAATTTTCAAAATCAGATGATCAGGAAAGGTTGGACATTTGTTAGAAATAACAACTGTCCACATTTTAACAAAATATAAAATGTTTCTTTGATGTGTACGCACAATGATTTAATTGACATATTAATAGTTTAAATAAATTTGATGAAGATTCCCATTTAATTTTACAACATATTATTTGCTAAACTAGTTCTAGTGTTATCCTCTGAGGTGTTTGCTATATGCGACATTAGGGCAAATATGTGATTCTTGGTCAAAAATAAATAAAAAATGGATGGAATGAGTCAAGTCAGCCGTTTAGCTCATATTGATTTCTCATTGGCAGAGCTAAACTGATTACCGCCCAGCCAGAAAGAAGTTTTGTGAAAATAAGAGGCATATAGTTGGTTGTAGTTATTATACAGACAACTGCAAAATATCTATTTTCGGGGGCGGGGCCGGGCCGCCGAGCTGGAAGGCAGCAGGGCACCATGCCTCCAGGCCTGAGCCCAGGAAAGCAGCTATAAATCCACACCTGGACCATCCAAAAGCAGGGATACTCGTCATATAATTAATGAGAAGCACCCGAGCTTTACGGTGATACCAAATTGAGGCCGGTCGTGGACTGGGAACTTCGAGAATCCTGTCACGGGCCTACTCACTGCTATAAGCCTGGATGGGGAGAGCCCAGCGGATGCACGGATAATAGACCACCAACCCAGAGACAACCATAAACTGGCTATAATACCTACATGGAGGACTACATCGGGGCTGACGGCGGCCCGGCTCCGCTCCCCCCCCCCCCGGCCGGGGGGGTGATCCCGGCCTCATGGAGACGGCACTCCTCAGGGCGGAAGTTACCACAGGGGGCCCAAACCGTCCTCCTGAACGGGCAAGGCTGCAGAAAGAGGCCCGCCCGGAAACTTACTCCAGACGAAGAAGCACCAAAAAGGTCCGGCATGGGCGGCCCATGCGGACCCTGGCAGAGCCAGGCACTGGACGACTCCTTTGTGTCAGGTCCCCGGCCGCCGGAGAAACGGACACCCAGACCTCTGGGTTTGTGGGGTCCCCAGAGAGCCCTGTCCCCGATGCTGTGAGCCCTGCGGGGCAGGACCGCGCTGTCCTTTTCGACGGACCGGTGGTCGAATGGGACGGTCACCAGCTTCGAGTGTGTGGCCGGCACCGGGTGAGACACGGGAGTGCACTTTCTAAGGGACTTCCGCAGAGCCGGGGAGGTGCAGGAAGCAGACGACTCGTGGTCTTTGTGGTGGGGCCCAACGGACGGTCAGCGCATCTGAGTGCCCACGGGGCCGTGGGGGGCCCTACCGGCGGACGGAGATCGACATGGGGAGGATGGAAGGAGGACGGAAGGAGGCCTGGCGACCATGGGACTGTATGGTTGCAGCGCCATGAGATACTCCCCTCAGATGGCCATGCGGAGCAACCTGGCTGGTTATAGTTCAAATTTTTATTTACACATTCGCAGTTATGTAGTTAGTTGAGCTATGTACTTATGTTCTTACGGACTTAATGAAACGCCAGGTAGCTCTGATAGGCCACTACACTACAATGTTAGTTGCCCTCTAATCGAGTTGCTGCAACCTGACATAATAATGTGTTATCATCATATTGCTACAGACGCATGCCTTAAGTATGAGACTTGACTTCAACTTCAGCGACATGCATAAGTGGGAACAACGTAAAAGCTTTGTCTAGGCTCATACCCTTTATGTTCATACCCTATACTACTGCTTAACGTTATACTGCTCCTTCGTTGATACATACTCAGCTATAATGCGCTATACAGGGCGGCACAATAAGCGATTGCTAGGCTAACATGTTAGGATACGTTATGCCTAAAATGTTAGACATTCACAAAGGGAAGGTTCCCTGGTAATACATCTCAGAAACACTCTTTATGCATGTTCAGTTTTTACCTATTTCGAACATTTGAAGCTGGTTCCCTATAACCATGTTAGGTACAATGCCAACGGAATACGCAGTCTATGCTATAATGCCCCTAGGGGGCAAAGATTGATACTACTTACTGCTGCATACGTAATAATTGTTTGCTGCATAATAGGCTGTAAGTCGTTTATTATCGCATACTTAATAGCCAGATTGATACATCACGTAGTAATCCATCACAGCTTAAAAAACGATTATGCCCCTTATGTAAAAAGTTAGACAGTTTTTATTTTAATTTATTTTAATTCATGTACTTTTATTTCATAGCATGCCTACGATGCAATTGATAAGACATTGTTATAATGCAAGACATGATCTACTATTACCTGACTTGAGCAATACCTCTGCCAAATGTGCTTACCGCACCATACACTTAAGCAATTATTTGAGTCCATGTGAAACATATATGGCCTGGTTTTCTTCCTTTTTTTTTTTTTTTGGGGGGGGGGTTTTCACATATACAGTGTATTTGGCAAGGGTGTACGCCTGAGAAGGGTTTACGTGGTGACTGCATTAGATATCATGAAGTTTATATTATTTGATCTTACTGAATGTTATTTAAGGTTTCCGATCCATTCGCAAGAAAAATTGATTACAAGTGGCTAAAAATCAGCTCATAAAGTGACCAGCAGCGCATGAACGCAGCACTGAACTTAAATGCTTAGGTAGTGACATCCTGTAAAATTATACTGGACCCCTGCGTAGGCACCAGCTTCTTAAGTGATTGCTTTTCAGCACAATGAGCCTCTGCGCAGGCAACACTGCAATTAATCTTATAAAGAGCCTCTGCGCAGGCAACACTGCAATTAATCTTATAAAGAGCCTCTGCGCAGGCAACAGCACACTTAATCGCAGGTTTGCGATGCCTTTATGTGATACCAATAAACATATTCAAAACAAAATATCTATTTTCCACAAGACACAGGCAGGATTTAAATTTTGAGGGATAGTGTTCACCATTACAATTTAGCATTAAGGTTGAAATACAACTAGTTTTAGTTAGTTTTTAGCTGCACTCATTATACTCTAGGAGAGCTGTTAACTGTACTTTTAGTTGATAATTATCAGTTGTAAATGGTGAGAGTTTGCAGTTGGGAAACAGATGCTACTTGTTAAATTTAGCAACAACCACTTGAGCAAGTTAACAGTTGGTCAATAAAACTTCATCAGAAACTAGCCCATCTGAAATTATTTAGTTCTAACTCTTAACCCCTTAAGGACACATGACGTGTGTGACATGTCATGATTCCCTTTTATTCCAGAAGTTTGGTCCTTAAGGGGTTAAAGGGCACTGTATTAAATAGCTGCCTAAATGTTGAAAATCTTGGAATAAGTAACGTATATGCCAGTAAATATGTGAAAATAAAACATTTCATTTTTCCTTCTGCCTTTCCTACAATACTGGCACAGCCTGTCTCCATAGTAATGAAAGTGAAACACTCATGTATGTGTTATTAAGCTATGATTAGTTCCATTTGATGATGAGAGATATCACAGCCACTTCCTGATTGAGGTTGGAAATTTGCTATAGAAGAAACACCTTCTTAAAGGGACACTATAGTCACCAAAGCAACTTTAGCTTAATGAAGCAGTTTTGGTGTATAGATCATGCCCTTGTAGTCTCACTGCTCAAATATCTGCCATTTAGGAGTTAAATCACTTTGTTTATACTGCCTTAGTCACACCTCCTCGCATGTTTCTTACACAGCCTTCCTAAACACTCCCTTTTAACCCCTTAAGACCGCAGGATGTTCTATGCCGTCCTTAATTGGCCGGCTATAAACGCCACAGGACACATGGAGCCGCGGCATTTTCACTCTGCAGATCGCGGTCAGGGGACATGCCTGGCCCCCCAGGCAGTCCCCCTGCGGTCAGTGACCGCGATCTGCAGAGTATGATCGCAGTGAGAGGCTGTCTCTGCGATCTGAATGCAGAGACAGCCTCTCCCTGCGATCTGATCGCAGTGACAGCAAGTGGCTACTAAAAAAGACTGGACATACCCCATTTGCAATACCTTGGGTTGTCTACTTTTGCAAATGGTATGCCATCATGGTGGTAATTCTCATTCCTGGGCTACCATACAGTCTCAAAGGCAACGTAACCAAACTGGCAAATTTCAATGTGAAAAAACTGAAAAGTGTAACATGCTATATTTGACCCTGTAACTTCCCAAAACACCATAAAACCTGTACATAGGGGGTACTGTTTTACACGTGAGACATTGCTGAATACAAATTTGTGTATTTTATTGCAGTAAAAGCACACAGTATTATGACATTCACAGTTAGAATGTCACATAGAACTAAGAAAATTAAAAAAAATCTTATTTTCTCTCATTTTTTTATATTGTATTCATATTACGTTATGTTCCATACCTAAATATTTTATGTTAAATGAAAGCCCTGTTTCCCCTGAATAAAATGATATATAATAAGTGTGGGTGCATTCAGGGCCGGCGCGTCCATAAGGCGGCACAGGCGGCCGTCTTAGGGCGCAACACGAGGGGGGGCGCAAAAATCAGAATCCTGGGCCCTTTGCCTGTGACTCGCATATTAAAAATATTTCCTGCTCCTGATTTGCTGCCCGGTTTCCAGTGCTGCTCTGATATGTCAGAGGAGTCTGATGGGCGGGGCACTTCCTCCTCCCTGCATTCCAACTCCCCGGCGGTCTCAGTTGAACTGAGCTCAGGCCCAGTGTGCAGCTTCCCCTGCCTTGACAGTCACTGCTGCACCTGGACAGGACACACACAGAGTTATTGATGGGCCCGACAGCATCACCAGTGAGCAGGTAAGGAGAGCGGCATGTCAGATGTTTAAATTAACCCCCTCATTACCCCATCCCTCTAGCTGTGTGTCACTTTGTTCTTAGCCCTGTTTCAGTCTGTCCCAATAATCCCATCACCCCTAGCCCTGTGTCACTGTACCCCTAATCTACTCCCCCTAGCCCTGTCTCACTGTACCCCTAATCCCATTAGCACTGTGTCACAGCCCCACTAATCCCCTGCCCTGTGTCACTCTGCCCCCCCCCCCCCCCAGCCCTGTGTCACTATGCCCCCCTGGGCACGGCCCCACTAATCCCCTGCCCCCTAGGCCTGTGTCCCTGCCCCCCTAGCCCTGATTTACTATGGCCCCCTAGGCACTGCCCCACTAATCCCCTGCCCCCTAGGCCTGTGTCACTGTCCCCCTAGGCCTGTGTCACTGTCCCCCTAGGCCTGTGTCACTGTCCCCCTAGGCCTGTATCACTCTGTCCCCCTAGCCCTGTGTCACTATGTCCCCCTGCCCCCTAGGCACTGCCCCACTAATCCCCTGCCCCCTAGGCCTGTGTCACTGTCCCCCTAGGCCTGTGTCACTTCCCACTAATCCCCTGCCCCCTAGGCCCGTGTCACTGTCCCTCCCCCTAGGCCCGTGTCACTGTCCCTCCCCCTAGCCCTGTATCACTCTGTCCCCCTAGCCCTGTGTCACTATGTCCCCTTACCCCCTAGGCCTGTGTCACTATGTCCCCTTACCCCCTAGGCCTGTGTCTCTGGCCCACTAATCCCCTGCCCCCTAGGCCTGTGTCACTGGCCCACTAATCCCCTGCCACCTAGGCCTGTCACTCTGTCCCCCTAGCCCTGTATCACTCTGCCCCCCTAGGCCTGTGTCACTATGTCCCCCTGCCCCCTAGGCATGTGTCACAGCCTCACTAATCCCCTGCCCTGTGTCACTCTGCCTCCCCCAGTCCTGTGTCACTATGCCCCCTGCCCCCTAGGCCTGTGTCACTGCCCTTTGTCACTGTCCCCCTAGGCCTGTGTCACTGCCCTGTACCACTATGTCCCCCTGCCCCCTAGGCCTGTGTAACTATGTCCCCCTAGCCCTGTGTCACTGTGTCCTCTTGCCCCCTAGGTCTGTGTAACTGCCCCACTAAACATCTGCACTCTAGCCCTTTGTCACCATATCCCCCAGCCCCCTAGACCTGTATCACTGGCCCACTAATCCCCTAACCCTGTGTCACTCTGTCCCCCTGCCCCCTAGCCCTGTGTCACTATGTCCCCCTAATCCCTGCCTCCAATTACTATGTCACTCTGTCCCCTAATCCCTGCCCCCTATTACTATGTCACTCTGCCCCCATAATCCCATGCCCCCCGTAGCCCTGTGTCACTCTGTAACCCTAGCCCTGTGTCATTGTAGCTCTAATTCCCTGCCCCCCTAGCCCTGTGTCACTGTCTCCCTGCCCCCTAGCCATGGGTCACTGTTCCCCTAATCCCCTAGCTCTGTGTCACTGTCCCCCTAATCCCCTGCCCATAGCCCTGTGTCACTCTGTTCCCCTAATCACTGCCCCCTATTACTATGGCACTTTGCCTCCCTAATCCCCTGCCGCCGTAGCTCTGTGTCACTGTCCCCCTGCTTCCTAGCCATGGGTCACTGTCCCCCTAGCCCTCTGTCACTCTTTCCCCTAATCTCCTGCCCAATAAACCCTGTGTCACTCTGTCCTCCTAATACACTGCTTCCCTAGACATGTATCACTTTGTCCCCCTAGCCCTGTGTCCCCCTGATCCCCTGCCCTCATAGCCCTGTGCTAATCTGTCCCCTAATACCCTGCCCCCTAGTCCTGTGTCACTCTGTCTCCCTAATCCCTTGTTTGCCTAGCCCTGTCACTCTGTCCCCCTAATCCCCAACCCTGCTATCACTTGTCACTCTACACCCCTAGCCCTGTATCACTTTGCCACATAATTCCCTGTTACTATCTGTCCCCCAACCCTTTGTTACTCTATCTCCCTTGTGTCATTGTAATGCCCCGTCTCTCTAGCATTTTGTTCCCTTTGTTTACATTTTTTTTTCAATATATTACAAGATCAACAATTTAATAAATAAAAATGTAATTCCTTGTGAGCCGTAGGTGGAGTGCATGGTATGCACCTGTGCCTGGTGCAGACTATTATAATTACTGTCTCATGGTTTTGGTGCTCAGTTATAGAGTCAATGCACTCACACTGGGATTCCTAGCCTGAACTTTGACTCATAACAAGCACCAGACTAGAAGGAGGGGTCTGCAGTGCACCAGTCATAAGTACAGGACACGTGTTTTACCACCTGGCTACCAGGGAATTTAGCTCCCTCCATACAAAAAAAAATGTAAACAGGAGTAGAGGTAAAACATCTTTTTTATTATTATATGCATTGAGCACCCACTACACACAGCCAACACATGCACATGAAACATATCACACACAGACCAAACACAGCACATCACATTATTATGAGGTTTATTATAGCGGAGCTCTGTGATAGTGTTATACAAAATGCACATACATTTTATAGGTGTGGAGCTCTGTAATAATCTACTATGCACATTAACGATTTGTGATACACTCAAAAAAAATTTTTTTTTTTTTTTTTTGCTGTGGATCTCTGGAATTAACTCATCCACAACACATAATACTGTGAATTTTAATGCCCAGGGTCAAGGTAAATGAGGAAAACCCAGTCCAAAGCAATAATATTTGCGTTTGTAAGTGGCACCTCTGTATACATCAAGGGAGTGATGGGGCGGCAAAATGCATCTCCGCCTGTGTACCTAAAAATTCTTGCACCGGCCCTGGGTGCATTTAATATGAAAGAGGTAAATTATTGTTGAACAGACATATAGTCAAAATCTGTGGTTTGTTTACATTTTTTTTGGTTAACAACTTGTACATTTGGCTGCGGTCTTAAGGGGTTAAGAGTCATTATCTAATGTTTACACTTCCTTTATTGCAAATTCTGTTTAAGTTAGAATGTCTTTTCTCCTGCTCTGTAAATAGCTTGCTAGACCTTGCAGGTGCCTTCAGTAAGTAATTTAAGTTCAATTTACAGAGCAGGAGATAAAAAGTTACATCTGAAAACGAAACCATTTTGTTTTCATACATGCTGTGTCAGTCACATGAGGGCTACATAAACAAAAACAAAAGTAATTCAATTCCTAAATGGCAGAGAATTGAGCAGTGAGACTGGCTTTGTCTATACACAAAAACTGCTTCATTCAGCTTAAATTGTTTTGGTGACTACGGTGTCCGTTTAATTGAATGTCATTTTTCAAACTTAACCGTATAACATAATGGCATAAGTATAATGCATTATTGACACAGAATTGGTAGCTAAATAAGCTGTCCCCTCAATATACCATATTTAATGTAATAATGTGTCTTTTGCATTAGGGTTCAACTGGTTCCCCTGGACAAGCAGGGATATATGGAATTCCAGGAAAAAAGGTAATAATGCTATGATTTGCAGAAATATCACTAACATTCTATATTTTGCTATTATAGCTTAATTTCTTCTCTATTAAAACATATTTCAAAATTTTGTGTAGATGTATCTGTATGTATTATATGTACAAAATAAATTAATTTAAAGAAATTGTATTGTTTTTTTTCTAGAAATTAACATTTTATAATGTTTGTTTATTTTCTTATTTTAGGGAAATAAAGGCGAACAAGGATCTATCAGCCCTTCAGGGCAGCCAGGGCCAGCAGTAAGTGCTAATTCAGTATCTATTATGCTCCCAACTAAAAGTTAAATAACAACATTTGGGTACAATAACCTAAGTCTATTAAAAAGGCAAATGCTGGCATATACTGGATAGCTTGAGTACAACTTTGGCAACCTCAGATTGCGTACTGCATGCAATTTTTTTTCTCAAACAGTTTTTGCAGTTTGACTGCTAGTTGGCATATAAATTGTAAGTTGTGAATTATAAAAGGGCATTAATTCTCGGGACGAAAAAAATATAATTTTACCTCTTTATAAATCAATGGTAAGACCACACTTTGAATATGCTGGGCAATTATGGGCACCTATTCCGAAGAAGGACATTATGGCACTTGAAAAATTGCAGAGGTGGCTACAAACTTAATAATAAGGAATGGAACCTTTTAGTTATGAAAAAAGGTTAACCAATGTAAATCGGTTTAGTTTAGAAAAACGGCAACTCAGAATTTATATGATGGCATTATACAAATATATTTGGGGCTAATACAAACCATGCTCTGGAAATCTATTCATAAACAGTACTATATACCGGACACACAGTCACGCATTTAGTCTGGAAGAAAGCAGACTTACTCTAAGGCAAAGGTTTTTTTAAAGTAAGAACAATAAGGATGTGGAATTCTCTGCCTGACAGGGTGGTTTTTATCAGAGACTGTACAGATGTTTAAACAGCAACTGGATGAGTACTTGCAAAAACATAATTTTCAGGGATATATTTTTGAATTTGTGGGGTAATACTCAGTAGACATGTGACTTTCATTCTGGGGTCAAGAAGGGATTTTTCCTAATTAGTTGCAAAATTGGAAAGTGTTGCAAAATTGGAACTTGATGGATGAATGTCTCTTTTCAGCCTATGTAACTATGTAATGTAAATATAAATATAGTAAATGTGAGGCAAAATGAACAGCCCGAGTTTACCTGAATTTTAAAGTGCAGCTTTTCATGCATTGTGTGATTACCTAATACAGAATTTAACTGATATAGCCCCAATTGGCATAATGATTAAATTACTCTTTCAATAACAATGGCATTGAATTATCCTGCATACTTCCATCAGATCATTATATTATAATGGAGAAGCTTATTTTCTAATCAAGTTTGATATTGCAAATATAACATAACATTTAATTTACAATGGAATCCATCCACTTTTTTTTAGCCAAGTGGAAATTTTAGATTCTGTGTTCTCGAAACAATTATAACAGTATAAAAAGCATGTGCAATATTAACAAAAGTGATGAAAAAAACAACAAACTATGAGCCTGGTTATGGAGAAAAAAGAAGAAATAAGGGTGCGCCTAAGACAAGTGGAATAAAAATATTAAAAATTACAGGAGAGTACGAACAGCGATACCTAATAGTCCGAATATAAATAATCCATATATACAGGTGGTAGTCCTAGTAGTACATAAAATGGTATGTAAAGTCCCATATGTATATCCGCAACTTCGGAGTGGATATGTGGAAAAAACAGAAGACAAAGGAAACTCCAATGGTATAGTATGAACGGTCAATAATACTGTGTGTATAATAGTAGAACTACTCACAATATTCAGAGCTTAAATCCAGCTCTGGTATGAATGGCACGAAGTGGAATAATCCCCACTCAAGGATATATGGTGCTCCTCTTTTGTTCTTTAGTAGAGTAATTTGATGGAGTAGTCCAGCTCGGGATAAAAGGATAAAATATATAGTGCTCACTGTATAGTTGATAAAATGTTGAAACAGAATAAAATATGCTCACGGTATATAGAGCAGACGTACTGCTCGGTGGATGGCGTATGGGTGGTATAATCCCCAACTTGGGATTCTTGGTACTCCAATATGGTCAAAAAGGCAGTAGTAGTCAGGTCTGAATAAAATAAACTTACAAAAAATAAAATTATACTAAAAGAAGGTAATATAATTCTATAGTGGAAAGAGGAATGTGGCAACCAAATGTATAATAGCCAAATATTCCTTTATTAACACTTAGATTATATATAAAAAAGTTCGTAGACGCGTTTCGCCACAATAGGCTTCATCAAGTAGAAACTTATAAGAAAGAAAACAGACCTAACATATACCACTTATATAAGAAACATAAAATTGCACAGATAAATTAAAATTCCCGCCAAAATGATGTCACCAGCGTCATGGGAGGGGATACAATTCAATAGAAATGTAGAGAATATAAAAAACATTATGAGAGTGTTTAAGATATGGTACATAAGTGAGAAACATTGATTATAATAACAATATTCAAAAACAAGGCTTTGCAATATCAGAAAATCTATAAATTATAACAGCACGTGACGCGGAAGTAAACGAGAACGCGTCACGTGATGTTAGGTGAACCGCATGTGTCATCCCCTAATAGAACGCACATGCGGTTAGACAGGAGCCTCTGCTAGGCGCGTCACTCCGTGGGCGTAGTTTTATGATCAGAGTGGCAGGGCCAATATTCAGAAAGTATAGAGATGAGTTGTATGGTGCGGTGGCTACACCGGCAGCGCATCAGTTTAGGATCATACACTCTGCGAGTTCGAAACCCACTAATATATCCCAACAAATAAACATACGTGTAATGCCAGTAAAAAAAATCCAAACATAGATACAAATATAATGTTGGTGCATACACAGAAATATAAATTATATATACAATAATATAAAACATTAAAAGGTAAGTATAAAAAGAAACATCCATAATATAAGTTGAAAATGGATAAAAATACATACAGTAAATTGCGTAATAAAATTATAGTGAGAGGGTTACATAAAGGATAAAAAAAAACAAAAAAAATTACTTTTATTACAAAAAATTAAAAAGATCAAATTCTATATTAAGGCCTTGTGCGGTGAGGGTCTTTAAGTTATAAGCCCATTCCATTTCTTTACTTCCTAAAATCTTTTCTATATTGCCTCCTCTCCATGGGTTTCACATATATCGATACCTATACATTTAAGTAATTTGGGATTTTTATTATGCATTAAAAAGTGCTTTGATACTGAATGATTTTCATAACCTTTAGAGATGTTACGACAGTGTTCCGCTAGCCTAATTTTAAGATTTCTGGTTGTCATAGCAACATACTGGAGCCCACATGGGCACTCCAGTAGGTAAATCACATTTTTTGTGTTACAATGAATACATTTATTTATTTGATAAGTCTTTTGTGTGACGGATGACATAAAGGAAATGGTCTTTGATTTAATGGTCGCGTCAGTACGTTTACAGGCTATGCACTTATTTAAGAAACCTTTAGGAGGTGGGAACTTAAGTGGGAAGCGGTGCTTTTTGCTTTAGTAAAATTATTTGTGAGGATAGATTTGAAGCTGGGTGCTCCTCTAAATATAACATGAGGTTTATCGGGAATAATCCCAGCTAGAATATCATCCTGTTTTAACCCCTTAAGTCCGCCGGGCGTATATTTACGTCCTTTTAAAAGCGGCTCTAAACGCCGCAGGACGTAAATATACGCCCGCCGTTTTTTTTTAACTTACCCGGTCGCCGGTGGTCCCACGCCGGCGATCGCGGTTGGGGGGACTCCCAGGGAGCCCCCCCGCGGCAGATCTGCCTCCTCCAGTCCCTCCCGGTCATGTGAGAGTGAGGTCCTTGCGAGGACCTCATAATCACATGGCCGGTATAGCTGGCTCAGGCATTGCCAGCAGGGGGACCAACTGTAATGACAGTTGGTCCCCCTGCTGGCTGAAAATAAAATAAAATAAAGTTAAAAGTGTAAAAAAAAAAAATATATATATATACTTAGATCATATATATATTATATATATATGATCTAAGTATATATATACATATATACACACATACACATACACCGTCTAGGTGTATTTTAATATTAATATATATATAATTATATATATATATTAATATCAAATTACACGTAGACTGATACTGATTAAATATATATATAATTATTTTTATATATATATTTATAAATAATATAAAAAAAAATATGTAAATACGTAAAAAAATTAAATAAAAAAAATAATTAAAAATAAAATATTAAAAAATATATAGATGTGTTTTATTTTGTTCTAACTGTATTGTGATATTAATATATATATATATATATATTTATATCAAAATACACGTAGAACGAAATAATATATATATACGTATACGTATATATCACTATATATATACCTATATATAAATAAAAATATTTTTTAAAAAAAAATATATATATACGTATATATACACATATGTATATATATACATATATTAATTCTACACATATATTTATGTAATAATTTTACATAATTAGGTATCCTAATTAATTACAATTAGCGGGACCTGCCTGACAACCCATGCCGAAAGTATAAGGAATTTAATTTGCTAGCACTATATTTAACCCTATAACTTTCCAAGACACCATAAAACCTGTACATGGGGGGTACTGTTTTACTCGGGAGACTTCGCTGAACACAAATATTAGTGTTTCAAAACAGTAAAATGTATTACAACGATGATATCGCCAGTAAAAGTGATGTTTTTTTGCATTTTTCACGCACAAACAGCACTTACACGGACGATATTACTGCTGCAATACTTTTTACTGTTTTGAAACACAAATATTTGTGTTCAGCGAAGTCTCCCGAGTACAACAGTACCCCTCATGTACAGGTTTTATGGTGTTTTCAAAAATTACAGCGTCAAATATAAGGCTTGTGTTTCATTTTTTTCACATTAAAATTCGCCAGATTGCTTACGTTGCCTTTATGACCCTATGGTAGCCCAAGAATGAAGATTACCCCTATGATGACATACTATTTGCAATAGTAGACAACCCGAGGTATTGCAAATGGGGTATGTCCAGTCTTTTTTAGTAGCCACTTAGTCACAAACACTGGCCAAAATTGGCGTTTTTTGCATTTTTCACACACAAACAAATACTAACGCTAACTTTGGCCAGTGTTTGTGACCAAATGGCTACTAAAAAAGACTGGACATACCCCATTTGCAATACCTTGGGTCGTCTACTATTGCAAATGGTATGCCATTATGGGTGTAAATTTATTTCCTGGGCTACTATACAGTCTCCAAGGCAACGTAACCAATCTGGTGAATTTCAATTTCCAATGTAACACGCTATATTTGACCCTGTAACTTCCCAAAACACCATAAAACCTGTACATAGGGGGTACTGTTTTACACGTGAGACTTTGCTGAATACAAATATGTGTATTTTATTGCAGTAAAAGCAAACAGTATTATGACATTGACAGTTAAAATGTCATGTAGAACTAAAAAAATAAAAAAAAAATCTTATTTTCTCCCATGTTTTTCATATTAAATTATGTTTCATAGCTAAATATTTGATATTAAATGAAAGCCCTGTTTCCCCTGAATAAAATTATATATAATAAGGGGGGTGCATTTAATATGAAAGAGGTGAATTACGGTTTGACAGACATATAGCGCAAATGCCAGGTTTTGTTTACATTTTGTTTCGTTCACAACTTGTACATTTGGCTGCGGTGTTAAGGGGTTAATATATGCCAATATTTATTTATGATTTTTTTTACAACATGACTTTTGTTGTTAAAATCAAAAATGATTGGCAATGATGGGACACCCTCAGTGGTTGTCTTATCTTTATATTCTAAGAGGTCTGGTCTATTTTTCTCTTTAACAGTATTTTTTGTTCTATTACGGTCGTTGATTGGATAATTTTTTGGGGCAAATTTAATAAAGTATTCGATTGGACATCGTAATCCTGAATAAGGGAACAGTTCCTCCGAAGACGGAGGAACTGACTTTTTGGTATCCCATTGAGCCAGGGTTTGTGGTGACAGCTAGACATATCGATGGCATTATTAGTACATACTTTCTTTTAAAAAGTCCTTGTTTGCAATTGATTATTTTGGATAAAAAAATTTAAATCTAGAAAATGAATAAGGGATTGACTGTATTCCCAAGTTAAGATAATACCTTTGTCATTAGAATAAAAAAAATGTTAAAAAATGGTTAAGAGAACTCTCAGAGCCCTCCCAAATAAAAAACAGATCATCAATGTATCTGAAATATGTAACCAGGTTTGCCTTCCAGTCATGCCTGCCCAATATGGCAGAGGATTCACATTCTGCCATAAATAGGTTGGCATAACTGGGGGCAAACCTGGTCCCCATAGCAATCCCCTGCTTCTGTAAATAAAAAGAGTCTAAAAACCATAAATAATTATTGTTTAAAATAATGTTAATACCATCAATAATAAAACGTATCTGATTGTCTTTGATCTTATTTTCGGCTTTTAGAATCCCTTCTATTGCTAAGCAACCGTCCACATGGGGAATAATAGTGTACAGAGACTGTACATCACAAGTGACTAAGAAATATGTATCTTTCCATGTAAAATCATTTAAAAAACAAAGTAGAGTCATAGAGTCTTTCAGATAGGATTTCATACGTTTTACTGAGGGCTGTAGCAGAGTATCTAGGTATTCAGATAACTTGGATAAAACTGAGTTAATACCGGACACAATAGGTCTCCCAGGGGGGTTGTTGATATCTTTATGGATTTTTGGTAAAAAATAAATAACAGGAATTTTAGGATTGGAGATATTTAAAAATTCGAACTCATGTTTGGTTAGAATATTTTGCTCTCGGCCATTTAATAAAAATGAATTTAAAGTTTGTTGGATATGACTGGTGGGGTCTTTGTCTAATTTTTCATATACGTTGGGATCATTTAGTTTTCTCATCGCCTCTTTAATGTACATTTCTTTAGGTAATATAACCACACCACCTAGTTTATCAGCCGATTTAATAACAATATTCTCGTCTCTTTGTAATTCAAGGAGTGCATTCCTTTCTGCTTTAGTAAGATTATTCTGATCAAATTTGCACTTCTTTATTATTTCTAAGTCCTTCATAACCAGTTTTTCAAAGACTTCCAGAGGGCCTGTTTTAAAACTGGATGGGAAGAAAGTTTAATTCTTTTATAAAGAAGTGGTAATTATTTTATGGTGGTCAGGAGGGGAAGTAACTAAAGGTTGAGTACTGGATGTGTTCAAACTGTTACTCGCAAAAAAACTTTGAAGAGTAGCTTTTCTGGTGAATTTATTTATATCTATAAAGACTTTGAAGGGTCTGAACGGATTTGTAGGGGCAAATTTAAAACCTTTGCTTAAAACAGCTAAGTAAGTGCTTTTTGTGAAAGGTTAAAAATACCATGGTCTTTCTCAATTTCAGGGGTTATGGTCGGTCTCGTCTTTCTCTTTTGAATTCTTCTCCCACTTCTCCTTCCTCTAAACTCAGACTTCGTTTTCTCGTTTTTATAGGATGTGGTGTTAGTGCATGGGTGTTTGTCTGTGTGCATAATTCTAAAAAATAATCATCATTTTCTGTTTCAGAATCTACCGATAGTAGTTGGTATCTATTGTTGTGGACATAGTTTACAGGTGACTTAGTGTTTTGAAAGTGCTTATGTGCATACCGTGGTCTTTGAATTTTGTGTATGGCCCCTTTACCATTTTGATACATGCCAGGAGAATCGGGTACATTGTTTACGTGACTTTGATAATTGTGAGGTATGTTTTGTGAATTTTTTTTTTTTTTAATTCTTCGTTTTTTGTTGTGCTTGAAATAACAGTATACCTGCTTTGCCCCAATAGCAGTCACAAGTAGTATGACAACAGGCAAGACATTCCATAAAAACAATCAGCACTTTTTCTTTTTTTTGAGTAGGTTAAGAGAGAGTTATTGTCAGGGTACCTGTTGTCTCTACCTCGGAGGAGGTGAGACACTTAGACGTTCATCCTCTCAGAGGGGCTGACTCACTCGTTCCTCACAGTTCTCTCGGCCGTTTACACGCCGGCCGCGAGGAATCCGCTTCCTTTTATGACGCGGCGCTCAGTAGCCGACGTCATGACGACAATCCGTTCCGACCTGTCAATCAAGTCCCGAGCACGAATCCGGACTCGTCGGGGGCGTGATTCCTATCTAGAACCAGGGTATAAAGTAGGGCTTTCTGCATTTGTTCATTGCCCTGTCGTGGTTCTAGCTTGTCTAGTCACTCAGTGCTCTTGTTTTCTATTTGTCTCTTTGGTTCTGACCCGGCTTGTTTGTTCTACCCTGCTTATCTCTATTACCCTTTGACTCGGCTTGTCTCTCGCTTACCTGCTCTCTCGTTCCCCCGACCTCGGCTTGTCTCTGACCATTCTTTGCTTACTCCTTACGTTAGTCCGGCCATTCTAAGGTCCGGTATACGTACCTACCACCTGTTTGTACTCTGCGTGTTGGATCCCTGTCCCGATCCTGACATTACGACAGGGCCAATGGATCCTGCAGGTACAAACACTCAGGTTGGTTCTTCCGACTCTAGATTTGACGCCATGGATCATAGAATGGATCAAATGGCTCTAGCGCTGCAGGCTTTATTATCTCGTTCTAGTAATCAACCAGAAGAGATGCGTACTACGTCCATCTCCCCTGTAAGCTCAGGTCTAGAGGTAGCCACAGTAGGTGCTTCTTCCCGTATTACTCCTCCTGTACGTTATGGTGGCTCTCCGGATAAGTGTCATGGTTTTTTAAACCAAATAGGTATCCATTTCGAATTACAACCCCGCTCCTATCCTACAGATAGGGCAAAGGTTGGATTCATTATCACACTACTCATTGAGAAAGCTCTGAGATGGGCCAATCCATTGTGGGAGAATGATAACCCGTTAGTCTATAATTATAATGCCTTTGTCGCTGCTTTTAGAAGAACTTTTGACCCTCCAGGTAGAAAGGTCAATGCAGCTAGATTACTGTTGCGCCTTAGACAAGATAATCGAACACTTGTGGATTATGCACTAGAGTTCAGGTCCTTGGCGGCAGAAGTTAAGTGGAATGAACAGGCTTATATAGACGTATTTTTAAACGGATTATCAGATGAAATTCTAGACGAGGTTGCTACAAGAGAGCTTCCTGAAAATTTGGAGGATTTAATTTCTTTTATCTCTCGTATTGATGAACGTTTAAGAGAGAGGCAGAACACTCGAGATAGAACCCGTAGACCTTCCTTTAAACTAGCTCCCTCATTTCAAAGTCCTGAGTCCACAACCTCAGTTTTTCCAGAACCTATGCAGATAGGCAATACTCGCCTCTCAGAAGAAGAGAGACAGTACAGGAGAAGGGAGGGGTTGTGTATGTATTGTGGAGTAAGAGGTCACCTACGCCTAAATTGTCCTAATCGCCCGGGAAACGCTCGCACCTAAGTTTCTCTAGAGGACAGGCCTTGGGTGTTTCTATTTTGTCCTCTATACATAATTATAAAGATCACAGGCTTCTGCTACCTGTTTCTTTAGCTTGGGAGAAGGGAGTACTAAAAACTATGGCGTTGATAGATTCCGGAGCTGCTGAGAGCTTTATCGACCAAGTTTTTGTTACTAAACACTCTATTCCATCCCAGCTAAGGGACACTCCCTTGGCCGTTGAGGCCATTGATGGTAGACCATTAGCTGAACCTGTTATTTTTCGTGAGACCATACCTGTTAACTTAACTGTTGGTATCTTACACGAGGAAGGTATATCTCTTATGCTTATTTCGTCTCCTTCTGTTCCTATAGTCCTGGGGTATCCATGGTTAAAGAAACATAACCCTATTATTGATTGGGAACTAGGGGAGATAACCTCATGGGGTCAGGGTTGTCAGAACAGGTGCTTACAGAAAGTCTCACCGCTTTGCGTAGTTAACACACCGGTTAATTCTACCCAGTCTACAGACGTACAAATACCGCCTCTGTACCTGGATTTAAAGGCAGTCTTTGACAAGAAGAATGCTGATACTTTACCTCCACACAGGTCCTTTGATTGTAAGATTAATCTCCTACCTGGTACTATGCCTCCGAGGGGCAATGTATATCCTTTATCCACTAAGGAGAACTTAGTCTTAGAGGAGTATATTCGTGAGAACCTAGACAAAGGATTCATTAGGAGATCCTCCTCTCCTGCCGGGGCCGTTTTTTTTTTTGTGAATAACAAGGATGGCACGTTAAGGCCTTGCATTGATTACCGAGGCTTGAATAAAATAACTATTAGAAATGCCTACCCGATTCCTTTGATTACTGAGCTCTTTGATCGTCTAAAAGGCTCCAAGATTTTCACCAAGTTAGATCTCAGAGGGGCCTATAACTTAGTGAGAATTCAGCAGGGAGACGAGTGGAAAACAGCGTTCAATACCCGTTATGGGCACTATGAGTACACGGTAATGCCTTTTGGGCTCTGTAATGCACCGGCAGTATTTCAGGACCTGATCAATGAAGTTCTTAGGGAATTTCAACATGATTGTGTTATTGTATATTTGGATGATATACTAATACACTCTAGAGAAATTGAGACCCACCACAGACAAGTCAGAAGGGTATTGCGCAAACTTCTACAACATGGGTTGTACTGCAAATTGGAGAAATGTAGTTTTGACCAATCTCAGATAAACTTTCTTGGTTACGTGATTTCTGGGGACGGGTTTAAGATGGATCCGGATAAACTCCAGTCTATTTTAGATTGGCCATTACCTAGGGGTCTCAAGGCCATTCAGAGGTTTATTGGATTCTCCAATTACTATAGGCGCTTCATTAAAGGATACTCTTCTATTATTGCTCCTATTACCAATATGACCAGACAGGGGGTTGACACTAAGACTTGGTCTACTGAAGCTCTCGTTGCTTTCAAAACACTCAAAGAACGTTTTGCTTCTGCTCCGATCTTAGTTCATCCTGATACGACTTTGCCTTTCCTACTCGAGGTAGACGCCTCAGAGACAGGTATAGGTGCTATCTTGTCTCAAAGGTTAGGTGTGGATAAACCCTTACATCCATGTGGGTTTTTTTCCAAGAAATTATCTGGGCCTGAAAGCAGATATGACATTGGTGACAGGGAACTACTAGCGGTTATCATGGCTTTAAAGGAGTGGAGACATCTATTGGAAGGGACCTTGCATCCTGTTACTATTTTGACGGATCACAAGAACTTGTCCTATATTGGGGAGGCCAAGCGCTTGTCCGCCAGGCAAGCTCGTTGGTCCTTGTTCCTCACTCATTTCAATTATGTGCTCACTTATAGACCTGGTTCTAAGAACTCTAAAGCCGATGCTTTGTCTCGCCAACATGAACCTTCTACTATATCTGAGGCGGTTTTGTCTTCTATAGTTCCCAAGTGCAATATTATCGCCAACACGAGTCTCAGGATTCATTCTCCGTTGCTTGCCGAGATCATGAAGTTACAGCACCTGGCTCCTAAACAGGGCCCTGGGGCACGGTATTTTGTTCCTCCTGAACTCCAACTGGAACTGTTACATTGTTTCACAACAGTAAGGTGGCTGGGCATCCTGGCATTCGCAAGACGTGTTCCTTAATTTCTAAAGATTTCTGGTGGCCTTCATTACGTAAAGATATTAGGGATTTCGTCGAAGCATGTGAGGTCTGTATGAAAACTAAACAACCTCATGCGCTTCCATGTGGGTTTTTGCATCCTTTGGAAATTCCCGAGAAACCGTGGACCTGTTTGGCTATGGACTTCATTGTCGATTTGCCTGTTTCTAAAAAACAGACTGTTATTCTCACGGTGGTTGACAGGTTTACTAAGATGGCTCATTTCGTGCCCTTACCTAAACTTCCATCTTCTCCCGAATTGGCTGAGATATTCGCGAGAGAGATTTTTCGTTTACATGGGATACCTTCCGAAATTGTTTCTGATAGAGGTTCCCAATTTGTTTCCCGTTTTTGGAAATCCTTCTGTTCTCAACTGGGCATCAAATTGAATTTCTCTTCTGCCTATCATCCCCAGTCTAACGGAGCTGCTGAACGCACCAACCAAAGGATTGAACAATATTTGCGTTGTTTTGTTTCCGAACACCAGGACGATTGGGTCGGTTTGATTCCTTGGGCGGAGTTTGCACACAACAATCTCGTTTGTGATTCTACTCGTTCTAGCCCCTTTTTCATGAATTATGGCTTCCATCCTTCCGTTCTTCCAACGGTTTCTCCTTCCCAAGGGGTACCGTCGGTTGATGTTCATGTTGCCAATCTGAGGAAGTTGTGGGATCAAACTCGACAAATTCTCCTGCATAATTCCATGTTGTTCAAGAAACACGCTGATAAGCGCAGAAGGGCGGCTCCAGTTTTTGTACCAGGTGATAGGGTATGGTTGAGTACCAGAAACATTCGCTTGAAGGTTCCTTCTATGAAATTCGCCCCTCATTACATTGGTCCTTACAGGGTTCTGACTCGAATTAACCCAGTTGCGTATCGCCTGGCTCTTCCACCTGCCTTACGCATTCCTAACTCCTTTCATGTTTCCTTGTTGAAACCCCTAGTCTGTAACAAGTTCTCCTCCGCTGTATCCTCTCCTCGCCCTGTTCAGGTTCAGGGTCAGGAGGAGTATGAGATCAACTCCATCATCGATTCTCGAATCTCTCGGGGGAAGTTACAATATCTGGTTGACTGGAAAGGATATGGTCCTGAGGAGAGGACTTGGGTACCTCAGGAGGATGTGCATGCTCCTCACCTCCGCAGGGCTTTTCATTCTCGTTTTCCATCTCGCCCCGGTTCCTTCCGCCCGGTGGGCGTTTCTGAGAGGGGGGGTACTGTCAGGGTACCTGTTGTCTCTACCTCGGAGGAGGTGAGACACTTAGACGTTCATCCTCTCAGAGGGGCTGACTCACTCGTTCCTCGCAGTTCTCTCGGCCGTTTACACGCCGGCCGCGAGGAATCCGCTTCCTTTTATGACGCGGCGCTCAGTAGCCGACGTCATGACGACAATCCGTTCCGACCTGTCAATCAAGTCCCGAGCACGAATCAGGACTCGTCGTGGGCGTGATTCCTATCTAGAACCAGGGTATAAAGTAGGGCTTTCTGCATTTGTTCATTGCCCTGTCGTGGTTCTAGCTTGTCTAGTCACTCAGTGCTCTTGTTTTCTATTTGTCTCTTTGGTTCTGACCCGGCTTGTTTGTTCTACCCTGCTTATCTCTATTACCCTTTGACTCGGCTTGTCTCTCGCTTACCTGCTCTCTCGTTCCCCCGAACTCGGCTTGTCTCTGACCATTCTTTGCTTACTCCTTACGTTAGTCCGGCCATTCTAAGGTCCGGTATACGTACCTACCACCTGTTTGTACTCTGCGTGTTGGATCCCTGTCCCGATCCTGACAGTTATAACATTAGATAATATGGGATTAGCTAAATGCTGACTAGGCAACTTGTCATATCTTCACACCAAGACAGTTAACATATCCTATTAGTTGACAGCGCTTTTCTAAATAATAATAACATCATGCCATATCTGAAAAGGTTATGACAGAAAACAAAATATGCTGTAAACTAAAGGTTCTGATATTTCCAACATTGTCACGCTTAAGGCCAATTATACTCATATCCAGCGGTATCTGTTAACGTCTCATTAAATCTCTATCATAAAGGAGCTTAGACATCCACCTGAGAGTACAGGGAACAAGTAACATGCTTTTCAGTACTGGTATTAGTTGAAACACTCATATCACTGGCTTCTGTGTACTCCTATTTATATCTATGCTGTCTAATGACTGTATGTACAGGTAAATGTAAGACTTTCATGTAGCATATTGCATTTCCTGGATTATAAGGCAGTAATCGATTCTATATCTAAACAAGGTGTACCGATAATAAAAGCAAATGTTCAGCTATACTCCGTATCTTTAAAGCTATACTGTGCATCTTTAAAGCTATACTCTGTATCTTTAAAGTAAACGCAAATAGGTAAGAGACTTTGGTTGTACTTTTTAAGCCTGAGTTAGAAGGACTAGAGTCAACTGTATAAAAATAAACTTTTGGTTTAAACAAATGAGTAATTTTACTGGAGTGTCATGTGCCTATGGACAGTCCACCTGCCGAAGTTCGCTGTTCTCCTCAGCCTATGCCCTTCAAGGTTAGGTTGCGGTGTAGTGGGTACTGTTCGTCGTTATGAGTAACCAGTATAATATTATAATCGCCAGAGGGTGCTGTCAGTAGGATTGCTAGTTTCAACATGGGCAATATATAAATGAAGGATTAAAACCTATGCAATTAAGTTGACAGGGTGCTTAAATATATGTATGTTTGTCAGGCTTTAGTTCCACTGGGTACAAGCAAGAAAAGTAAACTTGAGAACATATTATGCATAAAGGAAATAATAATACTACATGAAAACAGGCAATTATAAGCATGCATAGTGGTCTCCAGCTTAGTAGGGACTTTACTGATCAATGATATGTGTACAGTCAGCCAATTCCCAAGTCTGGGAAACATAAACCCTGAAAGTGGGGGTTCAGTAAGGCAGCATACAACACTTCCCTGGGTGTGAGTCCCTCTCTGGCTTGTTTTCGCTTCGTGATCTTCTGTGCTGTGGCGTGGAATTTTGCTGTAGCCTTGGGTTGCAACCTGGTGGCTTGCTGGCCTGAGATGCCATGCTCAGGTGCGTTGCTGGGACTTTGGGATTGCCTGGCGGTCCCATACTTGCGTAAGTGGGAGCGGGTGCATGCGCCCAGTTTGCTCAAGTCCTTTTTCAGCCGTCGCGGTTGTTGGCGCTTGTTTGGCAGGCTGGCCACCTTGAAGGCTTGCAGTGGGATTCCATAATGGCGGCGGCGTGTCGCAGGACGGATCCACGAGGCAACCACCCGAGCCACTTGAAGGTAGGACACACCCCTGTCACAAAGAGTCCTGTAGAAGCTCGAGCAGAGTCGATCTAGGGTTTCCAGGGGGTGAGAGTGTGGATGGCTGTCTGTGTTCCCTCTCTTTGGCTCTTCCTGGACGGCCATTTTAGATATGCTCTGGCAGACTCGTGCCTTTGCAGGCTGTGTAGCCTCGTGTATTCGCTGTCAGGTTTAGACTGCTTGTCTGGTGGGGACCGGGATAACCCCCACCGGTCCAGGGGGGGGAGGAGATCCGCTACGATTCCGGGGAGATCCGGTGTCTAAAACAGCGTCCGTCTCTCCTCGGCCCCAACTCCCGCAGGCCGCAGGTTGTTTTTGGGGTTTTTGGGCTCTGATAAGCTCCAGAAAAGTATCTTTCGGTTCCGTGGTGCACCCCAGACGTGGGTAGTGCACCCTGATGGGTCTTCGGGCTGTACAGCTGCCGATATTAACCCTTTTCCTGCCTGCCTGACAGGAGCTCTTTCCCGCACGTCTGTTCAGCTTGGCGGTCAGACTCCGCCCCCCTGTTTTGTGAATTTTGATAGTGATGTGTTGGATGTTGATATCTCAGTGGGGCTCGGTAGTGTTTTTTATATTGGGTAGTATGTGCTTTATTCGGGTAATGATAACGAGATGTGGTTGAGGAGTTTTTTCGGGCGGGAGGGTCATGTGTATAATGTATCTCTCTTTTTTTAAGGTAGTTAGTATATACTTTAGAATCATAATTGTTTTGGTAAGTGTATGAGCCTGGTTATAGCTATGTAAATCAAATTCTACAATATATAGTCAATGGCATGAATTCATCTCCTTCTTATTCTAGGGAGAACCAGGGCCTCCTGGAAGACCTGGAGCTCAAGGACCTGCAGGATCTAAGGTAAGATATGTAAATATTTTAATCAAACATACGATGAAGCTAATTTAACTCCTTAACAGCACATGACGTGACGATCTATGCCAGTGATGGCGAACCTTTTTGAGCCCGAGTGCCGAAACCGCAATACATGCCAACTTTTTTTTCCTTAAAGTGCCAACACGGCAATTGCGTGTGTGTGTGTGGGGGGGGGGGTGCGTGTGGGGGGGGAGGGTGCGTGTTGTATGTGTAAATGAGGGGTGCTGTGTGTGTGTATGAGGGGTGCTGTGTGTGTGGGGGGGGGGGGGTGCTGTGTGTGTGGGGGGGGGGTGCTGTGTGTGTGGGGGGGGGTGCTGTGTGTGTGTGGGGGGGTGCTGTGTGTGTGTGTGGGGTGCTGTGTGTGGGGGGGGTGCTGTGTGTGTGGGGGGGTGCTGGGTGTGTGTGGGGGGAGTGCTGGGTGTGTGTGGGGGGAGTGCTGGGTGTGTGTGGGGGGAGTGCTGGGTGTGTGTGGGGGGAGTGCTGGGTGTGTGTGTGGGGGGAGTGCTGGGTGTGTGTGGGGGGAGTGCTGGGTGTTTGGGGGGGTGCTGGGTGTTTGGGGGGGTGCTGGGTGTTTGGGGGGTGCTGTGTGTTTGGGGGGGGTGCTGTGTGTGTGTTGGGGGGGTGCTGGGTGTGTGTTTGGGGGGGTGCTGTGTGTGTGGGGGGTGCTGTATGTGTGTGAGAGGGGTGCTGTATGTGTGTGAGAGGGGTGCTGTGCTGTGGGGGGTAAGGGGTACTGTGTGGGGGGGTAGGGGTACTGTGTGTGGGGGAGTAGGGGTACTGTGTGTGGGGGAGTAGGGGTAATGTTGTGGAGGAGTAGGGGTACTGCTGGGGGGTAGGGGTACTTCTGGGGGGCAGGGGTACTTCTGGGGGGTAGGGGTACTTCTGGGGGGGTAGGGGTGCTGCTGGTGGGGTGGGGTGGTGCTGTGGTGGGTAGGGGTGCTGCTGGGGGGTGGGGTGGGGTGTTGCTGTGGTGGGTAGGGGTGGTGCTGTGGTGGGTAGGGGTGGTGCTGTGGTGGGTAGGGGTGGTGCTGCGGGGGTAGGGGTGGTGCTGCGGGGGTAGGGTGGTGCTGGGGGGGTGGGGTGCTGCTGGGGGGGTGGGGTGGTGCTGGGGGGGTAGGGTGCTGCTGGGGGGGTGGGGTGGTGCTGGGGGGGTACGGTGCTGCTGGGGGGGTGGGGTGGTGCTGGGGGGTAGGGTGGTGCTGGGGGAGTAGGGTGCTGCTGGGGGGTGGGTGGTGCTGGGGGGGGTAGGGGTGGTGCTTGGGGGGTAGGGTGGTGCTGTGGGGGGTAAGGGTGGTGCTGTGGTGGGTAGGGTGCTGGGGGGGTAGGGTGCTGCTGGGGGGTGGGTAGGGTGCTGTGGTGGGTAGGGGTGGTGCTGTGGGGGGTAGGGGTGAGGCTGTGGTGGGTAGGGGTGGTGCTGGGGGGGTAGGGTGCTGCTGGGGGGGTAGGGTGCTGCTGGGGGGTGGGGTGGTGCTGCTGGGGGGTAGGGGTGGTGCTGTAGGGGTGGTGCTGTGGTGGGTAGGGTGCTGTGGTGGGTAGGGGTAGTGCTGGGGGGTAGGGTGCTGCTGGGGGGGGTAGGGTGGTGCTGTGGGGGGTAGGGGTGGTGCTGTGGTGGGTAGGGTGCTGTGGTGGGTAGGAGTGGTGCTGGGGGGTGGGGTGCTGCAGGGGGGTAAGGGTACTTCTGGGGGGGTAGGGGTGGTGCTGTGGTGGGTAGGGTGCTGTGGTGGGTAGGGGTGGTGCTGGGGGAGTAAGGGTACTTCTGGGGGGGTAGGGGTGGTGTGTTAGTATCCCACCCCCTCCTTCTTACCTTCAATGAAGTGTGGGGGGGGGCACAGCCATCCCTGGTGGTCCGGTGGTGGTAAGTACTGCAGGGGGAGGGATCTGTGTAGCAGCTCCCCCTGTCCTCCCGCGCGATGCTGTGTGGAGCGTTGCCATGGTAACGCTCGGCAACGCTCCACACAGCATCGCGCGGGAGGACAGGGGGAGCTGCTACACAGATCCCTCCCCCTGCCTCCCGACCCGGAAGCAGAATAGGCGCCTGCCGTTTCGGGCAGGCAGGCGCCTATTCTGCAGTGATGGCGGACCTGTGGCCGCGTGCCCACAGAGAGGGCTCGGCGTGCCACCTGTGGCACGCGTGCCATAGGTTCGCCATCACTGATCTATGCCATCATATAGTGAAGGGCTTTAACTCCCCTTGACGGCATAGACCATCATGCAATAAAAGTACCAGCAGGGTTCAAATCCTGTTAGTACCTGCTGGCACTAAGTGACCACAGGTATCATTTGTATACCTGAGGGTCCTCTGTCAGCCAAAGTCAAGTTAGTGGCACCAGACTGACTGATGAGCTATGTGCAGTGCTCAAGGTGAGTGTTGCGCATAGCCCTTTAAATCCTTTGAAATGGCTGAGCATGTTACAATGCCAAGGGTGAAATTGTAGTAAAATGAGCGCAAGACAAGTGCTAAAAATGTCTTAGTCACAAACGTGTTATATTTCAAAATAACCTTGATCCTTAAATTGCGCCAGAAACAGCAGTTCTTTAACCCCTTAAGGACCAAACTTCTGGAATAAAAGGGAATCATGACATGTCACACATGTCATGTGTCCTTGAAGGGTTAAAAGGGCTTCTATACTTTTCCCAGAATAGCATGCAAAATATGCAAATAATGACAGATAGCTTTATTATATGTCAGATTTGCATCCTACTCTACTCTTTGGCTGTTTTAAAGCTCTTTTTTTGTAATAGATACAATAAAAATTTATGGGAAGGGGAAACTGGGAAAAAAGGGGTATATATTAATTTTCATTATATATATATATATATATATATATATATATATATATATATACACACACATGTATGTACATCAAGATAAAGAATTTAAAATTACTTTAAATAATATCTTTTGATAATAACACTATGTAACATAACAAATTAATGATAACATAAACATTTACAGATTTACAAACAGTAGATTTCATTACATTTTCTTCCCATGCATTCCAGTAGCATAACAGCTTATCTGATAAGGGGGATGTCTTATAGCCAATTCATATGTTTTATTCTCTATTGCCAGGTTCAGAATTTCTTTAATTGATGATAATTTGGGAGATTTCCAGTATTGGGGTAGTGAACAAGTGGCAGCAATTAAAAGATTTCCTATAATAATTTTGTTGATTTTATCGATGGAATAAGGAAACTTTTTAAACAAAACTAATTCTGTTGTAAAGTAAGTTAAAGATGTATTATTTTTTTTTATTAATGTATGTATATTTCTCCAAACTATTTTTAATTTGGGACAGAACCACCACATATGGGACATTGTTCCAATATTACCACATTCTCTCTAACATATTTCAGATATACTTGAGTACATGTTATGTAGTTTTCCTGGAAGTAAATACCACCTATACAGTGAGGGGGAAAGTATTTGATCCCCTGCTGATTTTGAACGTTTGTCCACTAACAGAAATGATCCGTCCATAATTTTAATGGTATGTGTATTTAAACAGTGAGAGACAGAATAGCAAAAAAAACCCAAAAAAAACCACGCATGGCAAAAAAGTTATAAATTGATTTGCAGGTCAATGAGTGAAATAAGTATTTGATCCCTTATCAATCAACAAGATTTCTGGATCCCAGGTGTCTTTTATGCTGGTAACGATCTGAGATTAGGATCACTCTCTTAAAGGGACCTGTATAAAAAAAAAAACACCTGTCCACAGAAGCAATCAATCAATCAGATTCCAAACTCTACACCGTGGTCAAGACCAAAGAGCTGTCCAATGATGTCAGGGACAAGATTGTAGACCTATATAAGGTTGGAATGGGCTACAAGACCATCGCCAAGCAGCTTGGTGAGAAGGTGACAACAGTTGGTAGGATTATTTGCAAATGGAAGAAACACAAAATAACTGTCAGTCTCCCTCTGTCTGGTGTTCCATGCAAGATCTCACCTCGTGGAGTTTCAATGATCATGAGAACGGTGAGGAATCAGCCCAGAACTGCATGGAAGGATCTTGTTAATGATCTCAAGGCAGCTGGGACAATAATCACCAAGAAAACAATTGGTAACACACTACGCCATGAAGGACTGAAATCCTGCATCGTCTGGCAGGTCCCGCTGCTCAAGAAAGCACATGTACTGGCCTGTCTGAAGATTGCCAATGAACATCTGAATGATTCAGAGGAGAACTGGGTGAAAGTGTTGTGGTCAGATGAGACCAAAATCGAGCTCTTTGGCATCAACTCAACTCGCCATGTTTGGAGGAGGAGCAATGCTGCCTATGACCCCCAAGAACACCATTATAACTTTTTTGACATGCATTTTTCTGGATCTCACTGTTAAAATACACCTACCATTAAAATTATAGACTGATCATTTCTTTGTCAGTGAGCAAACGTTCAAAATCAGCAGTGGATCAAATACCTCCCCCCCCCTCACTGTATACCAGTTTAAAATGGTTTTCAAAATCGTTATTGCACTTTGTTATACCTTTTAAGTTTAGGGGAAAACTGAGCCAACTATGCAAATCATATTGAGTGCCTAATTCCGACTCCCCTGATAGCATATAATTTAATCTAGTGTTGGGTTGGGCCTAGTAGAAATTTGGGAGTTACAGAATGAAACCGTTGCTTTACTGTTTGGATCAAGGAGATAAATGTTCTCTAATTTAGAAATGTCTAATGATTTATATCTTTGATCCAAATCACTTGTGTTAAAACATTTTTTTAGTTTGTTAAATATTAAATTGAATTCCGGGATAATATTGTCCGGTAGATAAAATATATTTATTGGTATATATGTAAATATATATATATATATATACAAATAAAGCTCATTGTCTTATGTGGGTGCATTTGTTTATGATTCAAATGAACCACCATTCATTTACAGTTTTTCCCAATTGGAGTCCAGCACCATTGTCTTCCTTTGATTTACAGGGCTATTCACTAAAGTGAGAATTGTCAGGTTTTTTAACATGACTTTCAAATTTAAGTTCAAAATAGCGAAACTTGAAGCTATGACGAGTTTTTCCAGTACAGTTATTTTGGTCTTAATTGTGAACTTTGCTTTAAATTCTCACTATATTAACTAACTCTGTAGTTATTGGAAATAGGAATCACACTTACTGTTGTGGAAGAATTGGTGAGATTTGAACGTTATAAAGCTGTGCTGAGGAGATCCAACATATTTCACATGGGGAAAATTGCTTAAAATTTGCGTCACCACAACCTTAAATATGTTAAATATGTCATTTCTGTATGTCAACTACTAGGAATATGCTGCTTAGTTATGGGTCCCATTCCATTTACCGTATATACTCGAGTATAAGCCGAGTTTTTCAACACGTTATTTGTGCAGAAAAACCCCAACTCGGCTTATACTCGAGTCAATTGTCTGTATTATGGCAATTTACATTGCCATAATACAGACTGGGGGCTGTGGGGGCTGCAGAGTGTTTACTTACCTCTCCTGCAGCTCCTGTCAGCTCCCTTCTCCTCTGCGCTGGTCCGTTCAGCCAGCACCTCCGTCAGCTCCCAGTGTAAGTCTCGCAAGAGCCGCGGGGTCATAGTGCGGCTCTCGCGAGACTTACACTGGGAGCTGACAGAGGAGCTGCACGGAACGGCGCGGAGGAGAAGGGAGCTGACAGGAGCTGCAGGAGAGGTAAGTGCTCTCTGCCAGCCCCTCCACCCCCCACTGAACTGCCAATGCCACTGGACCACCAGGGAAGGAGAGCCCCCCCTCCCTGCCATGTATCAAGCAGGGAGGGGGGACGAAAAAAATTAATAAATAAAATAATATTAAATAATAATAATAAAATAATAATATTATAACAAAAAAATTTAAAATAATAATTTAAAAAAATAATAATAAAAATGCCCACCCCCCACCAAGGCTCTGCAACACAAACACACACTGCATCTCACACACACACACACACACACTGCATCACACACACACACACACACACACTGCACTCATACACACACTCACACTGCACTCATACACACACTCACACTGCATTCATACACACTCACACTGCATTCATACACACACTCACACTGCACTCATACACACTCACCCTGCATTCATACACACTCACCCTGCATTCATACACACTCACACTGCATTCATACACACACTCACACTGCATCACACACACACACTCACACTGCACTCATACACACACACTGCACTCATACACACACACTGTACTCTTACACACACACTGCACTCTAACACACACACTGCACTCATACACACACACTGCATTCATTATATAAACACACTGTAAATAAATATTCAATTAATATAATTTTTTTAGGATCTAATTTTAGTTAGAAATGTACCAGTAGTGCATTTCCCACCCTAGTCTTATACTCGAGTCAATACGTTTTCCCAGTTTTTTGGGGGTAAAATTAGGGGCCTCGGCTTATTTTCGGGTCGGCTTATACTCGGGTATATACAGTAGTTTTGTTCTCCCTTGTAACCCTTACGCTTGCACCGGCCTTACTGATTCTTTGGTTGTTATTGCATCATTGTCAGGGGAAAGTCATGTAGGTTGATGTAGGTTGTAAAAAAAAACAGGGTAGTGAAAACCTCTGCAACATGTAGGAATTCATTACCATGTGGCTGAGAGTGACACATAAGACATTAATCCTACTGAGTAACTGAGTCAGGGCCGCCATCAGGGGGTGACAACCATGACGGTTGTCACGGGCCCGGCAGCCCTGGGGGGCCCGGACTGCTCTGGCAGTCCTGGGCCCCACTTTCCCTCTCTGCACAAATAGATCGCGAATCTCGCGATCTATGTGTGCAGCCGCGGGCCCCCGGCTCCCTGTTACCGCAGAGGGGGCCCAGCACACTGCCTGTTCTCCTCTCTTCTCTCTTCTAATAACTCTCGCGAGACCCGGTTGCCATGGCAACGCTCCGCGGGTCTCGCGAGAGTTATTGGAAGAGAGAAGAGAGGAGAACAGGCAGTGTGCTGGGCCCCCTCTGTGGTAACAGGGAGCCGGGGGGGGGGGGGGCACTGGACCACCAGGGATGGAATCTCCCCCCTCCCTGGACCAGGTAAGCAGGGAGGGGGGAATAAAATGTAATTTAATTTAAAAAAAAACAAATATGTGACAAGCCCCTTCCTCCCCCTCCCCCCCCCCAGATTGCACATTTATACACACACTACATACACCAACACAACACACACTCTGCATACACTAACACAACACACACTGCATACACTAACACAACACACACTGCATACACTGACACAACACACACACTACATACACCAACACAACACACACACTGCATACACTGACACAACACACACTGCATACACTAACACAACACACACTGCATACACTGACACAACACACACACTGCATACACTGACACAACACACACACTACATACACCAACACAACACACACTCTGCATACACTAACACAACACACACTGCATACACTGACACAACACACACTGCATACACTAACACAACACACACTGCATACACTGACACAACACACACTGCATACACTGACACAACACACACACTACATACACCAACACAACACACACTCTGCATACACTAACACAACACACACTGCATACACTAACAGAACACACACTGCATACACCAACACAACTCACACTCTGCATACACCAACACAACACACACTGCATACACTAACACACACACTGCATACACGAATACACTAATACAATACACACACTGCATTCACTAATACAACATGCACTCTGCATACACTACACACTAACGCACTCACTGCATCCACTATACTGACATTCGCTACACATTAACACACTCTGCATTCACTACACTAACACACACTCTGCATCCGCTACACACTAACACACTCTCTGCATTCACTACACATTAACACTCTGCATTCACTACACTAACACACACTCTGCACCCGCTACACACTAACACACTCTCTGCATTCACTACACATTAACACACACCCTGCATTCACTACAAATTTACACACACTCTGCATTCACTAAACTATGCACACACTCTGGATTCACTATACTGACACACACACTCTGCATTCACTACACTAACATACACTCTGCATTAACTGTACACACAGCATCCACTACACAAACATCCTGTATTCACAGTACACACACTGCATCCACCACAAATTGAAACACTCTGCATTCACTATACACAGACACTGCGTCTAATACACACACTACATCCACTACAGACACTGCATCCGCTAAACACATTTCATCTAGTACATACAAACACTACATCCACTACACAAACACACACTACATCACTGTACACACACTACATCCACTACTCAAACACTCTCTGCATTCACTACACATTAACACTCTGCATTCACTACACTAACACACACTCTGCATCCGCTACACACTAACACACTCTCTGCATTCACTACACATTAACACACTCTGCATTCACTACACTAACACACTCTCTGCATTCACTACACATTAACACACACCCTGCATTCACTACAAATTTACACACACACTACATTCATTACACTGACACACTCTGCATTCACTACACCCTAACACACACTCTGCATTTATTACACACTAACACACACTCTGCATTCACTAAACTATGCACACACTCTGGATTCACTATACTGACACACACACTCTGCATTCACTACACTAACATACACTCTGCATTAACTGTACACACAGCATCCACTACACAAACATCCTGTATTCACAGTACACACACTACATCCACCACAAATTGAAACACTCTGCATTCACTATACACAGACACTGCGTCTAATGCACACACTACAGACACTGCATCCGCTAAACACATTTCATCTAGTACATACAAACACTACATCCACTACACAAACACACACTACATCACTGTACACACACTACATCCACTACTCAAACACTCTATGCATTCACTACACATTAACACTCTGCATTCACTACACTAACACACACTCTGCATCCGCTACACACTAACACACTTTCTGCATTCACTACACATTAACACACACTGCATTCACTACATATTTACACACACTCTGCATTCACTGCACTAACACACACACTACATTCATTACACTGACACACTCTGCATTCACTACACACTAACACACACTCTGCATTCATTACACACTAACACACACTCTGCATTCACTAAACTATGCACACACTCTGGATTCACTATACTGACACACACTCTGCATTAACTGTACACACAGCATCCAGTACACAAACATCCTGTATTCACAGTACACACACTACATCCACCACAAATTGAAACACTCTGCATTCACTATACACAGACACTGCGTCTAATACACACACTACAGACACTGCATCCACTAAACACATTTCATCTAGTGCATACAAACACTACATCCACTACACAAACACACACTACATCACTGTACACACACTACATTCCACTACTCAAACACTCTCTGCGTTCACTATACACACTGCATCCGCTACACAAACACACACTCTGCATTCACTGCACAAACAGTATCTAATACACACAAACACTACATCCATTACACACATTCTAATTCACTTCCACTATACACACCACATTCAGTCCTGTATCATTGTCAGTGGACTAGGTAGGGCGTGGGCGGGCCCGGGAGGGAGCGGGCGGGGGGGGGGGCAGACTTTGTGCTTTGTCAGGGGCCCCCAAATTTCTGATGGCAGCCCTGAACTGAGTACTGAGTACTGAGTACTGAGTAACCATAATTTTTAAAGCAGTGTAGCATATTGAACAAATGTGGAATTCTTTTCTGTTTTTTAGGGTGATCAAGGTCAACCAGGTCATCCTGGAGCAGATGGATCCCGTGGACTACCGGTGAGAATATTCAGCTAAATAAAAATGGAAATTAATCAATAACTGATATCAAAACTGAGAATAACTGGGTCAAATGAGCTACCAATATAATATAATATAATATGACCTACTTCACCAGATTTACTCATTGTTAACATTTGGTCTTTGCCAGTTGCACAATGCAGGTTCACCGAAATTCACTTCTTGCAATAATCCCCTGGAAGTCAAGAATACCTTTACTAAGGGCATTTCAGGAAACCTCCTAGATTTTGGGTGGTTAATGAGTCCCACTCAATAGTCACATGTTTTTAGCCAGCCAATGTGATAGCTAAAATACTAGTTAAATGTATAAAAAACAGAGACAATATAGTGATCTGAATTATACATTGGTTTTATTGATTTAGTAATAAGATTATTAAAAGGAAAAAGAAATCCAGATTTACACATTGCAGGAATAATCATGAGTCAAAAGAGTACACGAACTAGCAAATGTGTTTCTGTAACCTTGTAAATGTCTATCTTTTCACCAATATTCTAAAAACCAAACTGATTGCTTTAATAAGTGTCTATGATTGATTGATTTATATTTAGGGATTTCGGGGTCCGGTGGGTTTTCCCGGTGCAGCTGGCATAAAGGTAAATATGAGAAAATTATTCTTTGGATGACAAAGCTCTATTTTTTTGTCCAAATTGGGTAATTAGATTGGCATTTAAGTTTTTCCTAATAAAATACATTTTTACCTCTTGAAAATCATAATCTAGCCACTCTTGAGTACATTTGCTCATGGTATAATCAGTTTATATGGAGTGGACAGAGATAACATTAATATGCAATATTGTTGGATACTGAAATACTAGCATACCAATGTTGTACTAGCTGTGTATATAAACAAACATGTATGGCACAACTAACTTGATTAAAAACAAAGCAACTGCTTTGTTTTTAATTCAGTGAATTGTGCTACACATATCAATGTGTTCTGTGACGTACTTGGGGGATTTTCATTCCTTACTACTGCATTGGCCATTGGAAAAACATAGCAAATAGGCTGAGTCTCAACCAGGGAGATTAGGTGATGTGTCCAACTAGCCCATTTTCAATTACTTTGTTCTGTAGCACCAGCAAAAGTAAGAGCTGTATAGCCTAACTGGGTGTTATAGAAATGTATATCTGTCAGGGAGGGATCAGTGTTTGCTGGGACAAAAGTAAAGAAATAGTTTAACAGAAAAAAATGCATACCTGCCAAGTCTATATCCCAGAGATGATAAAGAGTTCATATCTTTCTAACACTATCTCTCCTACCCTCAATATGCCACATTATCTTTACTATAAACCTTATTATCATGACCCTAATTAGCCTGAACTTTATTATTCTGACACTTATTATCTTAGCCCTGAGCCTCAAAAAACATCTAACCTTAAAGGAAAACCATAGAGTTAGGAATACAAACATGGTAATACCTGTTTAAGTTCATCTTCCTCTGGAACTGTGAAGCTTTGAAAGTTGAGTTTTACTTGCCTTTCAGCTCTCGCCGTGCCGGTTCTGTCACTCTGCCTCCTTGACTGAGATCATGAAGGTTGATGATCCCAGCCAATCCAATGTTTACCCCTACAAGAGTCATTTGATGTCATGACCAAGTTTCACTTGGTTCTAGGACTTGAAGCGCCCCTAATGGCTGCCTACAAAATGTTTTACATTGCAGGCTTAAAACTACAGAGCTACTGCACCTCGTTGACATGAAGTGGCCTGAGGTCCTTTAGTGGGCTTTTAGATCCTAGATCTATTTCCTGTTCCAGGCAAGGCCTAATGGTAGTGTGCGAGAAGGAAATCTATGCCCTGGACCAAGAACTCTGTTGTATTAGAGAATCTGATCTGTAACAGGGAATCAATTCTCCTTATCTCCTACCCAGCTTTACTACACCACCAGAGGATGTGTAACATAGAAACATAGTATGTGCCGGCAGATAAGAACCATTTGGCCCATCTAGTTTGCTTAATTTTCTAAATACTTTCATTAGTCCCTGGCCTTATCTTATAGTTAGGATAGCCTTATGCCTATCCCACGCATGCTTAAACTCCTTTACAGTTTTAACCTCTACCACTTCAGCTGGAAGGCTATTCCATGCATCCACTACCCTCTCAGTAAAGTAATACTTCCTGATATTATTTTTAAACCTTTGACCCTCTAATCTGAGACTATGTCTTCTTGTTATGGTAGTTTTTCTTCTTTTAAATATAGGATCCTCCTTTACTGTGCTGATTCCCTTTTGCAATGATTTCGTACTAAATACAAATTTAATTAGTCAATCCCAAATTTCGTCCACAAACCATTCATTTTAGAACGAAATTTGTTAAAAAAAAGAATTTGGGGGGCGTGGCCTGCAGCCGGAGCTGAACGGACGCATGTAAGAACAGCTCTGGCGAAACGAAACCGATAAGAGCCATAAACAAGCGGAATACTGAGCGGAACCTTACCTACCACTTTACCTACCGCTCGGAGAAGGTAGAAACCATGTCCCAAAGACAAAAAAACAAGGCTGGGAAATCCGATCGAGCCTCTTTCTTCCTCACAAAAGCCGCAGCCTCCAAGCTGAGAGAGGGCCAGGAGCCTGCGCAAGATGTCGGCGACCAGAGGAAGCGGGAAACCTCCCTCTCACCGCAAGCATCCCCTCCTCACACATGAGATGAGCAACCGCTGACGATGGGAGGCATCCGCAAAATGATGGCGGAATTTACTGATAGTATACAAAAGAATATGAAAAACCAGCTTCAGGAGACAAAATTCAAGAAATAGATGATATTCTGGAGGCGCACAGATTAAAACTAGCGGACATAGAAGACAGAGCAAGGAGGAACAATCTCCGGTTCCGTGGAATCGATACAAAACGCTGACCTCCACAGATATCTATCCGACCTATTTCAATCCCTCATGCCAGAAATCCATCCTGACCAACTGATTATTGACAGAGCGCACAGACTGCGCAGGCTGAAGCACTTGCCACCAACAGCAGCGAGAGATGTCATCGCTAGAATACATTTGTTCCACGCCAAAGAAAAAATTATGAGAGCCAGTAGGAACGCAGACATGCCGAACGACTACAAATCTGTTAAAATCTTTGCAGACCTGTCGGCCGAAACATTACACTTCAGGAAATCACTGGCACCCATCACCACGATCCTGCGGGAACAGAACGTGAGCTATCGCTGAGGCTATCCAGCCAAACTCCTAATATCTCATCCAGAAGCGATCCACCCCATTACAGACGTGACCCAGGGAATCCAAAAGCTGAGGGACTGGGGACTTCTACTCCCATCCACCGAACCCATTAAATCAGCAAAGGTCCCGCGAATGTCGCCGGAGTGGTCGACCCAATGAGACATTCAAGACATACGTAACTATACACCACATACACCTTTAAGTTCAATTAGCAAATGCTGAGCTAGGATACTAGAAACTACCAACAGACACTCTTGCCTTATGGCGCCATACATGCCTAGGTTTACCATTGGCCTTAGCCACTGTAGACCCGAAGCATAGGCAGCATATACTGCTGGTTAGAATTTGACTCTGCCCACTAAGCACACTCTACCCCACAGGGGAAAGGACTGAGCAGCAGAAGATGTCACACACAGACATATTGGCTGAGAATGTTCACAAACATTATATTATGTGTGTTATATAAATGTATTAACTGTTTTGTAGGTTTGTACACTTTGAAGTTGCAATTGCTCTGAGGTTTCTAGGTGAATGACCGACATGTTAGACGGGTTCACCTGCACCCCCTCCCCCCCCCACTAACCGCACCTACTTGCTAGGTTGCGGGACGAGGCCCCGGTCCTGGGAGCCATACTGGGTACACCACCCACAGGTTGTTTCAACCCCCCTCTACCCCCCCCCCCCCTTATTCCTAGACATACAGTCCACACTTTGCAATTTCAGTTCAGATCATTCCCAAAAACAATCCCAGCACTCGGCATATGACAATAATCCCAAGCTACCAATCCAAACAGGCATTGCACAAACCATCACATTGTCCCTTATGGTACTGTTGACCCAATATGAAACTATTGACATATAATGTAAAGGGGTTAAATACCCCAGGCAAGAGACATCTTTTATTACAAGAACTCAAGACTCGGGGGACAGATATCGCCTGCATTCAGGAGACACATTTCAAAAGTACTAAGACCCCCAAAATATACACTAAACTCTTTCCGACTCAATACCATGCGGTTTCGGCAAATAAGACCAAAGGGACATCTATTTTAATCCACAAAGATGTGGCGGTTGTAGAACATGGAAAGTTTGTCGATCCCCAGGGCAGATTTATTATCCTGATAGGCCTCTTCAATAACGCTCAATACACCCTGGTTTCCGCATATTTTCCCAACACGGGTGCAGAGACATTCCTCCAGTGCTTATTGCAAAAAATCGAGATACACAAACTAGGAGGGTTGATCCTCTGCGGAGACTTTAATTTCATTACATCTCCTGAGGAAGATACAACAGCACTACATCAGGGCGTAAGAAGGGGACACATGATATCCATGTGTAAATCGTTAACTACAAGACTCACACTACAACCTATATGACAGCTGGAGAGTCCTTCACCCTGGGGAGAGAGATTATTCCTTTCACTCAAAACTACAGAATACCTACACCCGCATAGACACTTTTTATGTAGACCAACCAACATTGGCACAGGTCTCGACCTGTAACATTGGTGAGATAACTTGGTCGGACCATAGCCCGGTATATCTCAACCTATTCGACTCATTTCAGTTTAAAGGGAGAGGGACCTGGAGGTTAAACGAATCGCTGTTACACGATCACGCTTTCCTAAACCAAGTGAAGACGGGACTAGCTGACTATTTCCAAACAAACTCTAAGGGTGATGTGTCCGATCAAACTGTGTGGTTAGCACACAAGGCCGTTGTGAGAGGACTCTTTATTAGAAGTTCCTCATATCTCAAGAAGTGTAGACAAAAAACCCAACTAGAATGCCAGAAACAATTGGCCGTAGCGACTGCCCAAAACAAACTGAACCCCTCCCACACCTTGGCTAGCCAGGTCCAAACTCTGACAGATCGATTAACCGAACTGAATGCAACAAAAACTGCTTACTTTCTGCAAAAGATGAAAGCAACATCTTATCACCATAGTGGAAAAGCCACAAAATACCTCGCTAACCGACTAAGGGCGTGACTGGCAGCGTCTAAAATAACTCGCCTGCACACCACTGAGGGTAAAAAGGTACAAAACCCCCTAGAGATTTCACAGGAGTTCGCGAATTACTACTCGGGCTTATACAACCTAAAAGAACAACCTAACGTCACCCCCCTAAATGACACTTCGATCCGCACATATCTGACGGAACTTCCCCTCCCGCACCTAGACCAGACCCAACTCACAGCTTTACTCGAGCCAATTACCTTAGACGAAGTCCTGGATACCATCAAACACCTGCCCACGGGGAAATCCCCAGGGGCGGACGGTTTATCCAATGCATACTACAAAACATTTGCGGACTTACTTGGCCCGTGGCTGGTGCGGATGTTTCGGACAGCAACAGACACGGGACAACTCCCTCCCGAGATGCTCCTGGCCACAATAGTAACCTTGCCCAAGCCGGGGAAACCCCCAGATCAATGCAAAAACTTTAGACCCATCTCATTATTGAACTCATATGCTAAGATCTATGCTAAAATATTAACCACCAGAATGGGTAAAATCCTCCCAACATTAATCCATGATGATCAAACTGGGTTTGTGTTGGGGAGGCAGGGAATGGACAATACCCGGAAATTGTCCCTCGTAATGGAGAGGATGAGGGGGTCGGGCCCAGGAGGACTGCTCCTAGCTCTAGATGCCGAGAAAGCCTGCGACCGCCTGGGTTGGCCCTTCCTCCGTCAGGTGTTAGAAAGGTTCGGGTTCCCACATCAATTTATTAACCAGATATTTGCCCTGTACTCCCACCCCACAGCCCAAGTACTACAAGCTGGGTTTTTGTCAAAACCATTCAAAATTACGAACGGCACGAGACAGAGGTGCCCCTTGTCCCCCCTGCTCTATGTGCTGGCCTTAGAGCCTCTACTTGCAGCAATTAGAACCCATCAGGAAATAGACGGGGTAGACTGGCACGAGAGAAAAATAAAGATCAGTGCATTTGCGGATGACATCTTGCTGTACGTAACAAACCCTGAAAAATCCCTACCTATTATCATGACACTCATCACAGAATATGGGACGCTGTCCTACTACTCCCTCAACACCACTAAAACACAGGCACTGGGGCTCCGCCTGGACCCGCAAGTACTAACACGACTGCGGAGAGACTACCCATTTGAATGGAGAAAGGGGAATATAAAATACCTGGGCCTGAAATTCACCAAAAACCCAAATGATATGTTCCCCTCTAACTACAATAGGGTCTGGAAGGAGTGTACTGAGGTCCTGAAGGGCTGTGGACAACTATTTTTATTCTGGTATAATAGCGCTCAAAATGACCATATTGCCAAAACTTCAGTACCTATTTAGGAACCTTACCTGGCGAGTACCAAATTCTTATTTCAAAAGCATACAAACTAAGATGCTACAATTCACCTGGGGCATGGGACGAGCACGAATCTCACAAAAATTGTTAATGGCCCCTGCGAGGAATGGCAGGATGGCATTCCCACACGTCAAATCATATCACCAGACCGCGATATTGACCTCCTTACTCGCACATCTTATCAAAACAAATCAACCCCAGTGGGTAAAAATGGAGAACCAAGCTATAGCTCCCTTCCAAGTCCCTAATCTGTTGTGGCTGAACAAAACCACTAGACCAACCACCCCGAACATGCCCACACAACTTGGCTTAGCATTACATACCTGGGAAATCCACCCACTATCTATGGCAACCCCCATAGAAGCTATCACCTATTGCATCCCTACAGCACCGTGGAAAGAAAAGGGAGCTACACACCTCTCACACATGTACGCTACAGGCAAATTACTGTCCTTCTCGAAGTTATGCTCTCTTTATAATATCCCACACACATCACACTACTCACACGTACAGCTCCAATCCTTTCTACACAGACATAACAAGAAACAGGCACAAGGACACCAAACAAGGAACCCTCGATATGGGAAAAAAATAGGGATTTCAGGAGTACCCCCGCCTAAATTCAAGCCAATATCAGAATGCTACAAACTCATCTAACCATACCAGCCGTTTTACAGCTCCACACAAGCACAACACTGGGCCTCCGACCTGAACACCACTATAACCGAGAATAAATGGAAACACATTGCGTCCTCTGTAAAGAGGATGATTAAGTCAGCCCCACTTATCGAACAATACCAAAAAACAGTGTATAAGTGGTATATGGTGCCAACCCGCCTGCATAGGTTGTACCCTCACACACACCCCGACTTGCTGGAGATGCACACGAGACCTGGGTTCAGTTCTACATACCTGGTGGGGATGCCCTAAATTGGAGAGGTTTTGGAAAGAAGTACGGCAAATTATAACCCGAATCACCAAAACCGACATCAACTTCGAACCCTTGACATTTCTATTACTGGACATTCCCTCCGACTTGCTTGCTAAGGCGAGGAAATTAATATACCATATCCTGTTAACTGCACAAAGAGTAATAGCGAGATCCTGGAAGTCCACCACAGCCCCGAATACCCAACACCTCTTACAAGACATAGATAAACAACTAATATACGAAACGCAATATAACGCAGTGCACTCACGAACACAATGTTATAGGGGAGCGTGGGAGATGTGGAGCTCCTGGAGACTAGAAACCATAGGCCACTCGGTGCCACAGGCCCCCAGGACAACATAGGGACCCCCCTACCTGTCACCCACAGACACAAGATACAATACATATAAAGCCCAATCGGCAGACACAGTAGGGGAGTGACGCAAATATAGGGAAAGAGAGGCAGAAGGGGAAATTAGGAAGGGACAAGCTAGGTCACAGGAGCAACACCTAGTGACTATGGATAACACGATGGTTGGCTACTGCTGCGACACTTACAAGATGTGTAAATGTAACGTACCCATTAGCCTACTGTGGAATGTCAGTACAAGCAACCCCAAACCATCAATTTATGTATGTCGAAAACGGATTGTAAAGCCAAATTGAGAATGAAATGCAAATCTGTAATGTGACTGTTTGTCGTTCCCCCACCCATCCTTTCTCTTCTGTACCCTGCCGCCCGCCCCATCTTATGACATGTTGAAAACTCAATAAACCTCAAATTTAAAAAAAAAAACGAATTTGGTTTCGTCCATTAAGACGAAAACAGCACTGCATATGGGCAAAAAAAATAAAAGCAAGGAGGGAGCAGGCAGCGCTACCAGCTACCTCCTTGTAATAATATTAATTCCAAACCACCCCCACACACACACACACACCATTAAAACTTATGAGGGATCCCCATATTAATAAAAGGGAGGTTAAATCCTCCTGCATGCCCCTACTCGCGGCATGACGCAAGTAGGGGCATGTCACCTAAACAGTGAGCAGTCAGTGGCTCATGCCCCCCATTATTTATTTATTTAGGGTCCCCACCGTCCGCTCATGGTTGGGGTCCTGGGAGGACATTAGGTCACCCCCATTATTTATTTAGGGTCCCCAGCCGCCGCTCATGGGTGAGGACAATGGGGGCATTAGGTCCCCCCCATTATTTATTTTATTTAGGGTCCCCATCCGCCGCTCATGGGTAGGGACCTGGGGGGGGCATTAGGTTCCCCCCATTATTTATGTGTTTAGGGTCCCCACCCGCACTCATGGGTGGGGACCAGGGGGGATATTAGGTCCCCCTTTTAATTAATTAGAGTCCCCACCTGCCGCTCATGGGTGGGAACCAAGGGGGAAATTAGGTTAATAGCCCCCACCCGCGGGTCACGGGTGGGGTGCAGGGGGGGCACCATGTCCCCCCTATTTTAGGTATTTGTGTTCCTCACCACGGGGGAACGGGGGGACCTGTGCCAGGTCCCACCTTATTGCACTAGTGACTGGGCAGCAATAGCTGTCCAGTCACTAGTACTTTAAAATTTGTTTTGGCAACATGCCCCTACTCGCGGCATGCCACAAGTAGAGCATGTGGGAGGAATTAAGAGTGGAATATCAGAGTGACCCCCATACTGATTTATATTTAGTGTTAAATGACAGCGAGCAGCCACTGGCAAGTTGGGGCATGCAGGAGGATTTAACCATCCTTTTATAAATATGGGGGTCATAGTGACCCCCATAGGTTTTAATGGGGTGGAGGGGTTTGGAATTAATATTATTACAAGGAGGTAGCTGGTACAGCTGCTGGCTCCCTCCTTGTTCTTTTCCCCACGCATGCGCACTGTTATTTCATTGTGCTGTGGGGGTTAATTCCCGTGCAGCAGGGAGTCTATTAAACAAACTAAACAAAAAGGTAATGCATTCAGCATTTACCCTTTCGTTTCATTTATATTTAGTTTGTAGGGCTTTTCTTTACATTTTAGTAAACGAATACGATAAATCCCGAATTTTCGTATTCGTACTAAAACTAATGCACATGTCTAATTCCCTTTATGTATTTAAATGTTTCTATCATATCTCCCCTGTCTCGTCTTTCCATCAAGCTATACATGTCAAAATCCTTTAACCTTTCCTTGTAAGTTTTATCCTGCAATCCATGGACTAGTTTAGTAGCCCTTCTCTGAACGCTCTCTAAAGTATTAATATCCTTCTGGAGATACGGTCTCCAGTACTGCGTACAATACTCCAAGTGAGGTATCACCAGTGTTCTGTACAATGGCATGAGCACTTCCCTCTTTCTACTGCTAATACCTCTCCCCATACAACCAAGCATTCTGCTAGCATTTCCTGCTGCTCTATTACATTGTCTGCCTACCTTTAAGTCATCTGAAATAATTACCCCTAAATCCCTTTCCTCAGATGCTGAGGTTAGGACTCTATCAAATATTCTGTCCCCTGCCCTGGGTTGTTACGTCCAAGATGCATTGTCTTGCACTTATATTAGCTGCCACAACTCTGACAATTTTTCTAGTTTACCTAAATCATTTACCATTTGGCTTATCCCTCCTGGCAGGGCCGGACTGGCCCACCGGGAGACCGGGAAATTTCCCGGTGGGCCGGCACACTAGGTGGCCGGTGCGCGGCCGCCTAGTGTGCACCACTGGGCCAGCCTCTTCTCCTGGGGGGCCCAGGATCCGGCCACCTCCGGGCCCCCCGAGGCTGGCCCTGCTTACACCCGGCGGGCAGGCAGGCTCGGCAGTGCGCGAGGGAGCACTCTCCCCTGAGTGCTTCCTCTTCAGCTCCCTCGCGCACCGCACTGATACCGGAGCCGGAAGATGACGTCATCTTCCGGCGCCGGTATCAGTACGCGGCGCGCGAGGGAGCTGAAGAGGAAGCACTCAGGGGAGAGTGCTCCCTCGCGCGCCCGCCAGCCTGACTGCCCGCCAGGTGACCGGCCCCCCAGGAGCCCAGCAGCACCACTGGACCCCAGGGAATCCCCTCAGCACTCCAAAAGGTAAGGAGGCTGGGGGGATTAAATTAAAAAAAAATTTGTTAGTGTGTGTGTGTGTGTTAGTGTTACTGTGAGTGTTAGTGTGTGTGTGTGTGTGTTAGTGTTACTGTGAGTGTTAGTGTGTGTGTTAGTGTTACTGTGAGTGTTAGTGTGTGTGTTAGTGTTACTCTGAGTGTTAGTGTGTGTGTGTGTTTTAGTGTTACTCTGAGTGTTAGTGTGTGTGTGTGTGTGTGTTAGTGTTACTGAGTGTTAGTGTGTGTGTGTTAGTGTTACTGTGAGTGTTAGTGTGTGTGTTCGTGTTACTCTGAGTGTTAGTGTGTGTGTGTGTTAGTGTTACTCTGAGTGTTAGTGTGTGTGTGTGTTAGTGTTACTCTGAGTGTTAGTGTGTGTGTGTGTTAGTGTTACTCTGAGTGTTAGTGTGTGTGTGTGTGTGTGTGTGTGTGTTAGTGTTACTGTGAGTGTTAGTGTGTGTGTTAGTGTTACTCTGAGTGTTAGTGTGTGTGTGTGTGTTAGTGATACTGTGAGTGTTAGTGTGTGTGTGTGTTAGTGTTACTGTGAGTGTTAGTGTGTGTGTTAGTGTTACTGTGTGTGTTAGTGTTACTGTGAGTGTTAGTGTTACTGTGAGTGTTAGTGTGTGTGTGTGTGTGTTAGTGTGTGTGTGTGTGTGTGTGTGTGTTAGTGTTACTGTGAGTGTTAGCGTGTGTGTGTGTGTGTGTGTTACAGTGTGTGTTACTGTTACTGTGAGTGTTAGTGTGTGTGTTACTGTGTGTGTTAGTGTTACTTTGAGTGTTACTGTGAGTGTTAGTGTGTGTGTTAGTGTTAGTGTCAGTGAGTGTGTGTCTGTTAGTGAGTGTCAGTGAGTGTGTTACTGTGTGTGTCTGTTACTGAGTGTGTTTGTGTTAGTGAGTCTGTTTGATGTCTGTTAGTGAGTGTGTGTTTGTCAGTGAGAGTATATGTTTTGTAAGTGAGTGTGTATGTATGTCTGTCGCTGAGTGTGTCTCTGTCAGTAAATGTGTGTGTCTGTTAGCTAGTGTGTATGCGTCTGTTCATGAGAGTGTGTGTGTGTCTTCAGCACTTACCTTTCTCCAGCGCCGGACTCCCTTGGCGCTGGGATCCCTCCGCCGCTCAGCTCCGAATGCGCATGTACGGCAAGAGCCGTGCGCGCATTCAAACCGCCCATAGGAAAGCATTACTCAATGCTTTCCTATGGACGTTCAGTGTCCTAGAATCGCGGAAGCTCCTCTAGCGGCTGTCAGTGAGACAGCCGCTAGAGGCTGCATTAACCCTCAGTGAATCATAGCATAGCTGCAGGGTTAAAACTAGAGGGACCTGACACCCAGACCACTTGAGTTGATGTGATCTGGGTGTCTGTAGTGATCCTTTAAGTGTGTGTGCATCTGCATGCACTGGTGTACATACCGCGGTTGCAGGGGTCGCAACCCCTGCGACCAGGTGCCCGCCGCCATGTGTTGCGGCCCCGGCCTGTGCAGAGTAAGCGTGCGGGGGGGGCCCACGGATCAATTTTCGCACCGGGGCCCGCATAGGTCATGTGTACGCCACTGGGTAGGGGAGCTTCTGTTCCCCTACCCGGTCTGACAGGAACCTGCAAGCGAGAACGCTCCTCCCGCGAGCAGGCAGGTTGGAGCGTTGCCGTGCGTTACCATGGCAACGCTCCGACCTGCCTGCTGTTCTCGCGGGAGTAGAGCGAAGTCAGCCTGCAGCCAGAGGAGCTGCAGGCTGAACAGCACGCGCCACCACTGGACCACCAGGGATTGAAAAGTTCCCCCTCTCCCCTGGGCCCTGACAAAGGTAAAGGGGGAGGGGATTACATTTTTTTTTTTTTATATAAATATATCAATGCTATAACCCCCCCATACACACACTACACTCCTCCCCCCCAACAACAGCACCCCTCCACACACACAGAACCCCCCCACACACAGAACACCTTCACACCTTCACGCACACAGAACTCCTTCACGCACACAGAACCCCTCCACACATAAAAAGCATCCCTCCACGCACACAGCACCCCTTCACGCACACAGAACCCCTTCACGCACACAGCACCCCTTTACGCACACAGCACCCCTCCACGCACAAACGATTTCTTTCATGTTTGAGTGATAGTTTTCAGTTTTTTTCCCGCTTCCATATCTGCGCACTATGCTGGCGTGATGCATTACGGGGCTGGTATGGAATTTTTTTCCAGGGCTGCTTTTCATTCCCAGTCCGGCCCTGCCTCCTGGAACATCAACCCTGTTACATATCTTAGTATCATTAGCAAAAAGACACACCTTATCCTCAAGACCTTCCGCAATACCACTAATAAAAATATTAAAGAGAATGGGTCCAAATACAGATCCCTGAGATACCCCACTGATGACAAGACCATGCTTCGAATATACTCCATTCACTACAACCCTCTGTTGCCTGTCACTCAGCCACTGCCTTACCCATTCAACAATATTGGAATCCAAACTTAAAGATTGCAGTTTATTGATAAGCCTTCTATGTGCAACAGTGTCAAAAGCCTTACTGAAATCGAGGTAAGCAATGTCGACTGCACCACCCTGATCTATTATTTTAGTTACCCAATCAACAAAAATCAACTAGATAAGTTTGGCATGATCTCCCTGAAGTAAACCCATGTTGTCTCTGATCTTAAAATTCATGTGATTTCAGATGTTCAACAATCCTATACTTTAACCTGGTTTCCATTACTTTCCCCACTACTTAAGTAAGGCTTACTGGCCTATAGTTGCCCGACTCCTCCCTACTATCTTTCTTGTGCATGGGCACAACATTTGCTAACTTCCAATCTTCTGGGACTACTCCTGTTAACAATGATTGGTTAAATAAATCTGTTAATTGTGTTGCTAGTACACTACTAAGCTCTTTTAATAACTTTGAGTGTATTCCATCAGGCCCCATTGACTTATTTGTCTTTACTTTTGACAGTTGAAATAGAAACTCTTCCTCTGTAAACTCACATGTAACAAATTACTCATTTATGCTTTTTCCTAACTGAGGCCCCTTTCCTGCATTTTCATTTGTAAATACTGAACAAAAATATTCATTGATTCAGTCAGCTAGACCTTTATCCTCTTCTACATACCTTCCTTCTTTTGTTTTTAATCTGATTAATCTTTGTTTTACTTTCCTTTTCTCATTTATGTGTCTAAAACATGTTTTGTCCCTTTTTTAACTGACTGTGCTATTTTCTCTTCTATGTGTGCTTTGGAGGCTCTTATAACTTGCTTAGCCTCTTTCTGCCTAATCATATAGATCATTCTGTCTTCCTCACTCTGGGTTTTTTATAATTACTAAATGCTAACTTTTTGTTTTTTTACTATTTTGGCCACATCTGCGGAGTACCACAGTGGTTTCTTAATTTTTTTGCTTTTACTGACAAGCCTAATGCAATTTTCTGTTGCCTTAAGCAGTGCAACTTTTAAATAATCCCATTTCATTTGGACTCAATTTAAACTGCTCCAGTCTGACAAGGACTCCTTTACGCATATTCTAATTTTAGAAAAGTCTGTTTTTCTAAAGTCTAAAACTTTTGATTTTGTGTGGTGTGACTCAGTCACTGTTCTTATATTAAACCACACTGCCTGATGATCACTGGAACCTAAACTTTCACCTACAGTAATATCGGATACCAAATCTCCATTTGTTAACACTAAATCTAGTATGGCCTCTTTACGAGTTGGCTCCTCAATGACTTGATTTAGAGACAATCCTACAGTAGGGAGTTTAGAATATGTGTGCGAGGGAATGTGGGAGAGGGAAGATGGTTGATTACACATTGCCAAAATAGTAAGTGACTCCTGAAAAGTATTCTTTGGATGTTGCAGCTCTCTTTTTTGCTTTTTCTAAATCCTGATGACTTATCTTTTCAGGGAGAAAGAGGTATCCCAGGACCAAAAGGAACTAGCGGATTTCCTGGCCTAAAGGTATAATTGTTTTAATATTAAGCAGTATAATAAAACATTGTTCACCAACATTAAAAAGAACATCTGAGTTGTTTGTTTAGTAATGTACACTCTGTGTGTATAGAGCACTATTCTAAGCATTATACTTATGAATACATGCATAAAATAGCTTTGATTGTTGTTGATAATGGGAGATAGATAATATTTCTACTATTTACATGAGGGTCGTGAGGGATCTTCCAAGATAGCTTCCATAGATGCATTCAGTTGATCCCACAATTCATAGCATGCAGCTGTACACTAAGAATTCTGGACTGCTGTTTATGTCAGTGGTGCCATTTTTTTCCCCCAAGACATTTTACTGTTTTGAATGAGACCAAAGGACATACAGATGTTGGAGTTATAATGCTGACCACTGTAAGAAGTATATACAAGAAAAAATCCATAAATAAAAATAACAAAATAAAGTATTGTTAAGTTCTAATATTACATAGATGAGAACAATTAATATTTCGCATCGAAAACACGGTCCCTTTCAAATAACTGACGTTCGTGGGAACATGTTATGAAATAGATTTTGAGTTGTCCTACCTGGAAACTTCCCACAAAGAATCTTGTGCTCTTATATTAAAATATTAAAATATCAGTGACAGAGAGGTAAATTGTAGACAAGAGGGAAAACATATTAGGAATACTTTTTACATTAAAAAGTATGCCTTTCCAAACAATGTGAAAAGTACTACATATAGATAAGTAGTATTGCATGTAGATAAGATGTTATTCCCTAGAAAGAACCTCACTGAAAAAGTATCTATAATGTTAGTTTGGGGGTGATGTGCCTGTTGATCTTAGACCTGTTTGGAATAAGCAAACAAAGAGAAGGGCAGGAGGATTCATGTTTATCTAAAGGTGGAATACCAATATAGGTATACCAATACCTTCACTCAACATACTCTGGTACTAGTTAGTAGACCTACACCTCATATTTTCTGTTTACCTGTTTTTTTTTGTTTTTTGTTTTTTTATTGGTTTTCTGGTGATACCTTCCCTCAGAATTTAATTAGGGGAGTAGTCGCACCTTTTAATCAATAACAGCATTAAAAGTTAAGTTTTATTCATATACTCGTTCAGTCACTAATTATCTATCGTAATCAACTTTCTTTTTTTTTTTTTTGTAAATCTTTCTTCATTAGAATTGTTCAAATTATAAACAGTAAGCAAGAAAGCAAATCAAGTGAAACTTGCAGGTTTCTGTCTTTAGTAAAGCAAACAGCAACTCGAGATGCGCAGATCTCTACATTAGCATCAGCAGGGAGGCTCGCAGGTCTCCGAATAAAGTAGGCGCACGGTGTGCGAGATAATGGTATCATATAAGTCGACCTGTTAAGAACAAACCGGGGGTATCACATAATACAATTATACGTTGCGAGTGGATACAGTTAGTAATTAGGCATGTCATTCTCGGTACTTAATAATAACACATGTAGGGTAGGCTATACCCAAGGTACATGGGAAGGTAAAAGCGTTATAATGGGATGTCTAAGGATTAGCCTAGCAGGTGTCTCGCAGGCCCCTCTCGGGTGCGAACTCGCGGGTTTTGCGTTAGGGCCCATGGTCGAACCCTAGGGAGTAGGGAAGGAGGAGTAGCTAAAGTCGGGTTTCGCGTTAATTACACCCAGTGTGTGTAACTTAGCCTCTGTGAAGTAGGCGATATTGGTTACGGTCCTTATCCCCGACCCTCCCTGCAGAGCCTGCGGTTCGCGAGTGTCCCAGTGTGCAAGTGTCCTGTTGTCCGCATTGACAGTGTAGTAAGCGTGTGTTGGTACGTATGACCAGAGGGTAGCGTAAGTATCCGTGTTAGCGCAGGATGAGTGTGGTGCCGGTCTATGTGATACATTACCGAGAGCTGTGGGCCTGAGCCGTCCAATATCGCATGGTGAGTTGTGATAGTGCGCAATACTAAAATATAAAATATAACTCGCGGTTCCCAGGGAATGGGTATATGTCCGAGCCCCGCGAGTGCTAAAAGTAAATGTGTCCTGAAGGTGTAGTGAACTGTATGTATGTTTTTTTTTTGTTTTGTTTTTTATTGTGTGCCTTAAGGTCCTGCCTGTGTCCTCCTGGTCTCAGGGCCCTTTTGGCCTAGTAGTTGCGAGAGTGAAAGAGGGTGAGGAAGGATTAAGTGAAAAAAAGGGGGGGGGGAGGATGATTAGTAGGAGGTCGGGCTGCGTCAAGTGGGGCCCACGGCGATTGCCCTTCCACCAGAGGGTACAGAGGTGGTGTCCGATTGTCTATAACGAGTAATGTATGTGAACCATGGAAGCCACATTTCCAAATGTTTCGTTTCTCGGCCAGTTAGGGTAGCATGCATGCCTTCCGCCCCATGTATATCTTCGACCCTATGAATCCATTCTTTCTTAGTGGGCGGGTCGTGTTGTTTCCAATGTGCCGGTATGTTAGCTTTGGCAGCGTTGAGCAAGTGGCGTAGTATGGACCGTTTGTACATCTGGGTGGGTTGTGTCGATATGTGTAGCAGGGCTAGTTCTGCTGTCCATTCCGATATGTCTCCCAGGATGTCGGAGACAGCGTCCTTGATCATTGCCCAATATGGGACGATGTCTTTGCATTCCCACCAGATATGTATAAGCGAGCCGCGGTCCGCCTGGCACCTCCAGCACAGCGGGGTGATCGATGGATAGATCCGGTGTAGCACGGTCGGGGTCCTGTACCAGGAGGAGATCAGTTTGTAGTTGACCTCCACAGTAGTGCCGTGTCCCATTGCGCTGGAGTTAGTGTCTTTCCAAGTTGGGTTTCCCATTGGCGGCGGAATGTGGAGGCCTGGGTCAAGTCTCCTGTTAGTAAGTGTTGGTACAGTGTCGAGATTGCATGGTCTAGCTGGTCGCCTCGGTCGCAGAGTCCCTCAAACCAGGTGAGATCCCGGTGTAGCAGATCCCTGTGCGGGATAGAGTTGTAGTAGTGTTGCAGTTGTAGATACCTGAGTACCGCGAGGGGTGTCCCGGGGTTTGTACCTAGGAGCGAGGCAAAGTCTCGTAGTTTGCCCCTTTCAAGGACCTGGTAGATGGGGATGTAGTCCCTGTCACTCGCGATGGGCCAAGCCCCCGATGGTATACCTCCGGCGACCGCCGTGTTATGTGTGAGTGGGATCATAGGGCTAGGGGAGGGTGAAATGTGGTCCAGGCTCTTTAGTGACCTCCAACCAAGTAATGTTTGTCGTATCGGACTTCCTTCTTCCTCACTAAGCATCCGTCCCCCTGAGTTCCCCCAAACTTCCATCTCGAGTGATGGTCCGACTAGGCCTTTGTCTAAGGTAACCCATTGCTTTTCCGTGGGGCTAAGGTGCCAGTCCAGAATTTGTTGCATAATCGTAGCTTGGTTGTATTTCTTGATGTCTGGGAGTGCAAGCCCTCCGTGATTCCTCGGTCGGCAAAGGATGTCATGTCGGATTCTGGAGCAGCCTCCGCGCCACACGAACTTGATAATAGCCGTTTTTAGGGTGGAAAAGAAGGTGCTCGGTATGGCCAGCGGGATCGTCTGCATGAGGTAGAGGATTCTCGGTAAGACATTCATTTTGATCACGGCCACTCTGCCGTGCCATGTTAAGTGAGGGTGAGACCACCTGTTCAGGTCCGTTACAACCGACTTAAGGAGAGGGTCAAAGTTGAATCGATAAGAGTCCTCCGGGGCCGTGGTTACCCAGACTCCCAGGTACTTCATTTTACCACGGCACCATCTGAAGGGGAATTGCGAGCCCAGGGATGCGTATTCCTCCGTAGGGATTGTGATGTTCAGGACTTCGCATTTTGAGAGGTTGAGCTTGAAGCCCGAGATATGGCCGAATTTTTCGAATTCTGAGAGAAGACAAGGGAGTGTCGTCCTGGGGTTTTGTATAAAGAACAAGAGGTCATCGGCGTATGCGGCTACTTTGTGGTGTGTAGTCTGCCAGGTGTACCCTTGGATGTCCGGGTTCGAACGGATCGCCTGGAGTAACGGTTCCAATGACATTGCGAATAGAAGAGGCGAGAGCGGGCAGCCCTGGCGAGTGCCATTGCTGATCGCGAAGTCGGCGGTCGTGGACCCGTTGACCCTCACAGTCGCGTGCGGCTTACTGTATAGTGCCGATATCCAGGTGAGGAACCTCTGCCCACATCCCATCTGCTCTAAAGTTGTTAGCATGTACTTCCAATCGACCCTTTCAAATGCTTTCTCCGCATCTGTTGAAAGAAGTAATAGTCGTGTTTTCGTCTTTCTGGCGTGTTGTTGAATGGAGAACAGGCGTAGGGTGCTATCCCTCGCCTCACGTCCCGGAATAAAGCCCGTCTGGTCCACATAAACTAGGTCTGGTAGGAGGTGGTTAAGTCTACTTGCCATGACCTTCGTAAACAGCTTGGTGTCAACATTTAAGAGAGAGATGGGGCGGTAGCTACCGCAAAGTAGCGGGTCCTTTCCTGGCTTGAGCATAACTGTAATGGTGGCCGCTAGGGACTCTGCGCCCAAATTCCCACCTTCGCCCACCGCATTAAGCGCTTTTGTCAGCCATGGCAACAAGAGGCTGGAGAAACCCTTGTAGTATCCAGACGAGAAGCCGTCCGGTCCCGGGGCCTTGCCTGGTTTGGATGCTTTAAGGGCCGCCGCTAACTCTTCCACGCTGATCGGTGCGTCGAGCGCGTTCGCCGGGTCCCGGTCAATCGTGTTGGGGATCGTGTTGGACAGGTATTCCGCTATGCGCCTAGCGTGGTGTTCGTCTTGTGCGCTCTGTTGAGGTGGATGTAGGTTGTAGAGGTTTTGATAAAATGTCCGGAATTCGTTGGCTATCCTCTGCGGGAAAGGGGATATTTCATTCGAAGCCAAGCGTAATTTACGTATTTGCGTGCGAGGCATAGGGCCTTTCAATAGTCTTGCTAGGTATTTCCCCCCTTTATTGGCATGAGCATAGTAAAACCCCTTCGTACGTTGTAGGGAGCGAAGGAGTTTTCTGGTAATGAGGTCCTTAAGTCTCCTCCTGTGTTCCATCAGTTCCCCGTAGATTCCATTCAGTTGTGAGCGTTTATGTTGACCTTCCAAGGAGGTTATCTTCTGGTATAGGTCAGCCATTTCAATCATATTTGCCTTTCGTTTGTGCGATGCAATGCGGATAAGTACACCGCGAATAACGCTTTTGTGGGCTTCCCATACGGAGATTGGAGAAACGTCGGGGGTATCGTTCTCCCTGAAGTAGTGTTCTAGTTCCTGATTTATCTGGTCCTTCGCGGCGGGGTCCAGCAGTAGTGCCTCGTTGAGCCTCCATGTCCATGAAGATGGGCGGAACAGGGGGGACTCCAGCTCCATCCAGACCGAACCGTGATCCGACCAGGTGGCAGGGTCTATCTCGGATTTAAGCAGGCGGGTAAGACCTTCTTGTGCAACGAAAAGGTAGTCTATACGCGAGTATCGGTTGTGGAGGACAGAGTAGTAGGTGTAGTCCTTCTCCGATGGGTGAAGTGTCCTCTAGCAGTCGGCTAACCTCAGTTCCTCCAGGGATCTACGGATAGATCGCAGGTTGGTCTGTGGGATGCAGCTGTGTCCCGACGAAGAGTCCATCAATGGGTCTAGGGGTACATTAAAGTCACCCCCCACGATTAGGACGCCATCCGTGAAGTCTTCAAGTAAATGCAGGGCGTTTCGAAGGAAGGGAGCTTGCCGCCTATTGGGGGCATAGATGTTGGCAAAGGTGTATATCTTATCTGCGATGACCCCTTTAAGGAAGAGGTATCGTCCTTGGGAATCTTGAGCATGTTCGAGTTCCTTGAATTCGAGGTTAGCAGCCAGGATGATAGCCGTCCCTGCTTTGTGGGCCGTCGGATGATTGGAGAAGAAGTTATTTGGATAGTGCCTATTTTGGAGTGTAGGTGCCGCGCCCGTTTTGAAGTGGGTTTCCTGGATCATGGCTACTGATATGTGTTTCTTCTTCAGTTCCCTCAGGAGGTGCGACCTTCGTTCGGGTATGTTAAGTCCTCTACAATTCTGTGTGAGGACCCTAATAGGCGTATCGTGGTAGGCCATCTCTTATGATACAGTATGGGTAGAAGCCGGGATCACCACTGTATCTAGGTATTCCGTGATCTCTGGGGGGTATCTCCTGAGCGTGCCGCCTTGACGCAGGCCGACGTTGGGGGGGGGGGAGAGAGGGAGAGAGTAAAGAGGGAAGCAGGGGAAAGCGGGAGTAGCGCCAAGTATGTAAGACCAGGGTCCGGGTTCCAGGAGGACGACGTCCGTCTAGAGCTAGTATAGGGAAAGGGAATTTAGTGTCTAATCTAGGTCTGGTGTGATCCTATGAAAGAAGATGTGGGTGGTAGATCTCGTGCTGCAACCAGTGCTAGTGGTACCTCGGTCCGGTACCCGCCCAGGAAGGAGGGAAACCACAGCCTAGCTGCTCAACTCGTAGCATGAGTGTATAGTGTGGGAAGCGCGGGTCAGGCTCCGCCCAAGAGGGTAGGTCGATCAGGTGAGGGAAATGTCCGCCCCGCCTGTCCCCTGTCTGCTAGCGTGGGGCTAAATATGTCAGAGCGTAGTCAATGGGTGTGTCCAAGTTCCCTGATGCCTCAGGGCCATAGTAAAGGGGCTAAATGCCCGTGAGGATATCCGTCCCAGGACCATCTCCATCCCCCGTGGACCCCTCCCAGCTCTTTCCCAGGTCGTAGTCAGGTGCCTCATATTATAGTACAATGACATCCCACTCAGGTAACGCAGACACCAATACTGTAACTATCTGGCATGGTGGGTCCGCGCTGTCTGATGGGATTAGCATATGGTTGAACAGATACGAGCCTCATCATTACAAGGACAAAGGCACTTAATAAAGCAATGCGGTAACAATATGCGTGAGCAAACAAGTCATTCAGAACAAACAAAACATGGTTCAACAAATTAGTAGGGGTCCCCCGACGTGGCCCCCAGACCACACCCCAAACCTTCAACATCCGCTAGTTGCCCGTAGGGTACTCTCTATCACTAAGGTCATCCATGGCATGCAGGGGGGGGGGGAGGGAAAGGGGGGGGACCTCTGAGTCTGGCAGTAACGTGGATGCGTGGGGGGGGGGGAGGAAACTGTCACTCTACGTCACCGGACCAAAGCAACCTCTCCGGTCAGCCTGTGGCATCTAAGCAGAGGGGAAAACATAGCTAGGGGCGTGTACGACTTCCCTCCTAGTGCCCCCCACCCCACACCCTACCCCCGAAAACATTTTGCAATTATATACATATGCAATTAGACGGAGAGTATAGGCAAGATGGAAGCATATCTACGTGGCAGCATGGAGGCCAGGGATTTCAGGGTATTATCCACAGTCCGTGCTGCTTCTATGTCACCGTGCCACCCCACCCCCACCCATCAACATGTGATGTCCGAGCAAGGGGAGAGTGATAGCAAAAAACACGCATAATATCCCCCCCATGTCCCCAACCCCGCACCCCACACCCGAAAACATTTGCAAAGATACATATGCGATGTGATGGAGAGCATAGATAAATGTATCTACCTGGCCGCAGGGGAGACAAGATTTTCAGGGTTCTGTCCATAGCCCATGTTGCCCCCATGTCACCATGCCATACCACCCCCATCCGTTAACGTCCCGTATCCGGGTGAGAGGAGAGATAGGACAAAGGACACGTATGATGTCCCCCCCCACCCCACACCCCACATCCAAAGACATTTGTGGGTATAAATAGGCTGTTAGGTGGGGAATACAGATAAAGCGAAAACGTATCTATGTGGCGGCCTGGGAGCCAGGTCTCTCAGGGTGTTGTCTCCATGTGGTGTAACGGCTGATCTTAATCTCCCCCCTCCCAAACAAACAAACGTGCCCCAGTCCCAATGAAGAGGCTTCGTTACGGGTGGGAAGGTGAGGGGGCACCCGCATGGGGCGGCACCAGCAGAGCTCAATCAAGCTGAAATTTGCCCCAGGGCCTAGGTCCCCACCCCAAGGACACCCCAACAACCCCCCCCAAAAAGGTGTCCCATCGTACCTGTGAGTGGATCCCACCCCGGTGAGGCCCAAGCAGGCTGAGTAGGCAGGTATCAACAGCCATAGGTGGGGTTCGGGAGCCAAGCCGGGGTGCTGCTCGGGTCCAGGGCCCAGTGCATATGGGGCAGGTCTCATTCTTCCGGGGAAGTCGGATTTCTGCGCCGTCTGGGAGGCTGAGCGGAGGGGGAGCGCGCCTCTCTTCGCCTAGGCGGTCTCTGCGGTCTCGGTGGGGGGGCCGACTGGCCCAAGATCCAGTTAGGCACTGCAGGAGAGGGAAGGCCCAGGTCTTCCATGAACCGAGGAACATCTTCAGGCCAGCGTATAGAAGTCCATCCATTGCGGTGCCTGGCCAGGAGAGCGAAGGGGAACCCCCATTTGTAGGTGATGTCGTGTTCCCGTAGTGCAGCAGTCACAGGGCGAAGGGCCCGCCGGGCCTCTAGGGTGAGCGGGGAGAGGTCATTATAGAGTGTGACTTGCGTACCTCTGTATGGCCATGTTGGTCTCTCCCTGGCCTTCCTCATAATGGTGTCTTTAATGGGGTAGGAGTGGAGACGGCATATGAGGTCCCTCGGGCCGTCCTCCAAAGATCTGGGCCTTGTAATCCTGTGAGCTCTCTCGAATTCTATATGTTCTGGGGAGGTCGGCTGCAGGATGGACTGGAATATTTCGGTGAGAATGTCAACAACATTTTCCGCCGCTCCTTCGGCCTCAGGGACTCCCCTGATACGTATATTACACCTCCGACCTCTGTTATCTAGGTCTTCGAGGTGTCTCCTCATCGAGAGAAGCATCGTACCCTGACGAGATATTGCTGTGTCTGCGGATGTTTGACGTGTGGTGAGGGCCTCAGCGGCCTCCTCTGTGCGGGCAATGCGATCCGCATGGGATGAGACCTCCGCTCTGATCCCGGCTATTTCGGCTCGGAAGGTCTCCTGAATAGTGGAGGTAAGGGCCCTCAGGTCGTCCTTAGTGGCCATGGAGTCCGTCAGGCTCTGCAGTTTGTCCTCGATTCTTGCGAGGGCTGTGCCGTCCGTCCCCGAAGGGGTTGTCGGCGCCATTTTGGGGCTTCCCCCCTCTCCGCTGGCGCCCGGTTGCGGGTGCAAGAACCCGTCCAGGGGACCTTGCTGTTGGTTCCTGGGGGTCTGGGGCTGATCCGGGCGTTTACTGCGACCCATTTAGCTTAATGGTGTTGCTTATAAAACGCTTTTCGGGTCAGGCGGAGCGGAGCTCACCCTCTATGCGGCCATCTTGGTCAGCGCCGTAACCACGCCCCCCTCGTAATCAACTTTCCACACCGACTTAGGTATAGATATTGGACATTAACCGATCTTCACTATTCCACCTTTATATACACAGGAATCCTCATGCCGTTCTCTTTGTTTGCTATTTATTAGGGGTTATCCCCCATTTTAGGAGGATTTCTCTGTATTGTCTCCCTTTCTTTATTTTAATTTTATTTTTCTTTCATTATTTGCTGTTTGGAATATGCAACTTAAATTTTAAACATCTTGCATATGACAGAGTTAGTAGGGTTAATTCACTAAACACTAAATTGTAGTTAATTAAAGACCAAACTGAAAAAAATTGCCTAAAATATCCTGAATTCAATTACACTAGTTGGGTAGGCACTTTTCAATTTGGCTTTTAATATTTATTTTAATGAACTCCAACATCTTTGTAATCTGCCAATAATTGCATCTTTACACTGTCTTAGTCATATGGAGTGAAAATGAATAGATTAGCAGTTTTGTGTGCCTATGGCCATGATCTAGTATCTGTCCCAAGAGCCTGGCACTCCATAAAAGAATATAGAGTATGCCATCTCAGGTGCAAATAGAACCTCCACAAAGCTACCTTGTGGCCAGCATTGAAACTTGATATGGGTTATCAGTTTTATTTTTATAATTACAAGAATATGCAGCTACGACTTTACACAGTTAGCTGATTTCAAAGGACTCTTGTTATGTTTTGTGAGAAACGGGCTTTGGGTGTTGTAGAAACTTGTAGTCTACTGCCACCATGTGGTGGAATTAAAGAGTTTAACCCAAAAAGGATTTGCTTAGTGATATAGGAAATGCAACTCATCTCCAGTTAAAACTGAATAGTAAACCGCACTGAACTTCATGTTAAACTAAGCAGTCGGATACTGTATTTCACACTGTTACTGGTATTGTAGAATTGCTTTATAGAAGGTGCACTATAAGTCTATAAACTCTTCATTGTAGTGGTTATCGTGCAAAGAGTCATTGGTTGCTCTCCCCACATTTTTGTGCAACCAATTTCTTGTCCAAGAACCTAATCATAATAATTGTATTCAAAACGACAGATTCCATTTGACAAAATTATAAGACCATTACAATTGATGGTTCATTTATGACCACTTTATGTTGCTGACTGTCCTTTTTGCATGACAATTGTGTAATATAGTTTTCTTTGCTTATTGAATACAGGGAGATCGTGGACCTAATGGACTTCGAGGAGCAGATGGGGACCATGGACAAAAGGTATGTCCTACTGTATGTATTACTTTTTATCTTCATCTTAAAATACTAGGTCTTGTTTTAATGCTTTTTGTATTATTAATCTCAGGGGATTCAAGGAGACAATGGATTACCAGGACCTCCAGGGCTTCCAGGTATAAAGGTGAGTGTGATGGTATCTGCTTTTTTTATTTTTTATGTTTTTGTATTAAATGTAAATTTCCAGAAATACCTACCTACCACCGCTCCGTTGTTGACATTTTTTTTTTTTTTACATTTTCTTGTAACAACAAAATCTGGTCCATCTCTAGTTGCTCCTTCTCCTCAAACCTCGAATGTGACGCTGACATGTTAGCATACCGGCATCTGAACAAAATGGTATTAGCTCAGGGGTCAGCAACCTGTGGCACGTGTGCCATGCATGGCACTCAAAGTGACATTGCACAACACTCAAGGCTGGCAGAGGCAAACAGGCACTGGACTTCAGATATCTGCAAGTGCAACCTGAACGGTGATTGCAGATGCTGAGGGACAATCCTCAATTTACACAATGCAGCACTTAGAGGAAGCGATCTCACATAACTTCCTCCCAGCATTTGTGAATTGGAATAGCCTGCAGCAGAAATTGCACCTCCTGCCTTTGACCTTATCGGGCCAGCGCGGTACCCACTGGACCCCAGGGAAGACACACTATTGACATATCATCCACACCCACAATTCCACAAGCAGCCCCCATACAAAACCCACATTCATAGGTATCATACACAATACCACAAACTACTTATGAACATATACAATATAACAGCCCACTTACACACAAATACAACACTACAATGCAACTATAGCACCCATAAATAACACAAGCAGAATACGACAACATGCACACCTCAATTTAAAATAAATACGCCAAGGGTTTTCAAGATCTTGTTTTGGCACAGTACTACTAACAGGTTGCCTAGCCCTGCCCTAGCCAGTGCTAGCAGCATTGGCTAGGGAGTTTCCATTGCAAACCCAGGACCAGGGTCCAATGCACGTATGCATGTTTAGAGTCCATTCATAACACAAGGTTAGGTCCCAACAATATTGGGGCACTTTGACAGAACTGATTGAAAAAGCATAGTATGACCATATGGTGTAACTGAATAACAAAACAATAATATATTTTCTTGACAGGGTCAAAGAGGAGATCAAGGATTACCTGGTTTAGAGGGGCCAACAGGAATGCCAGGAACCAAGGGGCATAAGGTAATATTTTAGTATAACAAAATGCTTATATCATCCCAAAATCAATATGAAATAATGAAGGAGTAGATATATTTGTTAATTTCATCTTTATGTTTATGTATACAATGCAAACCAGTTGCCTAATACTAGAGGAATTAAGTAAGGGATGTAACCAAAACAAATGGATACAATAGCTTTTGAGAACCCTGCTCACAAATTACAAACAAATTGTAAGATCTACTTACCCCACTCCTCTAGCCTCTTGTGGCAGCAGGTGACACAGTGTTTTACCACATCAACTATGCCGAGGCTATATTAGATTCTGGAGCTGCTGTTGACTTCAATTAAATGTTTTTTTTTTGTCCTGGACATGATATACTACTATTCTTACTGGAAACACTCCAGGCCTTACAGTCCATAGATGGTAGACCTCTGCAACCTACCACAATCACTCACATAACGGCTCCTATTCATTTCTTGCAATAGGTTACAAAAGGAAACATTTGTTTTTCAAGTAATCAAATTTTCTTAGTGTCCCATAGCGTTAGCATAACTAAGGTTGCAGAAACAAACCCTAGAATAAGAGCAGTGATGGAGAAGGGATAGGCAAAAGTGAAGCAGCAATGCTTGGTAGAAGGTTATGGTCTGTTTATTTCATAATAGGAAAAGAGAGATAAATTAAATATGATGGGGGGTTATTAGAGGATGGTTAATTAATTAAATATGTCAAGGTGCATTTGGCGAAGAAATATACAATAATTAATCAGATTCGTAATGTTTGGGATTAGCAAAGAACATGACATCATATTTTTTAAGCTAGCCTCAGTATAGTGGCATTATATATGGTAAGGAAAGCTAGATCAGGGATATTAAGGCATGTGATTGTATAAGTAATGTATACAGAATGGAATGAGATGGCAGGAGCTTGGTATTGCAGACATTATTGTCAGATGGCTGTGGATGAAGGTTAGGATGTGCTGGTCATAGAAATACATTGGACAGAGGTTTATGACTCAGTAGGAAAGGGAAGGACAAAGTCCAGGGACATTGTTTGTGAAGGAGTATGTGCACTTGGGGAAATGAAAGACAGGAGTGAAGTGAATGTGTTAGGGTAATGGGAATGTTAGTCCCTTTATTTCTAAGTTTTTTTTTTAGATAATTAAAGTAACATATATATCAAATATGGGATACATAAAACATTAGGACATAACATAAGTTTTTTGTAGAAATTAGCTTGCAAAGATTAGCTATGCTTGTTTCTATGACTTACAGGGTTGTTCACTAAATTGAGGATTTAAAATGAATATCAGATTTAAGGCAAAGTAGCCGAACTTGAAGCATAGCTGACTTAGAGAATTTTTCTGTTTTGACTGTTTTGTGGATAACCCACTATCATACTAAGTATGATACAGGCCTAAACCGTTTTGTTTGTTTTCTTTCCTTCTTTAATTTTAACCCTAACACCACTACACTTTTGCTCTATTAACTTTAGTGTAATGCAATTAAGTTAATAATGTTTTAACTTTTTTTTGACTGTTAATTGTTTCAAACAATTTTATTTAAATCATCATGTGCAACAGGAATCACATTTTAACACATATAATTTACACACAATTTCTCTTTTAGGGGGACAATGGTGACGATGGGGTAAAAGGAGAACAGGTATGATATTCGCAAGAAATGTATTTTTTCAGTTTGTTCATAAATGTTAAATCATTTTTGTTCTTCTGTAAATCCTCCTTTGTATACAATAAGGAATAATTAGGGTTTTTGGTTTGCTGAATCTGCAGCACAAAAACTTAAATTTATTATTCCATGGTATTTATCTTTGACCTTTCTCTTGAGTGCGTTGAATAAAAGCTACTTAATCTGGTATACAATGTAAGATAGATAGATCACATGTTTTTTTATTTCAGGGAGACAAGGGAGAAGCTGGTCACCCAGGAATTCCTGGTATACGGGTAAATATGTAACTTTCATTCTAAGAAATTTAGATATAAAATATTCCATTGTATTTGGTGTTAATTTTGTTATTTTCCATGTTTTATTTTTTAATCTGCTATATTCCACAGGGTGATGAAGGCATTAAAGGAGCAAAAGGAGAGGTATGATTGTATTCAGTTTATTCTTGGTAATTATTGCTATGGGTAACAATATAGAGACAAGATCAACACAGCATTGAGTTGCTGGTCATTGCTAATCCTGATCCTGAATTGTAAAGGATTTTAGCAGCAGTGGTAAGAATTATGTTTAGAATGCTATTAGAAATTATAAAAGCACAATAAATGCAGTACTGCTGAGTATGAACTATTCAATTATCCTTCTTGTTTGTTACTTATATATTAAAGGGTTACTCAAACCAGAAAACAGTGTTTCATAAAACACTTGTTTTGGTTTGACTAACCATTTCTGTGACGGCCCTCCCCCCAAACTAAAGAAAAATAAAGAGCATTAAAATACCTTTTTTCCATTGTGAGGCCAAGTTCCCCCCTCAGCCTAATCCACTTTGGCTGATGTAACTCTCACTCAATGGTTGGGGATGGAGGTCAGAGAGGGTAAACTGAGTGGAGGAAACAGCATGCAGCCATTGGCTCTCTGGCATCAGAATGCTGTGCATGCTAGCAATATACCCCATCATACTTCTCCTGTAATTGCTTGTGAAGTGTATTGTACCTTTGTTTTTACATGTACTATTTGTACCCATGTGCAGTGCTGCAGATTGTGTTGGCACTTTATAAATAAAGGATAATAATGTTTACATAATAATAATACCCCAATTTTGAAAATAATTTTTCTCTTGTTGATGGCTAATAATTCACAATGACGCTGCTGGAGGTGGAATTATACCTCAGGAAGCCGAGGTCTTAGTCTCCATCTGTGCAAGCACCATGACCACTTTAAATCACTGAAGTGGTCATAGCACTTTGAGTCGATCTTTAAGTCATATAGGTAAAACTGCAAGCCCTTACATGGTTAGTTCTTTGCGTTAGTGTTTCTTCTCTATAAATGGAATATCAAAGAGATAGTAATCACAAAATGCTTTAGATCAAACCATTTTTGTAAATGACACATTGTATCATACAATTAAGTCAGATTTTAAAATAAAATAAAATTGGGTAGGCTTGACCATTCAGCCCTCCAATACCGGGAACCTGTCCTTAATAAGATCTGTATTTCAAGGCAAAATCTAATTAGCTTTTGATCCATAGTCAGAATTACAGTTGCAGTTATAATTTACAGAAAAAAAAGAGCTACTCCTTTTGTACTTTAACTCAACAAGTAATTAGTGTTTACAAACATGTAACAAAAAGTATAAAAAAAACTTTCCGGGACAGGATTAGCAAGAAAAAGAATAAATGTAACACCATAGTGTTTTACCTTAAATTGCGTAGATGTTCTGCATCATGGGAAAGATAGTCCAAGATCTTCTCCTCTAAAAGTGCAGTGAAAAGGTTTAGTAGTCATGTGTCCTATTGGGAGCACCATAAAAAGACCAGCCTTTGGATTTCAATACAAGTTGTAATTTTAGTGAAAAATCCAAATAGATTCTTAGGTTTAGATACTATCTTAATGTTTTATAGAAATTAACTTTCTCATCTACAAATATGTGGAGTACAGATTTACATTGAAATATACAAACTCAACTGAATTCAAAAGGACATTTACATCAGTGTGCTGCTCATCCAGACTTTATGTGTAATGCCTTCAATGTGGTTGTTTCTATATGCCTCCCCACCTCCCACTAATAGCAAACCTAATACCCCTTACAGGTACTTGTGAAAGAGACATCAAACTCTCCATTGACAAACATTTTCATTGGCCCCGAGCTAGTGGCATAAGCAGAGTTATGGTCACCCAGAGCAGAACAATATTTTCTGCTGCCCACCTCCTCTCTCCCCCCAGTGTATTACTGAATAAGTGCCCGCTGAGGTGGCCAGCTGGCCACCTCCTTGCCCCTGTATCAGGCCATTGGCCAGTTCCTCTCAACTCCCCCCCAAACCCTCCAAAAAAAACATTGTTTGCACACAGGGCAGCTGAACCATATCTCCCCCTTCCCTCAGAAGATACGCAACTGCCCCCCAGCTATGTCCATGTGGAAGGTTTATAGGAACACTCCAAACACTATAGTTCTTACCTGTTGGATGCCAGGTGCCACTCCCCACCTTAACTACATCTAACGAAGAGTCAAAAGCTTCTTAGATGCTTACATTAGCTAACCCGAGCTATGCTTTTCTGTGCGTGATCGACTCATTGCCTTATGGCAGAGTTCTGCAAACTCCCTCCCATGATTTGAATGAAATAAATAGCCAGAGAATCAAGGGAGTCCAGCAACATCTGGAGGGCCAGAGGTGGAGACCCCTGCCTTAGAGTTTTAGCAGGGCGTAGCTTAGTCTGAGAGCATCCCGCTCTGTTTGCTGTAGTGAAGGATGGGAACAGCACCCAGGAGACCCAAGGTAAGAAGTCAAAATGTTCTAAAATGGTTTGACTACTTACATTGGGAGACACCCTAAAGAGCTGGCTGTAGTAGTGATGGTACGTGAATTGTTCCTTTAATATTCAGGATATGGAATGTATTTCCTGAAATTATTTTAAAGCTATCTAGTTTTCTCATTAACAAATTACTATTAATGAGCTAATCACTCTTACACATTCTGATGTGATTTTAATTACGGTGTAACTATAGTATTTCTCTGATTATATCATAACCATTGGGTGATGTATACATTAGAATAATGGCACTGAATAGGTTAAGCTGGCAACAAATATATCGTTACTGTATGGAAAAACATCAGCTGTGGTCTATCCCAAGGGAAAGAATCTATCACTATATAAAAATAGACGTTGCCCAGTTAATGCACAGATGTATAGCTGTTAAATTTTCTTTGCCTCCTAACACCCCATAAACACTGGAACATTTGACTCTATACATTAGTGTTATCTCTTGTGGTCTAATATTCAGACTTACAAGTAAATCCCTTATTACTTGAACATTCACAGTTTGGGTAAACTGAGCTCAGTACCTAATTGCACATTGAATGTAATGTTAAGCAAATAAATTGCACATTGAATGTAATGTTAAGCAAATAACGTTTATATCTTACACATCAAAGCGTTAAAGGTTTTCCACTTTTAAACTTGTTAAATACAGTTTATTATTAAAATCTATGAGAGGAGAAGACATGAACAGAGCCATTTAGACATTGTTTTTATCTTTCCATATATATGACAAGTATGTACTTTTCGATGGAATTTACATGGAATTGTGTGCCTTTCCATTAATGTTTAATATATACATATTGAGATGTTTAAAGATGCAATAATATTTTATAGTCTTTAAAAACTTTAATTGCTCACTAATGCCCATAGAGGGAAATCTGTGTTTAACTTTAGAATATCAAGGCAATAACTTAATCCACTTGGCTGATGAACTAGACCATATGGTGTTATAACCATTTCAGAGCTATTCACTAAAATGATATTTGTGAGGAATTCAAAGTAGCTGAACTTTAAGCATAACTGGCTTGGAGAATTTTTCCAGGTCAACTATTTTGTCTTTGAATTTGAGAATAATTATCAATTCACCTTGAATTCCTGACAATACTCACTTTAGTGACTAACCCTGTGTATTTACCAAAGCCAGAATTCGGAGTGGTGGCTAAGTGCACTTCCTACAGCTAAACCTGATCTTATTTTAGGAAAAAAACAAGTGATAGCAATTCACCATTTACTGTTTAAAGGGTTACAACAAGCACCTCGATGACTTGAAGTAGTCATGATGCCTAGAGTCTAGAGGTGCACATACTTAGATTAACCCCTCTGTTGCCGGCAATGTTATTTCACCTAGGACAGCATCCTTAGGAATCATAAGCTACCCCAGAACTAGAGTTCCTGACTGGCTAACACAAATTCTGTGCTAAATTGGCATCTGATGCCAGTAGCCAATGGCTGCATACCCCCCCTCCCTCTGTACCACGCCTATCTCCCCCTCATTCTGCACTCGCCCTCTGATAAGGGGGAGTGACATCAACTAAGGAGGATTGGATTGGGTCACTGCCAAAAAGTGCAAAATGCATATTTATACAGCAACACATAGCAGACCTGATTTTGCAAGGATTATGTGTACACCCATCATATGTGATTTTATGATGGCATGCCTGCAATAACAGAGCACATTGTAATGATGTTAAAAACAAATGGCACTGCAGTTACTGGTATATCATTTGTTACATGTTATTGGACAATTCACAAATGGTTCTTAACACTGTGTAACCCAACCTTATAAACACCCATTGTATTATATATTTTTTTCTATTTCAATGATCTTTGTTTACAGTTGTAAATTAATTAATCTTATCTAATATATATTATATGATATGTTTCTTTGCAATATCATGTACTAGACATATGTTGTCATGGATGTGAATTTCAGAAAGGTGAAACAGGTGAAGTTGGTGACTTAGGACCAGAGGGCAAGAAAGGAGAAATCGGAATCTCAGGACTTCTTGGACCCCGTGGCTTTCCTGGTGAAGCAGGACCGCAAGGACGATCTGGAATACCTGGCATTCCTGGAAAACCTGTATGTAAATTTATAGTTCCTTTATGAAATCTTAAAAACTATGGAACATGGAAAAAATATATAAGAGCTATCACTGGTATTTAAGAGTAACCCCAGTAACAGAGTATTACGGTGGGAAGATATGCTTTAGAGGAATGACACCACTGTGGTAGTGAATTTAGTATAACACTCTGGTCATTTGGTGAAGGCCATGTATAGCAAGGAGCACCAGCTCCTGGTTCTTATTGGGTTTGGTGATTTATTTACTCACACAATGCCCACTAGAAAGTTTTCCACCATCAGATCTATTTATTTTAAGATTACCAACATGCTGCTTCAGGAGACAATTAGATAAACTGCCTATTTCATTGTCAAATACTTGTATTTGACTTTTGATGAATAGTGTCATTTCTATGCTTGGAACACAAACTTGGCTTATTTTGTAGAAGATTTGGATTTCCAATGGACTGCAAATACAAATTCAATGGAAACAGAAACATTTGATTAAGTGACTAGTTATTTTTATTTAAAAAATCAGATGCCAATGCCAGTTTGGCAACTCTATCAATAAACTATAAAATCTATGAGTTCTATTCACAACCATTGTCCATTATTTACATGGTAGGATGTAGCATACTTGAGTGACATATACTCTAATGCCTCACTCCAACACTTTTGTATTATACACAAAGCAACCCTGTTTTAAAATGTCCCTGATTAAAAATACTGTTTAATACCCTTTTATCGTTTAAAGGGTCACTCCAGACCCCTAAACAACTTCAGCTTGCTTGTGTGAAAAGTGTGTGCTTTTTTTTTTTTTTTTGCAAAAAGTGCAGATTCCAATAGAAATTAACACTTTTATATATTAACCTGGTTACACCCCATTGGGGCCCCATTCAAGCAGACAACAGGTAATGTTACTCACTGGTTTTGTTAGCTCAATGCCGCCACAGAAAGTCTGGGTGGGGAGAGCTTGCATAGGCAGCAAGAGAACTACAGGTGTTACAAGCTGATCTTAGCTGATATGCACGCAATAAAAAAAAATACATAATTAAATGCATGCAAGTTTTCATTTGGGGAATAGTTACTAAACAGGGATTTTTTAAATTTATTTTGTATTTGGACAATGGAGTGTCCCTTTAATTCCATGTCCATCTAATTACCGGTATATTGCATGCCAACAATGTCCAGATTTGTTTGACATGTTAAATGAGCTGTAATGGGGAAATATAGTGTTGCTTGTATGATTTGCACATCATGGCCATTATTATTATAGACTAGAATTGTTTTGCAAATCTAAAATCATATTGGAAAATGCACATAACACATTGCGAATGAAATATAAGTATGTATAATTTTTTTTAACTCAGGGAAAATCTATAACAGAGGATCAAATCATGAAGCTATGTGGCAATGTCTTGCAAGGTAAGGTTTTAAAGGTGGACACTTAATTAGAGATAAAACCTCCCTTAATTTCCTCTGTTGCAACTTTCCAGTTTGAATGTTTTTCATCAGAATGTGTACAGTTTCTCAACATATTGAAGTGGATGATATCACTGAAAGAGACATAACTCATGCCCTATAGTTCCTTACCTCTGTACAGATCATCACTTATACAAAGCATTACACAAAACAAAACAAGACTCTGGGTCATGAAAATTTAGACTATGGTCATATTAAAAGTACATGCGTCTACTATTAGAAAGTACCATGCCTCTTTGGTACATCAATACCTTTATCTTTCTTTCCTGTCCTGGTGCTGCACTTTGATAAAACCACCTAATAAAAAAAAAGTAAAATTGGAAAAAATGTTTGATTTGTATTATTACAACAATGTTTCTTTAATCTAGCACAAACATGTTTAGTGATATTATAAATATAAAAAAGAGAGTCAAATTAGTATACTTTAAGACAGTGATGCAGTAACACCCATAAGTGCCTTATAAATTAGATTACCAAACCAATTCATGCATCACGTTTCAGAAAAGACAAAAATGGTTTACATTCCCAAAACACACCAAAATAGCACATACCCTCCAAAATATAACTCTGATAATATGATCCTAAATACAGCCTCATATAAGCATACTCAAAAATTGGCTTATTTCCTGACAGTATGTCCTGAGTACATAAACATGCAAATAATATGTGGTTGTCAGATTCACATATTAGCGCTAACTTCAAAAAGGTATTCCATGCCTGTCATGTAAATGAGTAAAAAAAAAATTGCAATCCGAGGACTTAAAATAGAACTGACCTCTGGCTTAGGCTCCAGACCTATTCCACCTTCTCCAAATAGAAATGACCAGCAAGGATCCACTTACTCTAACAGTGCCAAACCGGTTGTGCCAAGTATCTTTCAGAGAACCTGAGCAATCTAAAATGAATTACACACATTTCTCACAAACACCAGTTAGACAGATTCAACAAAATATATACAAAATCCTGGGGTGTGATAAATTGTATAACACACTGTAACACCTGTGTGGTTTCCTCTAAACCCACACCAAAATAGAACACAAAATACGTACAGTAAGTAGAGCGTTTTGTGTCAAAGCAATATGTCAATAATAGTTGCACTGTACAGAGGTACACGTATTGGTAGCTGAAATACAAAGATAACCAGATCCTAGTGCAACATTGTAAGTCTTTGCAAATAATAGCGGGTTAATCTTGTGTGATTGTACTCACAAGTATAGAGCCAATAATACTAGGCGCAAGTTTGCAGGCGTGTGGGAATATTTGTAGGGATCCCACTCCCTTCTCTGTCTACTGATAACTGTTCCTTTGCTTCCCCGTATAAATCCACCGGATTTCAGGTGCAGTGAAAGTTACACTTTATTAGAAAACAGAGAAATCAATAAAATATGTATGTCAAATCCCATGAATTACTTTGTCTCTTTATACGGCTTTAATTGCTTTCACCCGGTTTCTGTTCGCTTCCGTCTCCTTCCTCTGATGTCACAAAGCTGCGCTGCATCGGCGGTGGAACGTACTGTGTCCACGCTGGAACCATTTGTTTCAACTTGTACTGTGCAATCAGGTTGGAATGCGTCCTTGCGTTCCATCTCAGATGTAATCTCCACATGTCCACAATTGATTAATCAAACAAAGGAGGTCAAAAAAGAAGGGGAAATTTATATGTGTTGTAATACTGGGAATGTAGCATGTAAAAATATTTAGGATGAAATATAATGAATACATATTTCTTCCTTTAGAAAAAGTACATTCAAAATTTTATAATATGAAACATATTTTGTGCAAAATTTGTATAGTGTATCATTAGGTCATACTTAAAAACTCTTAAAACATACATACTATATGGATGGATTTATCCAAAATGAATCACATATGAAAAATTCATAACTAAATAAGTGAAAAATATATATAAAAAAATTATATATATAAAATAAAATTTAATTTATAGTGCTATTATTAAAAGTGAACTATAAAATGGGGAAGAGGGGATCCATATTCCAGTAAAACACTAATTAAAAATGCTTTATTAAAACGTTTATAGGGGGTTATACAACATCTCTCCCCTCCCCTCCATGTCCCTTAGTGTTCCTCTCCCCTCCCTATCCCTTAGTGGTTCTCTCCTGTCCCCGTCCATTAGTGGTCCTCTTCCCTCTCTTCCCTGCCCCCTCCTCTCCCCTCCTCTGCATGTCCCTTAGTGTTCCTCTTCCCTCCCTTCCTTGTCCCCTAGTGTTCATCTCCCCTCCCTCCCCTGTCATTTTGTTTTCCTTTATTGTAGCATGGCCCAGCGGAGCGGACCACGGTACAGGAGCTTCAGTTTCCTGTACACGGCCGGACTAACAGGAAGTACACTCTCAGTGAGCACTTCCTGTCAGTCCGGCCGGGTACAGGAAACTGAAGCTCCTGTACCGTGGTCTGCTATGCTCGGCCACGTTACACTGAGTGACTGGCAGGAGCCGTTGCACCCCAAGGCCTTATGGACGCGCCGACCCTGATGAGAGATTAAAATAAGAAGCTGTCAATAGTTTTATGGAAGAAGTTGGCACCCAGTCTCGTCCACCAGTCATACAATATTTGTTGTGTGATAGGGCAGAGTTTGCCTATAAATGCATATACCTGTATATAAAATATAGAAGTCCTGCACTCTTGGACAGCAGTATGGTTACACTCTGTACAAAATTCAACAATTATATTAAATTTTAACAGGAAATGTACTTCAATGATGCCTTGAAACAACAACTTGCAGCTTTATTCTGTCAACATTTGAGTTATTTACAAACTGCTATCAGGACCTAGATTGTTTTATTACTTTTTAATTAAATTTCAATTTACTCATTAAAGTTCAATGTACTTATAGAACAGTTACCAGCATTACTTCAGAGTATGAAACCTACTTGTGCTCCATGTGAAGGAAAGCCAGGACTGCCAGGGTTGCCAGGTATTCAGGGTCGCACTGGTGAAAGAGGACCACCTGGATATCCAGGAAGGGGAGGAAGATCGGGTTACCCAGGTCTTCGAGGATTACCAGGTCCACAAGGCATTAAAGGTAAAAAAAATAATTCTAAATTATATAAAAGCAGATATCTGTCGGACCTCATCCCAAACGGGGAAGGGAAGCATCTAAACTAAGAATCCACAGGATGTAACTTGAAAACATGTTCAACTTGCCTTGCACAGCAACACATAAGTGCACAACACTGGCAAAAGGGATCTTCCTAAGAGTTTTGTGCATATTACAATATTAACAAACGTAGTTAATTTATTTTTACAGCAAAATATACCAAAGGTATATAGGTTAAGGGTAGAGCTATCTTGGTTTGCAGGATTGCAACAGTGAAAATGAACGTTCTCCCAAAAATTTATATCTCTTCTGATCGATACCGATCCAGGTGCAAGATAAACTCCTAACAAGGGGAGGGGGAGGGAGAGGGAGAGGGAGAGGGGAAGGGAGAGGGAGAGAGGGAGGGAGAGTGGGAGGGAGAGGGGGAGAAGGGAGAGGGGGGTAGAGGGGGAGGGAGGAAGAGGGGGAGGGAGAGGGAGAGAGAGGGAGGGAGAGGGATAGAGAGAATTGTGATCTCTGTTTAACAATGTATTCACTATATATATATATATATATATATATATATATATATATATATTGACCAGATTATGACATGAACTGCCGTTTGTCTTTAAGAGTTCTGTATATTGGACTATACTTATGATATGAATGCTATTTGCTTGTAACAGTTTCAATGTTAATGAATGTTTTTGCCCCGCTTAGGTGAAATAGGACAAAAAGGTGAGAAGGGTTATAGAGGAGAACGTGGCACAGGACAGCCAGGCCCCCCAGGACCTACAGGTAATTTACATGGAAATATATTAGTAATATTTTTATTTATTTATTTACATATTAAAAGATTTTTTTATATACAGTACATTTTTCATATCTTAATATTTTGAAACAAATCATTTAAAAAGTTTATACAGAAATATTAAATCATTTAAAAAGCTTATAAAAATATATTAAATTGAGGCCTTTATTAGTTGCGGAATTCCCAAAGCTTTGACAAGTTTCTTACCTCTAACAGACCACTGTAAAGTTGAGGATTATTTGCAGTCTAGGAAGTGAAAGTACAAATGCCATCCCACCTTTTCTTTTTCGTTAGACGCTCACCCAGTCTCCACTCCTTCAAAAAATCATTAAAAACTCACTTTTGCACAAAAGCATATCAATTAACCTGTTAATCGCTCCACAAAAAAACCCTCACTACGTCTTCATTGTATACTATTCTGCCAATCTACTTCTCTAGTACTTCCCTTACCTTTTGTGTCACTTTACCCCACTCCTTCTAGCATGTAAGCTCATTGAGCAGGGCCCTCAACCCCTCTGTTTCTGTGTGTCAAACTTGTCTGGTTACAATTACATGTTTGTTAGTCCACCCATTGTAAAGACCTATGTAATTTGTTGGTAATAGGAGTAGGTGATTGTGTAGAGTCCCACAAGGGGAAACCAACATCAGGAGAGCTCCACTGTATAAGAAATGAGGAAGGGGGGGCGGAGCTAAGCGGTCATGCCGAGCGGTCGCACTGGACATGAGCTCCGTGCAAATTCGCTCTTAAACCACAAAATACAGTGCAAAATCGACCACAGCGAAAGCTGAGGGATCCTGAGAAGGGAAACCAAGCGGTATAGCACCAAGAGGCAAACATCTCGACCGTAATCGGAAGCTCCTAGCCGGTGATAGACCTGAGGCCTACCAGAGGCCTACCCAGATAAAGCGAGGAACTGCAGCCTCTCACATGGAAGCCTACCCGGAATCCGTTCCCCCCCCTCGCCGGAGAGGGATATCCCGGCACCTAAAGCGACGATAGAAGCACAGGGGTGGCAGACCTCCTAAGCCAGCACGGCAACAGTAACCGCCAAGTCGGTGGAAAGCAACTAAAACGGCTGCCCAGCGACGCACACAAGCCCAATCGACCATGAACCCCCTCGGGGATTTCGACCGTCTGTGTGCAAACTTCTGGGAGCTGCTGTGCAACCGCGGAATAGCCTACCATCGGGCCGTGAAAATGGTGTCCAAATGGGTCCGTCCAGTGACCAGGCGGCGCCATTACAGTTATCCTCCGCAAGCACCTAAACAAGCGATTAGACCCCGCGAACGACGACAAGCTCAAGGGCGGGAAACAACGCCATACCGCATTGGCAAACTCCATGGCCCCCACACTCGATAGACCACGACGGCTAAGATGGCCTCCCACACAAGCTACCCATCAGCTCCAAAAGCAGGCGCCCAGCAAGGGTTACATCCATCCCTCCACAGCACAGCCGCAAAACGGAGAAATGACTCACCGCCCAGCGCCTTCCTACGAGACCCAGAGACGGCAAGCCTTTGCACTTCGGGGAGCTGGCATCAAAAATACCGACCACCGCTGGGAGCACACTCGCAACCCCAACACGGCATTGGTTGATCCAGCAGAGACTTGGACTTAACACCAGGCACAGTACCCACTATAACTGCATCACATACCCCACATGAACTCCCACGAATCTCAGTCGAGAACGTTATATGTACCCACAGTTTTAGGTCTCTCTTTTCTTTTTAGGCGGCCATTGTTGGCCCTTGACACGCAGCGATCCAGCTTACCGTTCAGTTTATAGCATACCCACGGCATGACGATGCAACACGAGTTCAAGCATAACATATAGCTTAAACATGTAGACACAAACTGAAGGTTTTCTCTTGCCTATAGCTAGCCGTTACACTTAAGGATAGATGTGTAGTTCCCTCAGGATATATTGAGTTGTATCTTTACGTCTATGCTAGTGTCACAAGCTGTAGAAGCATGTAAAATTATACCAATAGCTATGAGTGTATTACCCTATCTTATCTGTACATAGTTTGTTCTGGCTAAATGATATGAGACATGTTGTTACTATACGTTTCTGATTCCATTATGCATCAATATAGCCAAAATATGTGTCACTTCTAGTGGACTTCATCTTGTAATAACCTGTCACAAATACCAAAGCAACTAGAATATTGTACCTAGCCTGTAGTAACCTTACTAAGCCTATTCTTCAGCGTTTTGACAAATCATCTACTAACAAAAATTGTGCAGATTCAACAATGCTACTTCAATGTATTACCCTGTAACAAATTTTGTCTGTTTATGCTGTTGTGGAATACCTGAGCAGCTTATGTTTTACGCTTGCACTACAAAAATAAAGAATTAAAAAAAAAAAAAGAAATGAGGAAGGGAGGCCCTACCTTTAATCAATCTAAGGATAAAAAGGGATATGCAAACAAAAAGTATAACTTGAAAAAAAGGGAGATCTACTAAACGGTGCCCAGGGGATCAATTGTCTGGAGTACTAGCTAGCATCTAAGTTCCAGTTCCCCTAGTGTCCAACTGACAGGAAGGTAGTGTAAACGAGGTTAGGGAGAGAGAAGAGGCACAGGGTCCCCAGAGAACAAGGGACCGGGTAATCAGGTCTAAACGCAGATGACGCACGTTTCGGCGTGTTCAAAACGCCGTCGTCAGGAGCGCGTCGATCGTTTTCTTTTTCTTTAATCTCTGCACTTGGTAGCACTTTTTTATTTTTGTTACCACTATGGTTATTGATTTTTAGGTGTTTATTTATTTATTTATTTATAACATTAGTAGGGAGAGTTGGTTCAGGTAGACACTAGTGGTTAGACCACGGTGTCGATGTAACTTTTAGGGTGAATTGAGAGATTTATTTATTTATTTATTTATTGTGTGAGGCTTCTCATCTGCGTTTAGACCTGATTACCGAGTCCCTTGTTCTCTGGGGACCTTGTGCCTCTTCTCTCTCCCTAACCTCGTTTACACTACTTCCTGTCAGTCGGACACTAGGGGAATTGGAACTTAGATGCTAGCTAGTACTCCAGACAATTGATCCCCTGGGCACTGTTTAGTAGATCTTCCTTTTTTTTCCAGTTATACTTTTTGTTTAGATATCCATTTTTATCCTTAGATTGATTAAAGGTAGGGCCTCCCTTCCTCATTTCTTATACAGTGGAGCTCTCCTGGTGTTGGTTTCCCCTTGTGGGACTCTACACATCACCTACTCCTATTACTTACATATTTTGGAGGGTTACCCAGTGGTGCAGCTCATGAGCCCAGGTGGTTACAGTGGTGCAGCTCATGAGCCCTTGACTTGTATCCGGACTCCTGACCTGCACTCTGTTTACTTTATTTCTCCATTCCTTGGAATTTGTTGGCGCTATATAAATATTATAATAATAATAATAATAATAATAATAATAATAATAATAATTAGAAAGGAGAAACACCCAGGTCAACTCTTGGCTGACTGATTGTAATGCACACCAGAGAGGCTACTGGCCAGGGCATACTCCACATGGCTTTTTGAAATTAAAGGTTCATTTTTGTGGTACACATATGGCCACACAATCACATAGCATAATTTAATAACAAACATATTATGGGCCGTATCCATAAACTACGCTGCTCCCAGAATGATCTCCAGTGTAGTTTGACAACAGCTAAGATAAAAAAAAAAAAAAAACCTGATTGGAGAATACAAAAAGTTGCAATATATGTATTTTTCTATTTCAATGCATTGTATTGCAATAATTCAACACAGTAAAGGAGGAGACTATATTTAAAAGAAGAAAAACTACCACAACAAGAGGACATAGTCTTAAATTTGAGGGGCAAAGGTTTAAAAATAATATCAGGAAGTATTACTTTACTGAGAGGGTAGTGGATGCATGGAATATCCTAACTATAAGATAAGGCCAGGGACTAATGAAAGTATTTAGAAAATTGGGCAGACTAGATGGGCCGAATGGTTCTTATCTGCTGTTACATTCTATGTTTCTATGTATAGTGAGTAAACCCACGAGAGTTACATTTTGACACATTAGTTATAGTAGAAAAAAAAATAACAAGAGGTAATAATATAATTCTAATTTTGACTATTTCTCTGACAGGATTGCCTGGATTAAATGGAAGTACAGGAGAAGGTATGCCTGGTCCTCCTGGAAATCCTGGTAAAAATGGAATGTCTGGTACCCCTGGTAAGCGAGGGTTACCTGGACCACCCGGAGTCTGTGACCTCTCATCCTGCTTCTCTGCATATGGCATAAGGGATGATCCTTTCAGGAAAGGACCAAACTTCTAAATCAGGAAAAATATATTCACTGCTATAGTCTATAAATGAATCCTGGTGACTCTCTCAGGAAAATGAACTGGAGGCAGAGATAGTTCTTACTTTGATTTACAGCAGTGGTTTGTACATAATGCACCTTTGCACTGAGACTGTTTTCTTGCCTTTCTCAAAGTGTTTCAAAGAGCTGGAAAGACATTGCTTTCTCCTAAACCATACATCGGACACATGCCTCCATCTCTCCATATGTGTTTTTTAAAAGTGCACTACCTGGACCTATTGCTGTGCATTGAAAAACATTGTTATTTGCTAAATGCTTTGACACAAGCAAACTTCGTTATCAATAGGTATGAGTTCATTTACAGCCATTACCTGAAAATCACCATTGTCTAAATATACAACAAACATATTTTAAGAATACAACAGAATACTTACAATTCATGTAAGTAAGGGAAACAACAACTTTATTTAAAACTTATTGGTATTGCTGTTTTACTATATACTGATTCCATATGTCAAAATATCATACCTCCTAACTGTCCCTATTTAGGAAAGACAGTACATATTTTCACCCAAATTCCTCTGTTCCCTCTTTTCTAGGAGTTCCATATTGTTGGTGTGTCTGAGTGTAAAAAATTGCTTCACAGCAATAAAACTCACAGTTATGTGTCTTTAAACTATAATAAATATATTTAGGATTGTCTGTGTAAATAAGATACATATATTATTAGTAAATCACCTATAATGTCTCAGAACAGACCCACCCCTGGCCACACTCACACCCCTAAAATTAAAGAGTTCTTCTTTGTACATTTGAAATTTTGGCAGATCAAACTCAGCCTATTTGTTGACTACGTCTTCCATATCTCTACGCAACCTAATGGCCGAAATAGCCAAATATGGCCTTTTCTCCTATAACAAACTTAACATCGCCGAGACCCAAGACTTGGCATCAATCTGCAAATCCCACATAAGGTAAACCTCTGAGTGGCATTCCCCTTGGACTGGTGAACAGACTTCCTGACTTATTGAGGAGGGAAATGTTGGGTATGAAATAGTAGCACAATTCCCTTCAGCACTGAAGTTGCCTGTCACTTACATAGGTTAAAATTAAAGTTAATAACTGATTTATTGCTTATATAGGAAGGGCTAGCCCACGGATTTGTATCTCCATCAACAAAATCCAGTTTACTGCCTGCTCTGTCTCTTTTTTAAAACATATATTGTATTTCTAAAGTTTTCTCCCATTGCCAATCTCATCTTACCTTCCCACTCTTGACATTCTGTCTTCCCTTCTCCATGAGTCTTTTACATGTTAACTATCATTTCCTATATCTCTAAACCAGTCTTTTGTGTATGTAAGGGCTGTAGAGTGTGTTTGATGATCACGGCATGTAGGGAGGCTGCTTGTAGTGCTGTGTATTTGTAGTATGTGTCTTGACGGTTTTTTGTATATCAGGATGTTTTGTGTGTTCTGTGTGGCTGATTGTATTGTGTGCTAGGAGTGACTGTATGACAAATGTGTGCTTGGTGAGGGTCTGTGTGTGTGTATGTGTGTGTGTGTGTGTATGTGTAGAGACTGAGTAGTGTGCGTTTGGGAGGCCCTGTGTGGGTAGGATTTGTAAGTGTGTGTGTGGGGGGGGGGGGGGGGGGTGAAGCTGTATGTGTTTTGACTTCCCCCTCTTCAAACATTTGACAAGTAGATTACTAAGGTTTTTTTTTTTGTTACCCCTTTTTTTTACATTTGGACAGGTATGGGGTATGGAGCCTTGAGACTGGCAGGGTAGGATCCCTAATAGTACAATGGAGTTTTGCATGAGGTCAGCACCTTCTGTGGGTAGAGGCCACTATAAACACTCCATTGTAGTTTAGATTGGATGAGAAGCACTCTGACTGGCTTATTTACTAAAGATAGTGAATTGCAAATTTGAGGTCAAAATAGCAGAATTGGAAAAACAGTGATTTCCCATCAGCTACTCTGGGCTTAATTTTCGTAAATAACGCTGTGAGTAATTCAGAAAAGCAGCGACCAATAGGGAGTGCTTAATGTTATCTTCACCCGCCAGAGGGCAGAGCTGAGCCAGTCTCTTGATCTGCCTATGTGCCCAAGCGGTAATGCTGCCTCAGAGCAAATGCCCCATGCAAATGCTTAATTCGCCTTACTGTATGGCCAGCCTTGTATATTGGTTAAAATATAGCAAATATCTATTTGCTTGTATGAATTAAATACATTAGAGAAGATTGATTGTGCATTATTTCCATATATGTTAAGGAATATCTACTGAAAGTAGATATGGAGCTGAAAATAGACCTGGAGCTGAAAGTTTGATAATGCTAATTATAGAAGTGTAACTCATCCATAAATTGTCATGTTTTCTGTTATGGATTGCATGTGTGACATATAGCATCCCCAGTGCTGAGCCACATGGACTCTTAATATTCCTTCTTGTGAGATTTAAATCTTGCACATTTGGCTTTGACGCTGCACACAACATGGAACAACACTGCACACAACACAGTCTGGGCACTTACTGGGAAGCAATGAATAAATTAAAAAAAGACAAGGCCGATTCATAGCAAGTGAACCATGACATAAATGGGAAAAATTGAGAGGACACCAGTTCATTCCACGCACCACAACCACGACAGCATGCAATAGTGCTGATGGCACATGAAATGTTTCTTTAACCTGCCTTCCTGTATAAGTTTTCTGTATAGAAAGAATAAACCTTCAGTGGGGTTAATCGCTCTCATTTTGGTGCTGTATATGAGGGCTGATGTGGCTGTGGGATATGTGAGTGTCTTTCACTTTGGAACTTTACTTGTGGTTGCAGCACTACACAGATATTCTTCACCATAAATTGATGTTTTATTTTTTTTGCAGATTCTTGTATAAAAAATATTTTTTTACATTTCAAGCGACATCACTAATTAATGTACAAGTATATATTGCAATATTTCACTCGGGCAGTCTAGTGATAGACTGAGTAGCTCAGCATTGCTTGTGGTGGATTATTTGATTTTGTAATTAAAAGCAAATAGGGACATTAAAATATAGATATACATAAACCAAATTGAGAATTCTGCAAAATCAATAAGTGCATCCATGTGAACTTTTGCAGAATAAAGATACATTTCTGTATTAAAACGTTAAGCATTTACATGAAACATTTGTGAGCAGTATTATATTTTAAATATATCAAAAATTAAAAAAAATTTAACTATTGTTTTGATTGTTTTTCAAATCAATGATACCTTTACTTGTACTATTCTAATTATATTAAGGCATTCTTTATTTTTTGTTACCTGTTTTTATTTATACATTTTCGTGGAACCCTCTGTGTTTTATTATTCTGTAAACGATGTTAACAGGTGCAATTTGAAATCTAATAGACATTGTTATGGTAGTAACCCCTTCACCATTTTTTACCAGTTTTTTTTAGGTTAAAGAATTTTGTGATAGCTACACTAAAGAGCTAGAGTATACATTTAGGAAAAAAACAGTAATTTGTGAATAGATGGCAGTCTGTGTATAAACTTATTTAACACCTAGGATAAAGAGCATATAAAGAGGAATAATCAGCAATTTGTGTATGGCCGACTGTTCAAATATATATAAAAATTATATAAAGTAACACAGTATGACTTTTTAATTTCCTTGTTAATCTTTACAGAATTATCTCAGGGAGATAAGAGGTTTTAGCCAGTGGTCATACTGGAAATTACCCAAATTAGCAACTTGTGTATGACCTACTGTTCAAGGATATATACTAGACGTGCGATTCGTTTCGTTCCAAATGTATATTCGTACAATTTCATGCCATTCGGACATTCGGATTCACAGCTGCCAGTGGAGTCTGAAGGACGTGCAAGCTGTGCTGCAAGAGCACAGTAAGTACTTTGCTCCCTCGCCGCCTGGCATGGGATGTTTGTCCCACGCAGTCTCTACTGCACATGACTGCATTGGACAAACATCCTTAGCCAATTATTATATAGGATATATAAAGTAGACACGTGCAATTCATTTCGTTCCGAATGTACATTCATACAAATTTCATGCGATTCGGACATTCGGATGCTTACGAATGTCCGAAGTGCCGAAACGCCAAAGTGACGGCGTTCGGCAGTTCTGAAGTGCCAAACCGAACCGAATGCCATTGGTCCGAATTGCCGAAGAAGACATTTTTTTACTTACCCGAATTTCCAAACCAATCCAAATATTTTGCCCATGCACATCCCTAATATATACAAGTTAAATTGATGTAAATTTACACTATATTAATTTCATATTATGTACAGTAAGGGAAATTATCTTTTGGATCTATTGGTAATACATTTTTACCCTGCATTCCTACTGGAAGTAACAGATTCTCTTTTTATTTTAATTGTATAGATAAACTATTTAAAGAGGAACTGTCACTTCTATGGAAATTATGCCAATGATTGAAAATTAAAAGTGACTTAAGACTGGGCCTGGTTTGCCATTAGATTCACTGTGTGTATTGTTTTTGTGTATATAGTACCCCTCCTCACCCCCTGATTTTATCAACTATTAAACGTTACATTTTATTAACTCTTACTAACTCCCTCTCCTTGCCTGGAATTGCACATCATTGTTTGGTCCTGTCTTTAGTCACTTTAAAATCTATATATTGGGTTCCCCGCATTCTGGGAGTTTAGTTTTTTGGCGACCATTTTTGCAGCCACAACCAGCCATACTTTTTTCTGGACAGAAGGAAGCTGCCGATTTATATCGTGCTTCAACATCTTTTTGGCGAATAAAATTCCCAAAATTTGAATGTATATTAGATTCGATGGCACATTAGATTCGAGTAGGAACGTGGAAATTCGAAATTCAACGTGGTGAAATTCACATTTTCCAGTTTGTGCTTGAATCTTATAAACCAAAATCCGCTACTTTTTTAAAAAATATTTTTTCAATTCTAAAACCTATGCCAACATAGAGTGAGGATAAACTTTACTTACTCTACATTTCTGAAAAAAAACAAAAAACATTAAGACAGAATGTGTACCTAATGCCACAACAAAGCAGATAAAGAATAAGAAGGTGAATTTTTCACACTTTGAGGTCATGGGTTTGAAGAAAGAAGGTTTAGTCTAAGGCAAAGAAAACTTTTTATTGCAAAAACAATACGGATGTGGAATTCTCTGCTTGAAGAAGATGCATACTTGCAAAATCATAATATTCAATGATTTCATTGTTCAACTATAGGATAATAGCTTCTTGATCCCAGGATAAATTTGACTGCCATTCTGGGGTCAAGAAGGAATTTGTTTCCTAGTTTGTTGCAAAATTTGAAGATCTTTAAACAGTATTTTTGCCTTCTTTTGGATCAACAGCAAAGGAAGGCAGAACTTTAGGGACATGCCTCTTTTCAGCCTATGTAACTATGTAACTACTGAAGGCCATGCTTGAAGGTACCCCTAAATCTCTAATAAATATTCAGTAAGATGAGCCAGAGTCTGAAAACATTGCTAGCTGATGTCTGCAGGGTTCCTTCTAAGAATTTGTAGTAATATCTGTAGTGGCCACACTTTCATTTATTACTGAACATCTGCAGGCTATGCTCTTATGAAACTAAACATGATCTTTTTCCTAGAAAATACATTATTTCTTTGCCAGGGCGAAATACGCAAGACTTGTTTTCTGTATCTTCTTGTACAAAAGCGCATTACATTCGACAGTAAAAAAAAAATTCAGCTTAGAGATTTAAAAATGTAAGTGCGCATTAGATTTTATGGCGCATTAGATTCAAGTAAATACGTATCTTTTTCATTGGATGCTATGGTTTGGTTTTTCCTAAGTTTGTATTTAAGGCTTACTTCAACCTTTTGTAGATAAACTTTTTTTGTGTATAATGCCATTTTGGACATTGTTATTTAGGTGCCCCCTTCCCCCTTAAGGATCAAACTTATGGAATAAAAGGGAATCATGATATGTCACACATGTCATGTGTCCTTAAGGGGTTAACATCTATAAAATAAGCCTTAAATTAACACTGTACACTCTTAAAGCACTTTAGCTTGTTGAAGTGCTTTATGTGTGAAGAGTGTGTCCTCTATTTTTTTTTTTTTTTTCATTTTACAAAAAGTGCTGGTTGATCATTGTTACAACCCCTGGTGTGGTGGAATCTCGGTAAAAATAAATTTAGTAGGCCGAGATTGCCACGTGGTATGTGCACGTGCATATGCTGATGTATCGGTCGGTTGGTTGCACATGGCAACGATACAATCAGTAGTGTACGGAGCATGTGCAGGAATACAGGATATACGAGTATTCCCCTCCTCCATTGTGCTGGGCAAGCCATGTGGTCAAACAGGAATTTAGTCTCTATTCTGTTGATTGGGTAAGAGTACGTGTAGGTGGAATTGATTATAGGAGGAGCTATATGTCTATATAAGGTGCCTACACTGTACGATCAGGGCTCAGATTTTAGCTGTTTTTGGTGGCATTAGTCCCTCTGAGTCCCGGTCGGTGAATCAAATAAAGATCTCTTCCTTCCTGAAGAAACCTGTGTCCATCTCTCTGTGCTTGGCTTCCGTCAGTTTCTCCGGTATCACTGGCTGTCTATCAGACACCTGTCCTGTTACTATCTGGGCAATTGCAGAGAGCTTGAAAAGCATGATGTTCTGCTACACCAAAGGAGACGTACAAAACTTTAAGACGTAAAATGTATTATTCACTCGATCTGGATTGCCAGAAATCAAATAGATGATAAGACAAAACCAGGTGAAGCGTACCAGAAAACAGAAAACTCAAGTGGAAAGCAAGGTCAATAAGGGTAATTCAAAGTACAGTAGTTTAAAGACACTATTGGATCAAGGTGAAACCACAACAGGGCACTGTTCACTTGGACTTTAGCTGTTTTATAGGTTTGGAGGCTTGATTGAAATAACCAAACCACCAATTACATTACTAGTGATGTCATAAAGTCGTCACATGTGCACCGCAATGAGGTGTGCGCGCAATGGCTGGCGTAATTAATGCTGCTTAAGACGATAGGGGCTGGAACTATGGAGGTCAGCTGTATTGACACTCTCCGCGAGTGGCGGACCAGTAAGGTACCCTCCAAAACCCTTACACATACATTTACATATTTAGACCAAGTATGTGCATATAGTAAAAAAAATATACATAGTTCACACACCTAAGCAAAGGAATGGAAATAAAATATAAAACTAAAGAAAAACTGAACGTGTTTCGCATCTTTTTATTTATACTTTTTTTTTTTACACTTCACATACATGTTTGTTAAATGTAAGGATAAGTAAACATAATATAAACAATTCTGGAAAGTGACAGTTCCCTTTAAAATATATGTACTACAACTAATCCAAAATAATATAAGATAATAAGGTTACTTACATTTGAAGTTGTTGCATATACAGGCTTTTCTATGCTGCAAGCTTGCACTGCCAACACAAGAAAGCCACTGAGAACGCTATAAACTTTTCTATGGGACCTCTCAAAGTGCTTTACTGACCTTATCCTATAAACATTTTGGGCAGACACGGCTTTCTGGACAATATAGTTCAGACGGTTCTATAAAAAAAAAAAAGCCCACTTGAAAAAAGCCCACATGAAAATTGCACACAGTAAAAACCCACTGTCATATAATGCCTACACGGAAAAATGCCCACACAGAAAATTGCCCACATGGAAAAATGTCAACATGGAAAAACGCCCACACAGAAAAAAGTCCACAAAGAAAAATGCCCATAATGAATAATATGCACATATGGTAATTTTCCCATTCATGAGCATGAATAGGTATATTACCTACATTTTATTTTGTTATCGATATCTTATGATTAAAATATCTCATATGAGATTACCACGTGGCATGTGTACGTGCATATGCTGACGTATCGATCAGTTGGTTGCACGAGGCAAGATACGATCAGTAGTGTACGGAGCATGTGCAAGAATACAGGATATAGTATTCCCCTCCTCCATTGTGCTGGACAAGCCATGCGGTCAAACAGGAAGTTAATTCTTATTTGTGTTGATTGGTTAAGAGAATGTGCGGGTGGAGCTTAATATGGGAGGAGTTATATGCCTATATAAGGAGCCTGCACTATTGTCCGGGGCTCAGAACTTGTGGTATTTTGGTGACGCTAGTCCCTCTGAGTCCCGATCGGTGATCCAATAAAGAATCTCTTCCTTCCTGAAGAAACCTGTGTCCATCTCTCTGTGCTTGGCTTCCGTCAGTTTCTCCGGTATCATTTGGTGCATTGGCCGGGAAGCTCATCGTTCAACGGTAGCTGAGAGGCAGAGGCGTGAGACGGTCTATCTTTGCCCACGTTCTCTACGGCTGCACCCCTGAACTTCTGCGTGGACCTCCCTTCGTCTCGGCGCCACTGGGCCGTTGTCCAGGAGATCATCGGCCTCTACGTGAGAAGTGCTGGGGTGTCCCCGTCGATGAGTGTGAACTCAGGTTCAGGAACGAGGAGGTAAGACAACTGCTGTTTTAGACGGCAGGACCCACTAGGGGTATACCGATTGTGCGGTAGGCCCAAAGGGGTTTTGAATCTGTGTATCTGCCCCCTCTGTCGGAGGGAAGGAGCGAAGGCGCACCGCTCGATCGAACGCTCTTTAGTCAGACCGTTTGATTCTGTAAATAGCCCTAGCCGGACACCGGTGTCTTGTCTAGACTAGCGTTCTAGGGTGTACATTTTGTTCGCTAGGTCGGAGAGACCGGGAGACTAAGCGGCGTCTGTGTAAATTCGGTTCGCTAGCTCTCATCCTATCTGGGCTAAGTGGGAAGGCGTGTAAATTTGGAACCCACTAGACTTTTGATAGTGCGACTAAGAGGCGTCTGTGTAAATTCGGTCCTCTAGCTCGCTATATATGTGGTGATTGGGCAGTGTGGCTAACCAAAACGTATGTAGATTGTTTTTAGGTAGTCCATTCAAGGTACTGGCCAATAGTTTAGTTGGGAATTGTAAATGTGTTAACGATTGTTTTAGTAAAGTGTATATCTTGTTAGATAGCGCGAGCTCAGCCGTCTAGCGAGAGTGTTAATAGTGTGTTGCTGTATTATAGTGCACGGTACCATAACCCTGTATATTTACTGACACTGTATATAAGTACTAATCATTGTCGTCAATTGCATGTTTTAACACCATAACCACTAAAAATTGTATTGTGACCTTAACTTGTGCTTTGACCTATGCTAACCGTACTGTAACCGCTATTTGTAAAAGACGATGTTACTGGGGTGTGTTATAGACGGGTAATTCATATATAGAGAATTATAGCGTGGGTGACTGTATAGTTACGCCAAAGGGCATAATATTGATTATATAGTGACTGGTGTAACAGCTGTGTGTGTACGGGAATTCCCTGAGTGTTTATTGTTATTGTGTACGTTTCACTTGGTAACTGTACCACGTGGTGCTGTTGCCAGAGGAAACGGGTGTGACTGTTGAATAGTACGCGTGCATAGTATTCGTTGTCGACGACGTTCCATTGTTAAGTATGGGTGCGTCGCAGTCAACGATTCCGGATCCCTTAGGTTGTATGGTGAAGAATTTTAAAAAGGGATTCAAAACTTGTGATTTTGGGGTTAAGATGTCTCCTGTACGTTTGGTTACTTTGTGCACTAGGGAGTGGCCTACTTTGGTTGCGGCATGGCCGCCACGTGGCAGTTTGGATCCAACTCTGGTACAGCGCTTACACGTGGCTGTATCGGGTAGGCCTGAACTTTACGGCCAGTTTCCTTATATTGATTGTTGGAGACAGGCCGTAAATGACTCGCCAAAATGGCTCCAGACATGCCACGAGGAGCAGTGTCGCCTCATGGTAGCTAGGACTTGTTCGTCCACTAGGACTGGTGTTAGGCCCATTTTGGACACGCCCCCTGAGTCCGAGATCCCTTTGCCGCCCCCTTACTTTCCGTTAAGAGGAAGTGACGCAAACGCAGGAAGTCCTGCACCCCTCCCCTCATTACCCTCATCCACTTCCGCTTCCTCCTCCAGTACAGGATCCACCCCCCCTCGTACTAAATCTCCCCTTCCGGAACCAGAACCCACCCCCATTAGAAACGAATATCCTGATTTGGCGCCACTTCAGACTTCCGGTCAAGCTTCATCTAGCTCGACTCGAAGTGTTTTATTTACAACCTTTTCCCAAAACCAACCTCCCACATCCCCATACCCTATCTCTCCCCGACCGGAACCCATGACTGACGCCCCTCTACGTAGCCCCATCCAAACCCGACAGTTGACTGGTGCCCAACAATTAAAGCACTATCAGATGCCTCTTCGTCTGAATCCCGGGTCAGCTTATATCGATGCCGCAGGTCAAATGGCACACGCTGACCCAGTCTTCGTATATGTCCCATTTACCACAACCGATCTTTTAAACTGGAAGACCCATAATTCCTCGTATACTGAGAAACCACAAGCTATGACTGATCTGTTCACCTCAATAGTACAGACGCATAATCCGACATGGGCTGATTGCCAGCAGTTATTAATGACTTTATTTAACAATGAGGAAAGGACAAGAATAAATCAAGCAGCCATTAAAGCATTAGAAGATAAAGCCCGTACTTTGAACCAAGCTAATCCAGCAGCATGGGCCGCAACACATTATCCCAACACTGATCCCGATTGGAACGTAAATGGTGCTGATATGGTTCAACTCTATAGAGCCTATAGAGACGCTATAATTGCTGGCATGAAAGCCGGAGGAAAGAAAGCTATTAACATGTCGAAGACAGTTGAGGTGATCCAGAAAAGCGATGAAGCGCCCAGTGTCTTTTATGACCGATTATTGGAGGCATACCGCTTGTATACCCCCTTTAATCCGGAAGACGCAGATAATTCCCGAATGGTTAACTCCGCCTTTGTCAGCCAAGCTTACGGAGATATTAAGCGCAAGCTACAAAAGTTAGAAGGGTTTATCATGTCCATCACCCAACTAATGGAGGTAGCAAATAAGGTTTATATGAACAGGGATACAGAAAGTAAGAAAGAGGAAGAGCGCAAGATGCGTAAAAAGGCTGATATGCTAGCGGTAGCGATCGCAGGCGTAGATAGACGGGGCCCGGATAGAGGCGATAGTAGATGGAATGAGGAACCTCTAAGTAGAAATCAGTGCGCTTACTGTAAGGAAGAAGGGCATTGGAGAAATGAGTGTCCGCGAAGAGAACAGTCTGAGAGAGACAGACCTAGGTCAGGTTACGGAAACTTTAGAGGCAGAGCGAGAGGTAGAGGAGGCCCCGGAGGGAGTAATGGTAATAGAGGGAGTAATGGGAACAGAGGAAGTGTTAGGGAAGACAGGTATATTCCAGCAGCGCAAAGGTCCCGCGATAGAGAAGGTAGGGACTTTGTAGGATTGGCTGACACGGTCATGGAGGACTATTGATACCGACCGGGCTCCATCCCCCTTGGTCGAGCGGAGCCTATGGTCGATGTATCAATAGGGGGAAAAAGGAGTGCGTTCATGATTGACACTGGTGCTGAACATTCAGTGGTGACTAATCTAGTTGCTCCTCCATCTGGAAGGACTATTACTGTGATAGGAGCAACTGGAAGAAGTGCTGAAAAACCGGTTCTTAAAAGTCGACTCTGTACATTGGGAGGCCACGTAGTAAAACATCAATTCCTTTATATGCCTGAATGTCCAGTCCAATTGCTGGGACGTGATATGCTATCTAAGTTACAAGCGCAGATTACGTTCCTACCAAATGGAACAACATCTTTAAAGTTTAATGGACCTTCAGGTATTATGACTTTATCCGTACCAAAGGAAGAAGAGTGGCGACTTTATACAGTGTTGACTAGCCAAAACCCTAGGAGTGATGAATCCTTATTCAACATACCAGGAGTTTGGGCAGAGAACAACCCACCAGGACTGGCCCGCAATATTCCACCTATAAAAATTGAACTAAAACTTGGGGTTTATCCAGTAAGCCTAAGACAATACCACATCCCGCAGAAGGCTAAGAAGAACATTCAATCTTATCTGGATAAGTTCATACGGTATGGTATCCTAAAATTCTGTACTTCCCCCTGGAACACCCCATTGCTGCCTGTTCAAAAGCCCGGTACAGATGAGTATCGACCTGTGCAGGACTTAAGAGCAGTCAATGATGCGGTTGTTAGTATACATCCAGTCGTGCCCAATCCATATAACCTGCTTGCTTTAATTCCGGGCGGGGCTACTTACTTCACAGTCTTAGATCTCAAAGATGCCTTCTTTTGCCTCCGAATTGCCGCAGAAAGTCAATGTATTTTCGCTTTCCAATGGGAGAACGCTGTAACGGGCTCAAAACGCCAGATGACTTGGACAAGACTGCCCCAAGGGTTTAAAAATTCACCTACCCTATTTGGTTCAGCTCTAAGTCAAGATCTACTGGATTTCGAGTCTATCCCAGGAGAGTGTGTATTGTTACAGTATGTAGATGACTTGTTGATAGCAGCAGTTACAAAAGAAAAATGTCAGCAAGCAACGCACGATCTACTACACATTCTCTGGAAGGCAGGATACAAGGTGTCTAGAAAGAAGGCTCAGTTGTGTTTGCCAACTGTCAAGTATCTGGGATTCCATATCTCTGAAGGTCAAAGAATTATGGAGCCAGAGAGAAAAGAAGCTGTCTGCCAAATACCAATACCCAAGAATAGAAGACAAGTGCGAGAATTCTTGGGGGCAGCAGGCTTCTGTAGGATATGGATTCCCAGCTATGCGATACTGGCAAAACCTCTGTACGCAGCCATCAAAGGTACAGAGCACGACCCCTTCTTATGGACCCAAGAACAGCAAACGGCATTTGAAGATGTGAAGAAGGCTTTGATGAGTGCCCCAGCATTAGGTCTACCTGATCACACACGACCATTCTACCTGTATGTACATGAGCAAAGAAGAATGGCTGTGGGAGTATTGACACAGTACTTGGGATCATGGCAAAGACCTGTTGCCTACATGTCTAAGCAACTGGATGCAGTGGCCAGCGGACTTCCACCTTGTCTAAGAGCCGTAGCTGCAGCCGCCCTGCTAGTAGCTGAAGCCGATAAACTCACTCTGGGTCAAGAACTTTATGTACGAGTCCCACATGCAGTACAGACGTTGTTGGATTACAAAGGAAATCATTGGTTTAGTAACAGCCGTATGACCAAGTATCAAGCAATGTTGTGTGAAAACCCAAGAGTGCATTTAGAGACTGTAAACACCTTAAATCCAGCTACCCTTTTGCCACAACCTACTGAAAGTCAACATGATTGTTTGGAAGTAATGGATGAAGTATTTTCAAGTAGACCAGATCTTCGTGATTTTCCCATCCAGAACCCCGATGTTCAATATTACACCGACGGCAGTAGTTATGTGAAAGAAGGGATCCGCTATGCAGGATATGCAGTAACAACAATAGACAAGGTGATAGAAGCTCGGCCACTGGCAAAAGGAACATCAGCACAAAAGGCAGAATTGATAGCACTGACACGAGCGTTACAATTGGCTGAAGGTTTAAGAGTAAATATCTATACGGACTCTAAGTATGCGTTTTTAACCACTCATGCCCACGGAGCTTTGTATAAAGAAAGAGGACTACTGAATTCAGAAGGCAAAGAAATCAAGTACGCAGCTGAAATCCTACAACTATTGGAAGCAGTGTGGGAGCCGAAAGAAGTCGGTATTATACATTGTCGAGCGCATCTGAGAGGAGATGGTGATGTAACCAAGGGAAATCGGATGGCAGATAGTGCAGCTAAGCGTGCTGCTGAATCAGGAAGACAGGAGTATGTGGGGCATATAGCTGCTCTAATACCAACCCCACTGTCTCAATGGACTCCAGTTTATACAACTCAAGAAGAGGAGTGGTTAAAGACTGAACCGGGAAAGTATTTGGAGAACAAGTGGTATCAGCTAGAAGATGGAAGAATAGTTATACCAGCATCACTAGCAGTAGAAATTGTCCAGAACTATCATAACGGGACACATTCTGGGAGAGACAGTACAGAAGAATCTCTCAGGAAACATTTCTACATACCAAGATTGTCCAACTTGACTCAGGCCATTGTACGCAGATGTGTAACGTGTGCTAAAAATAATGCAAGACAAGGACCAGTAAAGCCACCAGGAGTCCAGTTTATGGGGGGACTCCCCATGTCCGATCTACAAATAGACTTCACAGTGATGCCTAAATCGGGTGGACACCGTTACCTGTTGGTAATTGTGTGCACCTATTCAGGCTGGGTAGAAGCATGTCCTACTCGTACAGAGAAAGCAGGAGAAGTTGTGAGATTCCTGCTACGAGAAATAATACCCCGATATGGACTACCCTGTTCTATAGGATCGGACAATGGTCCAGCTTTTGTTCATCAGTGCCTACAACAACTGACTCATATGCTTGGTATAAAGTGGAGGCTTCATACCGCATATAGACCCCAGAGTTCTGGTAAGGTAGAGAGAATGAATAGAACTATTAAGAACCAGTTGGCTAAAATGTGTCAGGAAACCCAACTTAAGTGGAACGTTCTCTTACCCATAGCTCTATTGCGAATCCGCAGTACCCCTACCAGAAGGATGGGCCTCTCTCCTTTTGAAATTATGTATGGGCGACCACCTCCCGTACTTGGTAACTTAAGGGGGGATTTGAGTCAGTTGGGAGAAGGAATTACCCGGCAGCAGGTTGTAGAGTTGGGTAAGACTATGGAGGAGGTACAGAAATGGGTACAAGATAGATTACCTGTGAATATTTATCCCCCTGTTCATAGTTATCATCCAGGAGATCAAGTGTGGATTAAAGAGTGGAATAATGTGCCGTTAGGGCCCAAGTGGAGAGGTCCTTATGTTGTTCTTTTGTCTACCCCTACAGCGATAAAAGTAGCCGAAGTGACTCCGTGGATACATCACTCCAGGGTTAAACCAGCAGCAGTCGATTCTTGGCAAGTTACAGCAGATCCAGAGAATCCCTGCAAGATCCGGTTGAAACGCACTACTCAGTCGGAGTAACGAGGAATTATTGTGGATTACAAATTTTATTGTTACAGGGATTTGGTACGTGAGTGAGAAGGCCATAATAAAGCCTGTCCGCTTACCAACACATAGTTTATAAGCCAGGAAAGTCCCGAAGGGACACCTGTGAAGACGAGCAGAACTCCATTCCCTGCAGCCCTCACATCCTGGAAGCTGAGGCACCTTCGCACGGACGAAGACTGAGGATGACGGCGAAAGATGTGCTTTTGATTGTGTTTATTTATGTGTTTTTATATTCAGGAAGGTAGAGGTACCGACACTCCTAGCTGTGAGGTATGCATTAAGACTACGAGAACAGGTAACCATATTTCCCAAACCCTAATCTGGCATTCACAATACGAGTGTAAAGGAGATGTATCGAGATGTAGATACCTAAATATAGACTATAGTGTGTGCCATTTAGGAGTAGGAGAACCCAAGTGCTTCAGTCCAGAGTATCAACCTCGTACAATTTGGTTGACTCTCAGGAATGGAGATCCTCAGGGGACCCTAATTAATAAGACGGTGTTAGAATCCGTATATTCTTCGGGTGTTCTGCTATTTGATGCATGTAAGGCGATATCAAGTGGTAGAAAGCCGTGGAATGTATGTGGGGATCTTAGATGGGAGAGGACGTATGGGTCTAATGATAAATATATTTGTCCCAGTAGTAAAAATAAATATGTGAGTCCTAGATGCCCAAATAAAGACTATAACTTTTGCCCATATTGGTCTTGTGTGGGGTGGGCGACTTGGGGACAGACAGTAGACAAAGACATGATAGTGACTAAGTTGCCGACTAGCCCTTATTGTAAGTCTATGGAATGCAACCCAGTCCATATACTTATAAATAACCCCGACCAGTTCTTAGATAAGTATGGAAATTTATTTGGGTTTCAGATATACGGGACGGGTTTAGATCCTGGGACATTATTGTTTATAGGAATAGAGACTGATACGGTATCCTCCCAGACTCATCAAGTATACCATTCCTTTTATGAAGAGATGAGTACAGATAATAAGATCCCCCATAACGCTAAGAACCTGTTCATTGACCTAGCTGAAAGTATTGCCGGTAGTCTTAATGTTACCAACTGCTATGTGTGTGGAGGTACTAACATGGGAGACCAATGGCCTTGGGAAGCAAAGGAGGTAATGTCCGGTTCTGAGGCAGTTGACCAACTAATATCTACACAAGCCGATTATCATTTGAGTGTTAGAGGTAAATCTGAGTGGAGATTAAAGACCTCCATCATAGGTTATGTTTGCATAGCAAGGAAAGGAATAATGTATAATACTTCTGTAGGAGAATTAACTTGTCTAGGGCAAAAAGCTTATGATGATGATACTAAAAATACAACTTGGTGGTCGGCTTCAAATGTCTCAGAACCATCTAACCCGTTTGCTAGATATGCCAGTTTAAAGGATGTGTGGTTTGATCTATCTATCACATCTACCTGGAGAGCCCCAGCAAATTTGTACTGGATCTGTGGTAAGAAAGCCTATTCGGAGCTGCCACAGGACTGGGAAGGGGCATGTGTGTTGGGTATGCTCAAACCATCCTTCTTCTTGTTACCGATTGAAACAGGTGAGACTTTAGGTGTTAAAGTGTATGATGTGAATCATAGGAAGAAAAGGGGACCCTTAGAGATAGGCACCTGGGAAGATAATGAATGGCCTCCCCAGCGTATTATAGATTATTATGGGCCAGCCACGTGGGCAGAAGATGGTACCTTTGGTTATAGAACCCCTATTTATATGCTCAACCGCATTATAAGATTACAGGCGGTGGTTGAGATTATTACTAACGAAACATCACAAGCGCTCAATCTCCTAGTGAAACATAATACCAGGATGAGGACAGCAGTATACCAGAATAGATTAGCCTTGGATTACCTTTTGGCAGTAGAGGGAGGTGTATGTGGGAAGTTTAACCTAAGCAATTGCTGTCTTCAAATAGATGACGAAGGGCAAGCAATAGCTGAGCTTACTAGCCATATGGTTAAACTAGCGCATGTGCCTACTCAGGTATGGAAAGGGTATAATCCAAGTAGTTGGTTTGGTAGCTGGTATGAGTGGTTTGGAGGGCTTAAGGCAGTGGTAGGTGGAGTCCTACTGATTTTACTGTTGTGTCTACTCCTACCGTGTCTTATACCCTTAGTAGTTAGGTCTGTGCAAAGCCTGATAGAAAATATAGCAGAAAGGAAGGCTGCTGCACAGATAATGGCGATATATAAGTATAAGGCTCTAGATCAAGGAGAACCAATGCAGGAAGATGAATGTTGAAGATTCACATCATAAGATAAGTCTGGTCTGGTTCAAGGTAACTTGCGGTGTAAGCAAAACTAAGGTTATGTGATGCCTCAAGTAATTGTAAAATATCAAGAGGCATCAAAGGGGGGAATGTGGTGGAATCTCGGTAAAAATAAATTTAGTAGGCCGAGATTACCACGTGGCATGTGTACGTGCATATGCTGACGTATCGATCAGTTGGTTGCACGAGGCAAGATACGATCAGTAGTGTACGGAGCATGTGCAAGAATACAGGATATAGTATTCCCCTCCTCCATTGTGCTGGACAAGCCATGCGGTCAAACAGGAAGTTAATTCTTATTTGTGTTGATTGGTTAAGAGAATGTGCGGGTGGAGCTTAATATGGGAGGAGTTATATGCCTATATAAGGAGCCTGCACTATTGTCCGGGGCTCAGAACTTGTGGTATTTTGGTGACGCTAGTCCCTCTGAGTCCCGATCGGTGATCCAATAAAGAATCTCTTCCTTCCTGAAGAAACCTGTGTCCATCTCTCTGTGCTTGGCTTCCGTCAGTTTCTCCGGTATCAATATGCAAGAATTTGCATTGTGATTTTAGAATGTATACCGGTAATTAAATAATGATTTTGCTATGTTATAACTATACTAATACACACACACACACACACAAATATATATATATATATATTTATATACACACACAAATATATATATATATATTTATATACACACACAAATATATATATATATATATATATATATATATATATATATATATATATATATATATATATATATATATATTATTATTATTTATAAAATATTTTACCAGGAAAGATACATTGAGATTTCTCTCGTTTTCAAGTATGTCGTTTTCAAGTATATATATATATATTTGTGTGTGTGTGTTTATATATAAATTTAATTCTAATGTATCATATATAATTATTCTATTTTATATATTATATATTGGAGGACCTGCCTGACAACCCAGGCAGAAATATCAGAGAATTTAATTAGCAAATCCTATTTTTAATCCTGTAAATTTCCAAAACCCAATAAAACCTGCAGATAAGGGGTGCTGTTGTACTTGCGAAACATTGCTGAACACAGACATGACTGTTTTAAAACAATAAAAAGTATAATGACAGTATCATCAGTGAAGCTGCAGTTTTTTGTGAAAAATGCAAAAAATAAATCTGAACACTAAGTTTGGCCAGGGTTTGTGACTAAATGTATTCCTGACACTACGGTATTTAACTAACTCTTTAGGTGACCAGCCCCTCTCCGACTGCATGGGAAAGGTGAGTTTAGGTACCTTTATTCCCACGCCGCGTTGGTCTTGCCGCGGCTTGCCCCACCTCCATGACTAAGATAATCAATCTTGATGACCTCAGACAATCCACTTAGGAAAGCATTAGAAATGCTATTCAAATAGGAAAGCATTGGGAGGCTATTGCACATGTGTGACAAAACGCCACTTTGAGCCAATCGGCATATCCTCATAGAGATGCATTGAATCAATGCATCTCTATAGGGTGCGTTTAGTGTGATGCTGAATGCCAGTGCTGCAGAGAAAGTACCTCTAGTGGCCTTCTTAGTGACTGTCACTAGAAGTGTTACTAGGCAGCAATGTAACCACTGATTTTTCTCTCAGCGTTTACATTCTTGAGCTTCAGGGACATGCTACAGACACCAGAACCACTACATTAAGCTGTAGTGGTTCTGGTGACTATTGTGTCCCTTTAAGTTGTTATGGTGCCAAGACTTAGGAGTGTTCCTTTAAATCAAACTAAGGGCAGTTTGGGTGTTCCTCCTTTTACTGTATGAGAATATAAACAGTGGACAAAAGAAAAAAAAAAGCAAATATGAGAATATGATACACATTTGAATGTATCTATACAACTCTCAGAATAAGTTAAAAAAAAAAAAAGTTAAAAAAAAAAACAAAAAAAAAAAAAACTGTGTGGCTTGTGCAACATAAGATTAGTAACTAAGCCATATAGCTAGTTTTATCTTTAAAAATCCTTCTGATCACAGGAATTCTACATTGCTCAAAATAAATACCTAAATTGTGTGTACGTACACTCACTTTCTGACACTTAATGGCCAAACCATGCAATGTATTAAACACACTATGTTTATTTCCCCTAGTCTTCTGGTTTCAGAACGTTAGCAGGCTGTGTGTGTACACTGTACGTTGCTGTGTTACTACCCAGTAAGCTGCCATTCTACAGCCTGTGCTGTTACTGGTTAATTCATAACGTGCAGAGAGCACCGGTCACATGACAGCTTTCAGCCAATAGTAGTTGAAGAGTCATTCGTGATATCACATGCCATTTTGCAATAGTACTTTAACCCTGTGTCTGCAAGTCAAGCAGGTAAGAAGAACCCCTGCAGCTGCAGCTAGATCCAGTACAATACTGTGTTATAGAGCACAATAACCTCCTGACAAGTGTGTGCACTGTATTTTAATTGCATACCACAGACTGAAAGAGGCAAAATAGACACTTGGTTACATGTTAGCAATCAGTAATCATAGGGGTCACTGGGTCTCCATGTACAAAGGTTAATATATCACCATCATTATGGGTACAAAATACATGCAAGTATGTGGTTCTTTATTTTTGTTTTTGGGGTAATTAGCATTAATGTTGATTCTAGGTAGCACTGTTTTGCACCCATTGCTTTATATAAACTAAAGCAAAGGTCTCATGAAGGTAGAAATCCACCCTTCTCTCAGACAAGTTTCAACAGGGAACAGAGATGGTGAACATATTTATATGAGAGGGAGAGGGGTGGGTGCCTGTCTGTGCAAAACACAAAAAATGTGTGTATCAACAATGTAACAGAACACATTTACAAACAACAGTGTGTGTTCTTAACCCCTAAATGGACCCTATAGTCACCAGAACAACTACAGTTTAATGTAGTTGTACTGGTGTGTATAGTATGTCCCTGCAAGCCTTTTAATGTAAACACTCCCTTTTCAAAGAAATTGTTGTGTTTACTTTCATTTTGGCCTTTTATCCGTCATTATTTGTAAGTTGCACCATTTGCACCTGCAAGGCAACCTAAAGATAGGAGGAAAAACCATTTAAAGCTTTTTTCAATCTGTTCCTTTTCTCTTCCTTATTCCTAAACTTTTCTTCTTTTTCAATCTATTTCAACAAAAATACATAAGGCAAAGTAGGGACTTCCCAGCCTCATGTATTTTTCCCTAGCTTGACCAATCTTGACAAAAGGAACAGAGTTACCTTTGTCAAATTGTGTCACTTATCACATCCATCGCTAGTGATGTCTGGGGAATAATGCATTGTCTCGCTCATCTCAAGACAAAGCTGTGATGGACAGATTCAGGTAAGTAAAACTCACTTTCCCCTGGATCCCATGGCCACCAGACACCAAGCAGTGAAGTTGCCCCAAAAAGTGACTGTAACGGACCGTTTCGCTCACAAGGGGATAAAAACCGGATAGGCGATAATCCCCTTTCCCATAGACCAGCAGCTACTGCAAGCACCAATCTCCCGAACTGCAAACTGTACAAATCTTCCAACACCCGAACTGGAAACACACAAACCCTGGAATAGCTGAACAGGAAGAGCATATAATCCGCTTACACTCCTGGCAGTCAGCATACAATCCAATTCCCCCAATAACGAGACGACACTTCATTTTGAGGGTCAAGCAGAATCTCAGGTGCTGGCACACCCAGCCTGGTTTTTATTACAGTCAGGTACAAACAGAACACACCCAGGGGGAGGTATAAAACAACCAATAACATAATAGTACAGCCCACAGTTTCCCTCCCCTCTGCTTGGGAGATAATTGAGTTTCCTACTATATCTACTCAATTATCTCCAAGCTAAAACGTACACATTTTTATAACTTTAAAACCATACATCACATTCACATAAAAATACATATCCACAATCAATCCATTCAGGGGAACAACATATTAAAAAATGGCATGAATCAGACCAGGGGTTCAAAAGTTAGTAAAAGTATCTTTTGTTCCCCTGGCTGGCAGCATAGAAATCTGGCTCAAACAGGTTTTACAGGGGCCTCTATCCTGGAGACAAAGGGGAAAGTAATCCGATTATCCAGGGCTAGAGGCAGACTCCATTGAGCACATGGTTGCAAAAAGACATAAAACACTTTCAAATACATAAAGTCACCTTTTACACATAACACACAGACATTTCACATATCCCCAGATAGCTGGGATCTGAACACACAAAACTACCGAATAGCGCTCAGATCCTATTCACACAGTTCAATTGCCATGGAGCTAAAGTCTTTCCCATAGTCTTTCATTATATGAATAGGCTCCATGGCATAGCTATCTGGGGGTATCACCGCTCACACAGGGCAAGTACCGAATGGCCCCACTGTGTTTAAAGGGCCAGAATGAGTGACATGCACTCTATTAGGGCCGAATACGTTTTTTAAAAGGGCCCAATCTCCCAGGGCCATAGTCCAAAGGCAGAAGGCGGGCAACCAGGCTCCTCCAATGCAATGTGGCGAGATTGGTCTTGTCACATCTCTCCCCTTTTCCAAACAGACTAACAGGGTACCTGACCTCCTGCCGGTCAGTGCCCTTGTTAGTCCAGCAGCCCACCCACAAAGCAGAAAAAACAGTACAGCCCACCCACAATAAATGGTTACTACACCTGGGTAGAAGAGAAACTTTTCCATGTCCAGGTGCCTCACCACGGCTGTGTGGGGGACTGGTAGGCTGCCTTGGTGGGTTGCTGAGTGGGCAGAGACCAGCGGTACTCTGTCCTGGTGCCAGTACTACCACAGGAGTAGTCTGGTTGGAGCCTGGTTGCTGGAGACCGACTGTCTCCCCTTTAGCTGCACAGCTCTGCTGCTGGAGACCGACTGTCTCCCCTTTAGCTACACAGCTCTGCTGCTGGAGACTGACTGTCTCCCCTTTAGGTGCACGGCTCTGCTGCCGGAGGGGGAGACTGACTGTCTCCCCTTTAGCTAAACAGCCCTGTCGTGGGGGGGTAAGTTCAGAGACCACGGTCCCATCTGCACAGCTGTGGGGCTTACAGTCTCCCCCTGGTACATTAAGATGTCGCTGGGGAGAGGGGATACCAAGCTCCTCTCCCGATAGAACACTCTGCCGCTGGGGAAAGGAGACTGAGCTCTCTATTCCCTGCCCATTAATGATCCGCCGCTGGGGAGAGGTGGTAGCAAGCTCCTCTCCCATACATACTTTCATCCTCTGTGGAGGGAGACCGACTGTCTCTGCCCCCAATACAGTGTCCTGCTGCTGGGGAAAGGAGACTGGGCTCTCTATTCCCTGCTGGACACTCTGCCACTGGGGAATGGAGACTGGGCTCCCAATTCCCGGCACATCACTCGGCCGCTGGGGAATGGAGACTGGGCTCCCAATTCCCGGCATATCACTCGGCCGCTGGGGAATGGAGACTGGGCTCCCAATTCCCAAAAAATCACGCTGCTGCTGGGGGGCAGGAACAACTACCTCTGCCCCCTGCAACTCAGCCTGCCGCTGGGGAGGGAGGACGCTGCTCTCCTCTCCCTGCATTTCACACTGCCTTCCCAGCATATCACTCTGCTGCTGGGGGGCAGAAACAACTACCTCTGCCCCCTGTAACTCAGCCTGCCGCTGGGGAGGAAGGACGGCTCCTTCTGCTCCCTGCGGTACACACTGCCGCTGGGGAGGAAGGACGGCACCTTCTGCTCCCTGGGGTACACACTGCCGCTGGGGAGGAAGGACGGCACCTTCAGCTCCCTGGGGTACAATCTGCCGCTGGGGAGGAAGGACTGCACCTTCAGCTCCCTGGGATACACACTGCCGCTGGGGATCCTCACAGGACCAGTCTAGGATATCTGCTACCTCGGGTACCGCTGGTTGCTGTTGGGAAGGAGGACCGGTTGTCTCTTCCCGGGCCTCATTGATGAGTCGCAGGTAATCCCCCTCCAGGTTCCATTCTTTGGCGACCAAATACTGTAGGTCTGCCTCGAGGTCAATAGCGCTAGGGAATCCCAGCATGTCTTCTCGGTCGTAACACAGGTCCCAAAAACGAGAGTCGGTAGCTTTCCCAAAGTCCTCATCGTCAATATTATCCCAAAATCGGCCAAGGTCAGTGTAATCTCCGCCTTCTGGGAACTCATACTCTGCCATCTCGGGGACACACTGAGCTGCGTACCATTGTATCGCCTGGTATGCGTCGTCTAGCGCCAGTTCTGCATATACTAGAATCTCGAGTCTAGTCATCCACGTTTCTTCGGTCTGTTTTCTCAGGAGGGGCATCCGCTCTGCCATTCGAGCCAGGATTCGCTGCCTTCTGCTGCGGCGCCGATCCCCTCGCGAATACTGTACTTCCTCTAGGGCTTCGTCCCACAACCTGGCTCTGACAGCTTCTCTGTACATCAACATGTCCTTCTCTGAGACTGCTCCAGACCCCAGGACGCAATCTATCTTGAAACTTCTCCTCCATTTTCTGAGTTCCTTTGTAGATAGGGTCGCTGTACGGGTACTAGCGTTGCCCTCAATTTGTAATCCAGGAATGGTGTTGTCTGTAGCTGTCCCTCTGGTTGTAGGAACGATCCCGCCGCTTGCCACCCGCCGCTTGCCACCAACCGTTTCGCTCACAAGGGGATAAAAAACATTTAGGCGATAATCCCCTTTCCCATAGACCAGCAGCTACTGCAAGCACCAATCTCCCGAACTGCAAACTGTACAAATCTTCCAACTCCCGAACTGGAAACACACGAACCCTGGAATAGCTGAACAGGAAAAGCATATAATCCGCTTACACTCCTGGCAGTCAGCATACAACCCAATTCCCCCAATAACGAGACGACACTTCGTTTTGAGGGTCAAGCAGAATCTCAGGTGCTGGCACACCCAGCCTGGTTTTTATTACAGTCAGGTACAAACAGAACACACCCAGGGGGAGGTATAAAACAACCAATAACATAATAGTACAGCCCACAGTTTCCCTCCCCTCTGCTTGGGAGATAATTGAGTTTCCTACTATATCTACTCAATTATCTCCAAGCTAAAACGTACACATTTTTATAACTTTAAAACCATACACCACATTCACATAAAAATACATATCCACAATCAATCCATCCAGGGGAACAACATATAAAAAAATGGCATGAATCAGACCAGGGGTTCAAAAGTTAGTAAAAGTATCTTTTGTTCCCCTGGCTGGCAGCATAGCAATCTGGCTCAAACAGATTTTACAGGGGCCTCTATCCTGGAGACAAAGGGGAAAGTAAAACAATTATCCAGGGCTAGAGGCAGACTCCATTGAGCACATGGTTGCAAAAAGACATAAAACACTTTCAAATACATAAAGTCACCTTTTACACATAACACACAGACATTTCACATATCCCACGATAGCTGGGATCTGAACGCACAAAACTACCGAATAGCGCTCAGATCCTATTCACACAGTTCAATTGCCATGGAGCTAAAGTCTTTCCCATAGTCTTTCATTATATGAATAGGCTCCATGGCATAGCTATCTGGGGGTATCACCGCTCACACAGGGCAAGTACCGAATGGCCCCACTGTGTTTAAAGGGCCAGAATGAGTGACATGCACTCTGTTAGGGCCGAATACGTTTTTTAAAAGGGCCCAATCTCCCAGGGCCATAGTCCAAAGGCAGCAGGCGGGCAACCAGGCTCCTCCAATGCAATGTGGCGAGATTGGTCTCGTCACAGTGACACAGACGCTTTAATAGCCTGGAAGAGATTTGGGCTGAATTTGCACTTGGAATTTTCAGCTTTTATAGATCAAACCTCCTAGTGTATCTTTGAATATATCTTGAATGAATCATACATAGCAGATAAACTTCTTGCATTTCATCAGATTAATTCTAATATAATCCATTTATTGGCATGGTATCAGGTGGATTTTAATTCACAATCAATCATTGTGTGCTAACCAAGGGACACATCTACCACTATAGTGACTGTGCTATCCAGACATCTCATCTTAACAGTGAGATTCTGCAAGGCTGGGACTAGATTGGATTGTGATTATATGTTCTCTGTTTAGGGGCACTCTTTTAGATAACTTTTCCCACATATAATTTTCTGTTATTTTATAGCAGACTACACTAGCCCCATCCACTTTGGGGCATTACTTAGGTGGGCACTACTTGTGGAATTCCCATAGATACCGTTAGACCGTACTGATACATTGTATATATGCGCTACTTGAGCAAGTGTACCGTGCAGACTACAGTTACGATTCTCTGGTGTGCCGTATGTATCAGATTGATGTTTTGAGATTAAAATAGATATTGTTAGCTTACAATAAGAAACTATACTTTTGCTACGTTTGGCTAACATATCGTACATTGTGTACAGCCACCATTTTAGGGACATATCTACTTCACCGTTTTCGGTGACCTGTGCCCCCGTCTTTTTTCTACGTATTTTGTCCTTTCACTTCCCGTTTGTACATACTCCTCGCTTAGTACTTGTAAGTTTAAGTCATCTTTTCTGCCTCAGTTATCCATCACTGCGGCAGGGATGACCATTGATTTTGTCATTACCAGTGTGTGTTTTTAGATTTATTTAATAAAGGATTTTTATTGATTTTTTCTGACATTACACAGGGACAGAACTGCTCTCTTGTTTCTTCGTATAATTCACAATCAAGATATTTTCCTGGAAATAAGACATCTTGCCTGCAGCAGAGGAGGCTGTGTGAGTCCGGACCCGAGTTGAAATGATAATAAAGACTGTATGCAGGATAAGAGTGTGCAAAGCCACGTGGTGTTAATCCTTACTAGTGTTGCCATCTTTCGCAGCTGGCTACGGGAAGAGGTTGATGTCCATGAATTGTGACCAATCAGAACAGACAGGTGCGTGCTTCAAGAAATATACATGAATAAGGTTTTACATCTGTTAAGAGAGGCAACATGGAAAGAATATTATTGAAATTAAGATCTATAAAAGAGACTTTATTAATCATAAAAGAGAAACGTCTTTTTTTTTAGCTGCAAATAGTTTTGGTGATAAATTGTGCAATAGTGCTAGACAAATTAATAGCAAATTTATGTCTTTACATAAATAATCAATGTAAAACATTTGCTGTCTTTCAATCTGACTGTAAGAGACTGTCATATTGCCCTCAAACACAGCATCTGACTCAACTTATTTTCTGGTCTTTCTCAGGAACTTTTTATTTTGTATTAATAAGTGAGAATGTCTGTACATCTGCCTGTTCACCCAGCATGCTTGCATTTTGCCTGATATTTTCTTTGATCTGTCTCAAAAAATTTTTTATTGGACAGATCTGTAAGGATTTCTGTACATCTTCCTGTTCACTCAGCTCTAAAACCAGATGTTACCTCAGCCGCTACTTCTCCCTTGGCTGAAATCACAGATGATCTCAGCCACTGCAATGCTTAACAAAAGGGAAGCATTGAAGGCTAATGCGCATGCATAGCAATCGCCACTCAGTCAGTTTCTCTTTATAGTAATGCACTGGCTCAGTTCATCTCTGTGGAAAGCTTTTGGCATCTTCATGTAGAGCGTGAAGAAGCTGATTTTTGGTCCTCAAAAGATTGCAAGACCACTCCAGAAACCTTATTAGACATCCACTATATTTCCACCTTAGGAAACAGTGTAAACGTTTCCTCTTCCCATTGCTGAGACAGTAGGAAAATTACAGGCTACACGGCAATAGCAATACAAAATCAGAGTTTTATTGTCAGATGAGCCTTTTTGTAAAACATATGTTTTGGCTTCACTGCCTTAAAGGAACTATGTATTCCTAATACTATAGTGCCCTAGTCACCATTTAGGTGAGTGGGCTCACTGCCAGGGTTGAAAAGGGGAGTTTACTTACCTTTTCTCCCTCTCAGCGCTGGTTTCCGATGATGATCTCAGCCAATCTAGTCCTCTCTGAGACCATCTTATTAAAATTGTGGACTTTTACATCTCTATACATTTCAAATGTCAAGCAGTTGTGTATTTTAACATTATACAGAACCCAAAGCCATTTTAGTATGGTCTTGTCAAAAAGATTGATCATATTGTAAAGCCTGTTAACTTAAAAAGACACTATAGTCACCAAAACAACTACAGCTTAACTACAGTTCTGGTGGGTATGATCATTGCCTTCAGGCATTTTTATACAAAGACTGCCTTTTCTCAGAGGCAGTGTTTACATTGCCCCTAGGGACACCTCCAAGTGGCCACTCCTCAGATGGGCACTGGAGGTGCTTCCTGGCTCAGGGCTGCACAGTAGGCAGCAGTGCCGTTCAGCGTCTCCACGCTCTGCATGGGGGCGCTAAATTTTCCTTATAGAGATGGATTGATTCAATGAATCTCTATGAGAAGGTGCTGATTGGCCAAAATGACGCTTGGCTCTGCCCCCTTTGCCGATTTCAGTCAATCCAATGCGTTCCCCATGGGAAAGCATTGGATTGGCTAAAAATTGCCAATTCTGATGATGTCACCAATGGGGCTAGCTCCGGCAGACCCGCGCGGCACTGGAAATAAGGTGAGTTTTAATTGCTTTTAAGGGGTGGCAAGCATCCTAAATGGTGGGTTAAACACTATAGGGTCAGGAATACATGTTTGTGTTCCTGACCCTATAGTGTTCCTTAAATTGAAAATGTCGATACAACAAACATAAATAAGATTTAAACAAGGACCAAAACAGCTTTAGCTTAATAAGGGTGGGTTTGGTGTATCGATCATGCCCCCTGCAGTCTCACTGCTCAATTATCTGCCATTTAGGAGTTGAACCACTTTGTTTATTCAGCTATAGCCACATCTCCCCTGGCTGAGATGCACACAACTTTAGCTACATACTTCCTAAAAAATTATCATATGTGTTTAGCTTCCCTTATTGCACAGTATGTTTGATTTAGAATTTTGTATCTCCTGCTCTGTTAATAGCCTGAAACAGCCTCCTGTGTGTGATTAAAGTTCAATTAACAGAGCATAAAAACTTCGTTCCTGTTTGAAAATGAAACCTTTTTTCATGGAGGCATTGTGAGTCGCAGCCATGAGAGGTATGGTTAAAGGACCACTATAGTGCCAGGAAAACAAACTTGTTTTCCTGGCACTATAGTGCCCTGAGGGTGCCCCCACCCTGATGGCCCCCCTCCGGCCGGGCTGAAGTTGGAGGAAGGGGATAAAAACTTACCTTTCTCCAGTGTCGGGCTCCCTCGGCGCTGGGGACTCTCCTCCTCCTTTGGAAGTCATCGGCTCAATGAGACAGCCACTAGAGGCTGGATTAACCCATATGTAAACTAAGCAGTTTCTCTGAAACTGCTATGTTTACAGTAGGCAGGGTTAACCCTAGAGAGACCTGGCATCCAGACCACTTCATTGAGCTGAAGTGGTCTGGGTGCCTATAGTGGTCCTTTAAGGCTGCATAAATGGCAGAGAATTGTGCAGTGAAATTGCAGGGGCAAGATCTATACACCAAAACTGCTTCATTAAGCTGAAGTTGTTTATGTGCTTATATTGTCTCTTTACAATTACAGGTTTCTTCGTTGCACAGGAAATAATATCTTGACTGAAAACTCCAAGCTAGGGTCACCCACTCTAAAACTAATGTTTTAGCCCTTGAGCCTAAAAGGATCTCCCACATTAACATCAATGTTTTTGCAACTGCACCAAAAAGCCTTAGCCTGTTTGTATAAATAAACTTGTTGACTTCAGAAAAACCAAGTGCATCTATCTGAAAATCCACATATTTCTATTCCTGATCATTCGGTTAGCAAATCTACAGCCAAAATAAACTTTACCTTTTCCATTCATTTTTGTATGTCCACACAAAAACAAGGACACTGTGTTAAGTAAAGATGATGATGTAAATTAATGACTTGGACCCCAGCACTTTGGTTATATTACGGGACCACTGTATTCAACTCTGGATCATGCTGCACCTTGTGTGCCAGACCCTGTTAATTTCCTGTTTTTATCCCGGAATGTAAAGGGAAGCGAAAGTAGTTCAAGACCATGGAAGTAGGTCAACTGGTGATGCTTAAAGATGGTGGGTGGGGTGCTGCTCTGACTTGTTGGGCTCTGCACACTTAACCCCATGAGATGCCATGCTCTGTTCAAAACCAGCTGCATCTTTAGTCATCAACAAAGGGCAATATAATCATATATATATATATATTTATTTTTCTAACGCACATTTAAAAATATAAATAGTCCTTACAATGTCATTTGTAATAATTTTTTAAGCAAAAATGTTTTTGTTTTTGTCACAACTTTTTTTCTTAATAATTGGTTTATTCACTAAACTAGAAATTGTAGCGAATTCATAAAGGAATTGCAAGTTATAAAGGAGCTTTAGTACGTTATTACAATGTAGTCGTTCTTATGCTGAATAATGTGATGGTTTTTTTTTCCACTTATACTACTCATATAACACCAAATCCGTCAGCTGGCTCTCATTCCCACACTAATTTACATTTTTAAATATCTTACCTAATATAGCACTACAAACTTGGAGGATAAAAGATAATGACAGTGGAAGAATTGACAGAGGATCCTTGCAAACTTAAAATATTTTGGATGAGAAAAATATAACTACCTACAGAAGGTTATATATATATATATATATATATGCTAAAATGTCCCTTAAATATGGACATTGAAATACATAAATCTCAACCTTTGATGAGATTATCAAGATGTGATGAGCTGTTTGCTATCACATGTTCACATAGAGGTCATCTCACCAGGCTTCTCCTCAGAACATCTTTCTTATTTGACTTGGTGGGGACATCCAGGGTAGCCTAAATAATTCATCTAAACTAAGTTGCTTTGGTGCATGGAGGTCCTGGGTGTCATCTTACCTTAACAGTTTAAACTGTTTAAATATAATTTAACCCCAAAGTGGTCTAGATGACATATCTTCAACCTGAGTTCCTGGTTTCAATGAGGAAAACTCAGACTTTGCACCAGTAATAGGCTGACTGTGTTAACCCTGTCAATGTCCAGGGTTCTAGGCAGGGGCCCGAATCTATTTAATGGAAATTAATTTGTGTCTGGACAAGTAGATTTGGCAAATTTACAAACCCCTGGGAGGGGCTCAGGCTTTGAGGCTGGAAAAGCCCTGTTTTTTTCCCTCCAAACTCTCAAAAGCAGTTTGAAGAAGACTGGAGTGACTACTGACAATTTTCCCTGTAGTGATTATGGCACTTTAAGTTATTTTCTTTCCCTAATCTTGTTTTTTCTCTCTTTTCTTCTGATTTTCTTTCTCTTATTTTCTAGGTGACGAGTTTCCTATATTGGATGCCTTTAATACTGTCTATTGTTTCATTAAAATGGTTATATATTTTGCCCAATATTGTTACGCATTGCCAGCCCTCTTGTTTTCATATCCTTTCTACCCATTCCTTTCAAAAATATATGTGTGGTTTATATTTTAATTTCAGACAAAATGAACGTTAGAATTGAGAGACATGGGACAATTCTGACAATCGGCATCAACAGGCCCGAAGCCAGGAATGCAGTTAACCCTCAGACAGCTGCTCAGCTTGTTCATGCCTTTAATGAATTTGAGAAGGATACATCCTTAACTGCTGCTATACTTCACGGAATAGGTAAGTAATCACTTACATCAAGGCTTGACAAATCCCAGATGCCAGGTCGCCATGGTGACTAGCAATTTTAGCCTGGGTAGTTGTCAGCCCATTCCCTCTGAGGTGGGCTGCTGGCTGGGGTAGAAGGAGGTGGGCGGCAGTCTGGGGGAGAGTGGAGGCAGGAGGCTGTAAGGAATGGAGTCAGCGAGGGGACTGTACTCTTCTTGCTCTGTTCCCTTGCGTGCCCTGCAGGGAGCTGGAATCACTAAAGGGCATGCAAAGGAGAAGAGCAGGAAAATGACAGCAGCCCCAATTGATCCTAGGAACAGGATCCCCACTGGACCCCAAGGAAAGCCAATCCACTCCAGCTCTCCCAAAGGTAGGGCGGGTGGACTTAAATTTAATTAAAACAATTATTAATTTTTGAGTGTATAAAAGCATGTGTGTGTCTATCAATGACTGTGTGTGCGTCTGTGCAGCACTGAGACAGGAAGCACGTTTGTGGTCATCTGAGTGACTGCCACTAGAGGTGTTACTAGGCAGCAAACTAAACACTGCATTTTCTTTGAAAAGGCAGTATTTACATTGAAAAGCCTGCAGTAACAGGCAGTAGACACCAGAACCACTACATTTCTACATAGTCACATACAACCCACATTGTTCTCTATGTAGGCACAATTTGAGTGCATACAGGATAATGTATATGTGAGAGGATTATCCAATATGTGAGGAAAGTATCAATGGTACACATTCAAAAATGCTATTTATATATAACACTGTTTTTCTTATCTGTAATGCTTGGTAGTGAAATGGTTCAAGCCAGTAAAATGGTCTGTGAATTTAGGATTGCGACCATCTTGAAAGCTTTTGCCCCATGGCATGTTAACAGCACAGGATTACTTTGAATGTTTGCATCTCGCTATATTATTGGCAAAATGCTTCAACAGCTTCAGATAAAAAGAACAGGGTAGTGTTTATTTTCAATGAGTAAAGGAAATACTTATTTTTGAAGCGATAGTGCCAGGAATATCCCTTTAAGATCCCTTTAAACGTGTGTTGGCAGAAGAAAAAAATCGGAAAAAAAGCATTTCCTTAAATGGATGCTTCTCATAGTGAAGAAGTGAAACGAATAAGAAGTATTAGTACCTGCTCACAAGGTAGCATCCTTCCAGAGTGGGGATTCACAAATTCACAAATCTTTCACCACCCCTGATCTCCCTTGAGTATCTTTGACAGCTTTGTTCACTTAAATCTTCAGCTGTTAAACTAAGAGTTCTGAGTTGATCTAGCTATTGAACCCTTAGCCATTATGGCTTGATAGATCAATGAGCACTTCTCTGTCTGTAACTTAAGTAATTATAGTCGTACTGTATGGTCAGACCATAATGCCATTTCATTAGAGCTGAAACAAAACATATCTGAAGGAAAAATAACTAATTGGTGCATGAACAACCTTATTTTAAATGACAACAAAGAAATAAAACAAATTAAAGAGAAAATTAAGGAATATTTCCTACACAATAATAACAAGGAAGTATCAGCACCTATAGTATGATGTACCTTTAAGTATGTAATAAAGGGTCACCTAATAAAAATAGGAATGCAAATTAAAAAGAAAAACCCAACATATCTTCCGGATCTATAAAACTAGCAGAAAGATAAGGAATCTCCCACAATCATTTTGACCCAGATGATATAAAATATGCATATACCGGTAAATAAAATAATAACCGAAGATGGCCCTCAAATATCTCCCCCAAAAATAGGAGAGGCATTTAATAATCCAGATTTAAATAATGATATTATTGAACCAGGTAAACCTAATGAGATGAAAACTATTACAAAAGAACAACTTAAAGAATTAAACATACCTTTTACAGTAAGATAAATGTCATTAGCTATAGATTTATTTAAAAAAGACAAAGCTCCTGGCCCAGACGGGTTCCCAAATATATTCTATAAGATATTTAAGAATGAAATAATGGAAGAGTTGACTAATACATTTAATGAGATGGTAAAACAAAAAACTATGCCGGAAGCGATGCTATATGAAAATATTGTCCCTAGTTTGAAACCTGAAAAAGCTCCGGAACTAATATCAAACTATAAACCAATTTTGCTGGTAAATTCGAATACACAAATATATGCATCGATATTAGCCAATACAATACAAAAGATAATGATGAACTTGATCGATTTAGACCAGACAGGACTCATAAAAGGAAGATCCTCTGTAAATAACATAAGAAGAATGATGGATATCTTAGACAATGTAGACAGATCAGGAATCCCATTTGTGGCCCTATCTCTAGATGCTAAAAAAGTATTTGATAGGGTCAGATGGGACTACCTGAAGTCAATATGTAAAGAACGAGGACTGACTGGTTAGATTTATGAAGCAATATGGACATTATATGCAGGCCCTAAAGCAAGAACGATGGGGGGGATATCTTCATATTCAGGGTGACTAACGGTACTAGACAGGGGTGTCCCCTGTCCCAATTATTATTTGTATTGTCCGTTGAGTCTCTAGCAGATGATATTAGAAATAATAAAAAAAATGAAAGGGTTCGTAAGTAATAAGAGAGAATATAAGATCTCTTTGCGGATGATGTTCTTATAACACTGGAAGATCCACTATCTTCACTGAAAGAATTAATGAGAAGTATAGTTGAATATAGTAAACAATCTTAACTATAAATTAAATATAGACATTGATTATAGATAAAAATCTAAGCTCAGACATTAAAAATAAATAAAATAAAGAGCACATATGAGTTTAAATGGGCAAAATAACGAGATTCAATATCTGGGTATAAATTTAACAAGAAACCCTAGAAAAATAATGGAGAATAATGTACTGTTCTTAATTAAACAAATGAATAAACAACTTAATATCGTCAAGAACTCTTATCTTGGTTACGAAGAGTAAATATAATTAAAGCCTATGTTTTTCCAAAATGACTATATATCTTACGAATGATACCTTTAAAAATACCAAAACTTTAGTTAACAATGATCTAATCCTACTTTAATACATTTATTTGAAAAAAAATTATCTAGAATAAATTTTAAAACATTATCTTTAAGATTTAAAAACTGGGGACTGGGCTTCCCAAATATATTCCAATTAAATGAGGCATGCATAATTTCTCATATAATAAATAACCTAAGACAGGAGGCAATAGAGGAACCATGGTACCACATAGAAATAGCAAGTATGGGAACCAATGATATTTTAAAAAAAATCTGGAATTTAAATAAAAAACAAGTAAAATCGTTGATAAAATCTTCAATAATAATGAAAGATATGTACCCAGTATGGGATAGCATAAAAGATAAGTTGGATATTCAAGTAAAACTGATGGATGAACTTCCAATTGAAGCTATAGAGATAAACATGGAGAATCTAGACATGAGGAAGTGGAAAGAAAGGGGGATAAAAAACAAAAAGGGGAGCTTATAAAAAAAACAAAGATATGTTATCATTTGAGCAACTTAAAAAAGATTGGAAGTTATCACCAACAGAAAACTTTTCATATTTATGAAATAAAAATAAAAAGTTTTCTAACAAAACATAGGAAAACCAATCCAACAGACCAATCAATTTTTTTTGTTAAAATGGCAAAAGAAAGCGGGGGGTGTGGCCGACCGAGCAGCAGAGAAGACGTGTTTACACAGAGCTCTGTCCCAGAAATCAGAAAAGACGATCTAAACGCGGATTCCAAATCCCAAAACACGCTAAGCGACAACCGCCCTCGTACAGAAGGCTCCATGGGGCGAAAGCACAAAAAATCTTACCGTCCAGAGGCTCCAAAAATGCAGGATATCAGATTATCCTTTGAGAGGCCTACACCACAGGCCCGAGCCAAAATGGCTCCCGACCCGCCTAGCGAAGATGAGGCCTTGGAGACTTACCAAGAGGAAGAGGAAACCCCGGCCTCACAGTCGGAAGGGACCCCCTCTAATGAGTCAGTCAGATGAGGATTCCTCTCCAGCGACGAAAATAGATATTAAAAATCTCCTGCTGGATATGCGACCTGTGTGGAAGGCTGACCTCCTAGACACACGCACGGAAATAGGGACCCTCAAACAACGAGTCACGGAGATCGAGACAAGAGAATCTGCCAGAGACCAGAGTGTGCAAGACGCCCACAATAAGCTGCAAGCATTAACTGAACAAGTAAGCAAACTTACCAAATCGCAGCTAGTGATGGAGTCCAGACACAGACGGAAGAACATCCGCCTCCGAGGAATTCCGGAACACATTGATGGGGACGCAGTACTACCCTTCCTCAGACGCTTCATAACCTCACTGGGTATAGGGGGCCACTCAAATCCAGAGACACTAACGTCAGCGTTCCTGGTCCGCAAATCAGCGGCTGCCCCAGCTGACGCCCCAAGAGATGTAATAGCCACGACAAAAGACATCACAATCCGGTCAGGGATCATGGCCAAATCGAGGGAGATGGGCACCATACGCTTCGAAGGATGTGATATTGCCATATACGGAGACCTCCCATTTGCCGTCCTCGCAGTCAGGAGACAGCTAACGCCAGTGGCCCAGCAGCTAAGAGAGGCGTGAATCAGATATCGGTGGGGGATAGATGGCTCCCTCCTGGTAACACACGGCAACGATGTACTCACCCTCTCCTCTCCGGAGAATAAAGAGACTTTCCTCCAGAAGTTGACTCCGAGCAAGAATATCCCAGCGACAATACAAAAGCCGGGAACTGACACACAGGGTCCCACCAGAGTTCGCCCTTTAAACCCACTGACTAGACTCCTAGTAAAACCACGCCACCTGTAGAGAGACCACACACATAGCGGCCTTTAGTAATTCCCAGCGGCCCTTAGTAATTCCCAGTAGCCAAACGACGAGACACACAACAGTGGCCCAGCATTGTCCTTCAACGAACCCTCTGGTGGATAGCACCCATCAGCGGCATCCAACGCAGAATTCTGCTAGAGAGCATGACACATAATAGCTGCACGACATTCCCAATTATGCATACAGGTGGAGACAGGGAAACAGTAGCTTAACCCTCTTATGGGCCTACGACAGTCACGTCAACCAATGGGTATTAGTGGGGCCACATACACAACGACTGAAGGATCCCCCTATCTCCACACATAAGGCTCAATACGACCAAAATACAAGGGCACCTTTGGACTGCCAATATTCCACATATCGCCCACTCACAGTTTATTGTTCCAGATTTAATATGTGAACTTTATCACTTCTTGTATTATGTGAACGTTATCATTTTTTATATTTTGTTCCAGATGTATTTTGCATTTTCCATTGTGAAAACTCCAATAAAATACAAATTTAAAAAAAAAATGGCAAAAGAAAAAAGAGTTATACAACGATAACTAAAACAATGCATTTAATTTCTCTATATACCAAACATAATGAAATTCTGGCTATAAAATCCTGGAATAAAGATCTACAGTTAGAAATAGGAAATAGAGAATTGTCTAAAATGCTAACTCAAACAAGCAAAGCCATTCATTAACAAGAACACAATGTGTGCTGGCACTCAATTACGCAAGGTGCAGGTATTCGAGGTTTAACCCCACAACAACCTCCTAATCTCAATCATAAACAAATATGAATACCGCACTCAAAGAGATTTTTGGCAATAAAACTTATTGCTAATCCTGCTTTTTATTTCAAAATATTTATTGTATTGATTTTAGATGAATTCATAAAGATAATCGTATTTCCTCATAGTGACACTCATTTCAAACTATTTACATATATATACACACAGAATCCTCCCTCGTCCGTGATAAAGTTCATAATATATAGGTAATGATCCAAAAATAGAAAAAATAGAAAAAATGAGAAAAAATAGAAAAAATATGAAAAATAGAAAAAAGTAGAAAAAATAATAAAATAAAAATAAAAAAGAGAAAAAGAATAATAATAATAATGCAGTCCTGACTAGGTAGCAGTCCAAAATATAGTGCACTATATGTTTCACTTTTTTATGGATGGATCTCACCAATGTATCAGTAGCTGTTTGATGTCCATAGTAGGAGGATGCTGAAGATTACAGATGTAAATGTAGTAGAAGGGGATGAAAAAAGATTCCTGTTCAATGCAAAAGCGGTCACTTCATCATCAGTGTGCTGTATGATCCGGTCAGACTGGCAGGTCGCTGGGCAATCCTGTAAATGGGCCATTCATTGCCTAAACTAAATAGAGGTACAATACAAGTTGGCTAATAGGTGGTACTATGATCCCCTAAAACTATCTAAAATATATTCATCTAGATCATCTGAGTGTTGGAGGTGTGGTAAAATGATATGCATATATGGTGGTCATGCCCTGAAATACGCAAGGTTTGGCAGATGATTTTTAAATGGATAGAGAAGTGGACATCAAAGAAATTAGAGTACTCTTCCGCACCCGCATTTCTACATATAGGATGGCAAAAAATAGAAAAAGACAAGCGAGATCTAATAATCCATACTCTATTAGCAGCAAAATTACATATACCGGTAGCAAAAATTGGAAATCCAATCATCCACCAAAAATAGTAGTGATAAAACTCCAAATTATAAACCAGTGCCAAATGGAACAGTGAATAAATGAACATTTAATTTAAGCAATGATACAAGTTGGGAAGAATGGATAGAAAAGATCAAAAAAGAGTAATAGTAGAAAGGAAAAAGAAAAGAAAAAGATAATAGAAAAAGGAGGACAAATTATATGTAAAATATTGATAATATAGGCAAATAAGTTACTAGAATGTACGCTATAGGGGGAAAAATCATAAGAAATAAATATTTATATAGTTGTGTTATCATTATGTTCCCATAAACTTACTATATGATTAAGGAGAGACCTATCCCGGATATTGAAATTTGGGAAAAAGATATAGATATATAAAAGGGAAAAGAAAAAAGATGAAAAGATAACTTTAAAGAAAATGTAAGGTACCACATTGTATCAGCACTAGTCAATATGATCTGTAAAGTCTGTAGGATAATGAGATATATTGATGTCTTTTTGTTATTTGTTATGTTAAGCAGTCATTGGTTCAAGATAGAATGGGTTGATATTTACTTAATACGAGCACTTTGTCTTTCTGGGACTCTCTATGACGTAATATAGTTATGATAACATTTAGAAGTCAGGAAGACAGAAGAATAATTGTAAATAATTACAATTATTGTTTTCATCATTATATTTATTATTATTATTATTATTATAATTTTTTCTTTTTTTATAAATTTTCTATTTACATTGCTATTAGCCATGATGCTCTGCCTTTCCTCGATCTCAGACTGTATTGTGATATGTGAGAAGCTTTGTTTCTGCCTAAGCATGGTTCTGACTATATGCTCATCGCAAACCACCAGCCAGAAGAACTCTGTGCGTTCCAACATGAAACGCATGCTATTAATGACGACGTCATAGACACACACGAAAGTGGATACTCACCATGCAACACACGCCGGTCCAGATGCCGAGTATTATTCCTCAAGCGCACTAGTATATAAGAAGACTCTCCTGGAACATCCACATTGATCCCTGAGGAAGTCCCAACGAAACGCGTAGGACTTGTGTATACTTTTTTTAAATGTTTTATTTCATTTGTATATTTTATTGATTATCTTCCACCCTGCATGTGTATTTCCAGAGCTTCCTGCTAGCCTTTGAAGTCTGGTCACCACGCTGGTTGTGGAGATATGCTTAATTGTATCTGCTATTCTGTAAGTGCAATGTTGTCTAATAAATTTGTTTAATTTTAATACCATCTGCACTATATTATTCTTCTTTCTGTTACTCTGAGCCATCGGGAAGATGTTGCATGAAGATAATCCATCTACTTTCCTGACCCTATTTATGGAAGAAATGCTTGAATATACATCCATCTAGTGAGTTCTCTACCACCCGCACCCCGATATTTATATTTAACATACTACACCATATATATTTTTTACTTATTTTACAGAATACGTTGTATTGTTTTCTCAGGTTGTATATATATATATATATTTTTATTATTCACCTATTTGGTATTTGGTTACATATATTTTGTATCTATTTATTTTATTTAGTACCCTTTTTTCTTTTTTTCTTTTTGTCTTTACTTAACTTTGAGTGTTTTAATACGGAACACTTTTCCTTAAAGTGTCTATTTGTGTTTTGGGAGCATATATTGAACCATTCTTGTGTACAGGAAGACACTCAATGATATATGATTACATCAAATTGGACTCCATGGATGGATAGATATCCCAATTAATAGCCTCAAAAACGCTCAGAAAGTAATCAAATATCTCCCTTAATTAGCCTTTCCTACTATGTTTGTTTTCCAGTTATAAAACTAATCTTATTGGGAATGTCTTGTTCTTTTAACATATTCATCCTTCCCTTGCGGTATCTTCTCTCAGCGGCCATGCGTCAGTGTACCTGACTCCTGCAATATGTTGATGAACGCCGGCCGCTGCGGATCCATGCCAAATTATAGCCCCTCGTCTGCCCTCGGTGATGACGACGTTGTCGTGCGTGTGACGTCACGCGGGAAACTCGCGCGCACGTTCTGGAGTCAAAGGCTGATTTCGGCCAATCAGATTTGTAAAGGGCTTAATTAAGCGCATTTTTACTTCTCCTCATTGCCCTGTCGTGGTTTCCCTTAGTGGTTGTCTGACCTGTGTCCCAGACCTCGGCAAGTATTCTGACTATTCTTTGGTACGTTAAGTCCGGCCATTCTAAGGCCCAGTAAGACGTTACCTTTTAGTCCTAGGTGTGATACAGTTCTACGTGTTGGATCAATTAGTAATCCTGACAGTTCTATACTTGATATGTTTTATACTCTTATTTCCCGTTATTCTGACATTTAGCGGGTGTTATAATAATTACCATGGACAAAGATTTTGTATTTGTTTTATGTGTCTTCTATGTAATGTATTTATAAAAAAATTGGAAGCATGTCAATAAAGAATACGAAAAGTTAAAAAAAAAATTATAGTCGTACTGTATAATTTCATTTAAATGTAGCTGTAAAATATAATACAGCCTTTAGGTGGCACCAAAATCTGTTTTATTCTAGCCTTTATGTTTACAAGCACCATTTGAAAAATTATAAAATAGTTTTGCATACAAACAATAGGTTAGTAAATTATATTTTAATTATTTCTAATTATAGATAAAACTAATTGTGTGATCTGTATTTAATTACCAATTGAAAATTATTCACAACTATTTATTAATATACATTTGTGTTGTCATTTTATTGACAATAAGCAGTTAAACAGAAATATTTTTATATACTTTAATGCAAATTCTATACACAATATCTAACCATTTCATCTCACTGAAGTGGTAATGTTGCCTGGAGTCTCTTGATGTAATTTCACTGTTCAGTGTGGAATCATTTTTTTAAATTCTCCAGGGAACTGAAGGCACCAGAATCACATTAATGAAAGCAAATGTTTTGGTGCTGGGAATATTCCTTTAAATCTTATTTAAAGGGACAATATAGGCACCCAGACCACTTCAGCTAATTGAAAATGTCCCTTTTGCACTTAGTGCTGCAATGTTAAACTTTGCAGTTCTAGAGATCTACCAGACAGCCACTAGAGGGCTTCCGGAATCGAAACTGACTTTTGGTCCGTTATCTGACACTGGACATCCTCACGCTCTGCATGAGCATCTCTAGCTTCAGGTTTTCCTCATAGGAAAGCAATGATTAATGCTTTCCTATGGAAAAATCCTAACGAGAGTGCAGCCATTACCCCTTCAGCCCCGCGGGAGGGGAGGTGCGAGGAAGGGGGGCTCCTTAGAAACTTATAGTGCCAGGAAAACGGCGTTGTTTTCCTGGCACTATATGATACTTTTAAGTTGGAGGACAGATAACTGTCATTTTACTGATTTGTAAATATTAGTTAATTTGCCTTATAAATAATGTTTTTATTTTTTTATTAGAACAAAGACCTTAATATTTTTAGATAAGCTATTTATATTACATTGTTACATAGTTACATAGTTACATAGCTGAAAAGAGACTTGCGTCCATCAGGTTCAGCCTTCCTCACATTTGTTTTTTGCTGTTGATCCAAAAGAAGGCAAAAAAAATCCAGTTTGAAGCACAATTTTGCAACAAGCTAGGAAAAAAATTCCTTCTTGACCCCAGAATGGCAGTCAGATTTATCCTTGGATCAAGCAGTTATTACCCTACATTGAAAGATTATATCCTTGAATATTCTGTTTTTGCAAGTATGCATCCAGTAGCTGTTTGAACATCTGTATGGACTCTGATAAAACCACCTCTTCAGGCAGAGAATTCCACATCCTGATTGTTCTTACAGTAAAAAACCTTTCCTTTGCCTTAGACGAAATCTTCTTTCTTCCAGTCTAAATGCGTGGCCTCGTGTCCTATGTAAAGTCCGGTTTGTGAATAGATTTCCACACAATGGTTTGTATTGGCCCCGAATATATTTGTATAATGTTATCATATCCACTCTCAGGCGACGTTTTTCTAAACTAAATAGGTTTAAATTTGTTAACCTTTCTTCATAGCTGATATGTTCCATTCCTTTTATTAATTTTGTAGCCCGTCACCGGCACTTTTTCTAGTGCCATAATATCCTTCTTTAGAACAGGTGCCCAAAATTGCACCGCATATTCAATATGTGGTCTTACCAGTGATTTATAAAGAGGCAAAATAATATTCTCGTCCCGAGAATGAATGCCCTTTTTCATGCATGACAATACCTTACTGACCTTGGCCACTGCTGATTGACATTGCACATTGTTGAATAGTTTGTTGTCTATAACAATTCCCAAGTCCTTTTCGTGTGTTGTTATCCCCAATTCGCTTCCATTTAGGGTATACGTTGCTTGTGTATTATTTACGCCGAAGTGCATAACTTTGCATTTTTTTAAATGTCATCTGCCATTTGATTGCCCAGTCCCCCATTCTATCTAAATCCCTCTGCAGCAAAGTAATATCTGGCTCACATTGTATTATTTTACAAAGTTTTGTGTCGTCTGCAAACACTGAAACATGACTTTCAATGCTGTCTTCAAGATCATTTATAAACATGTTAAATAGAAGGGGTCCCAGAACAGACCCCTGAGGGACACCACTTGCCACCTCTGTCCAGCTTGAAAATTTACCATTAATGACAACTCTTTGTACTCTGTTTTTAAGCCAATGTTCTACCCAAGAACAAGCATTTTCATCTAGACAGATTTCCTTGATTTTGAACACTAATCTATTGTGTGGAGCTGTATCAAATGCCTTGGCAAAATCCAAATAGATCTCATCCACTGCAACACCCTGATCTATACTTCTACTTACTTCTTCGTAGAACGCAATCAAGTTAGTTTGACATGGCCTGTGCTTCATAAAACCATGCTGATTTTTGCTGATAACCATGTTCTTCTCAAGGAATTCTTGAATATTATCCCTTAATAAACTTTCAAATATTTTACCAGCCACAGAAGTTAAGCTCACAGGTCTATAATTTCCAAGCAAGGATTTTGAACCCTTTTTGAATATAGGAACCACATCTGCCTTCCTCCAATCCTCCGGAACACATCCTGAAAGAAAAGAATCTTGAAAGATTAAAAACAGAGGTTCACTTATTTCTACACTTAGTTCCTTAAGTACACGTGGATGGATACCGTCAGGCCCTGGAGCTTTGTTTATATTAACTTTCTTTAGTTGCTGCAGCACCTTGTCTTGAGTTAACCAATTACAATTATTCTGCAAGTTTTTAGTAGCAATCATTTGCACATCTATTGCCATGGGTTCTTCCTTAATATATACTGAGGAGAAATAGTTATTTAAAATTCCTGCCTTTTCCTGGTCTTCATTAACTAACACCCCCTGTTTCAGTTTTTAGTGTACCTACACTTTCATTTTTGGGTTTCTTAGAATTTATTTACTTAAAAAATGCTTTGGGGTTGGTTTTGCTTTTTTTAGCTATAATTTTTTCATTTTGAAGTTTAGCAAGTCTAATTGCCTTTTTGCACGCATTATTTGCTTCCTTATATCTTTTATAAGATGCATCTGATTTGTCCGATTTAAATGCTTTAAATACCCTTTTCTTATTTTTAATCTCTTGTTTTACTTCTCTACTAAGCCACGTTGGTTTTAATTTGTTTCTTTTATACAGGGAGTGCAGAATTATTAGGCAAATGAGTATTTTGACCACATCATCCTCTTTATGCATGTTGTCTTACTCCAAGCTGTATAGGCTCGAAAGCCTACTACCAATTAAGCATATTAGGTGATGTGCATCTCTGTAATGAGAAGGGATGTGGTCTAATGACATCAACACCCTATATCAGGTGTGCATAATTATTAGGCAACTTCCTTTCCTTTGGCAAAATGGGTCAAAAGAAGGACTTGACAGGCTCAGAAAAGTAAAAAATAGTGAGATATCTTGCAGAGGGATGCAGCACTCTTAAAATTGCAAAGCTTCTGAAGCGTGATCATCGAACAATCAAGCATTTCATTCAAAATAGTCAACAGGGTCGCAAGAAGCGTGTGGAGAAACCAAGGCGCAAAATAACTGCCCATGAACTGAGAAAAGTCAAGCGTGCAGCTGCCAAGATGCCACTTGCCACCAGTTTGGCCATATTTCAGAGCTGCAACATCACTGGAGTGCCCAAAAGCACAAGGTGTGCAATACTCAGAGACATGGCCAAGGTAAGAAAGGCTGAAAGACGACCACCACTGAACAAGACACACAAGCTGAAACGTCAAGACTGCGCCAAGAAATATCTCAAGACTGATTTTTCTAAGGTTTTATGGACTGATGAAATGAGAGTGAGTCTTGATGGGCCAGATGGATGGATTGGTAAAGGGCAGAGAGCTCCAGTCCGACTCAGACGCCAGCAAGGTGGAGGTGGAGTACTGGTTTGGGCTGGTATCATCAAAGATGAGCTTGTGGGGCCTTTTCGGGTTGAGGATGGAGTCAAGCTCAACTCCCAGTCCTACTGCCAGTTTCTGGAAGACACCTTCTTCAAGCAGTGGTACAGGAAGAAGTCTGCATCCTTCAAGAAAAACATGATTTTCATGCAGGACAATGCTCCATCACACGCGTCCAAGTACTCCACAGCGTGGCTGACAACAAAAAGGGTATAAAAGAAGAAAATCTAATGACATGGCCTCCTTGTTCACCTGATCTGAACCCCATTGAGAACCTGTGGTCCATCATCAAATGTGAGATTTACAAGGAGGGAAAACAGTACACCTCTCTGAACAGTGTCTGGGAGGCTGTGGTTGTTGCTGCACGCAATGTTGATGGTGAACAGATCAAAACACTGACAGAATCCATGGATGGCAGGCTTTTGAGTGTCCTTGCAAAGAAAGGTGGCTATATTGGTCACTGATTTGTTTTTGTTATGTTTTTGAATGTCAGAAATGTATATTTGTGAATGTTGAGATGTTATATTGGTTTCACTGGTAAAAATAAATAATTGAAATGGGTATATATTTGTTTTTTGTTAAGTTGCCTAATAATTATGCACTGTAATAGTCACCTGCACACACAGATATCCCCCTAAAATAGCTATAACTAAAAACAAACTAAAAACTACTTCCAAAAATATTCAGCTTTGATATTAATGCATTTTTTGGGTTCATTGAGAACATGGTTGTTGTTCAATAATAAAATTAATCCTCAAAAATACAACTTGCCTTATAATTCTGCACTCCCTGTATTTATTTCCCAATGGTACATACTGAGAAATGTACCTTTCTAATATTTGTTGGAAGATGATCCATTTATCCTCAGTGTTCTTTTCACTAAAGAGTTTATGCCAGTCAATATATTGTAAAGCTTCCCTTAACTTATTGAAATTGGCCTTTTTAAAATTATATGTTTTAGTATACCCCATGTGCTTTTGTTTTTTTTTTGTTTATTTCAAAGGACACTATATTGTGATCACTATTTCCCAAGTGCTCACCTACTTGAATGTTGGTCAAAAGATCAACGTTGTTTGTTAAAACCAGGTCCAGACACGCGTCCATTCTAGTTGGTGCTTGTACAAGTTGTGTCATGAAGGTGTCATTTAACAAGTTTAAAAACCTAATTCCCTTTGTTGAGCTACTAGTCCCTCTGTCCCAATTTATGTCCGGGTAATTTAAATCTCGAATAATTAACGTGTTACCCAGATTTGCAGCTTTCTCAATTTGCTCAAACAGCTCTTGTTCCCCGTCAATATTAACATTAGGTGGTTTATAACATATCCCAACCAATAGTTGTTTTCCCATATTTTCCCCCAAGCAGATGATATATATGATTTCATACTTTTTAGTAAAATGGAAAAAATATTTATTATTTAGAAAAATATTTTAATATATTATTTTATATTTGTTGATATTTCAATATGTTGAAGAAATAATTTAAAAAAATGTATCCAAAAATGTTAAATCATTTGAAAATCTTAAATCGAGGCCTAATTTAGCAATATTTATCACATGAAATGGCTCTCAATGATTATTCTAATGTGCCGTATCCAAAGCTTCTGATAACAGTACGGTGTTTCTCCTCAAAGTGAGAATAGTACAACTATTGAGGTTATTTGAAAAAATAAACGTTCATGGCCCCTCACAGAGTCGGAATTTGTTAGACTGTAATGATGTACAATATTTCTCTAAAATGTACTAAAATTGTACTTGCAAGAAAAGTAACATTGTAGTGTATAAGTCTAGTGTGTTCCCTTTTAATCCACACATTTGTTTTCCACAACCTCTATTTGAGAGAAAATGACTAATCTTGGTTACTCCAACCTTTTTTATTTTTTTATTTTAAGAATGCCATATTAGACATTATTTTTAAGGTTCACTTCCCCCTAAAAGATGCTTTGGATCCCCCCTAAAAGTTTTAAAATAAAGTTTACTTACCTATAACTGAGCTCCCGGCAATGCTCAGTATGCCTCCTTGTGACATCATGGGTGCACATATGTGCACTTGAAGCCAGCGGCAAGGAGGGGATGGAGTGGAAAGGGAAAGGAGGAGGATCAAGGGCTGGAGAGAAACAAATAGTGGTGGGTATAGGTAGGAGGGAGGGCTACAGTTAAGAAGAGATAGAAGCAGAAAACATCTATCACCAGCGTGCAGAGAGCGCTGACGACATGTAACATATGCACAGAATCGACATTAAGCAGCCCAGAACAGAGTTCCAGGCTACCTAAGTCGTAAGTTCCAGTGGTGTAGCACGCTTCCGGGACACAATTGCAAATAGCTCAGGATTTACACTGCACATCCAGACTCTTACCACATTGGCCAATTCAAAAAGCATAAGTGTTCATGATGGTTGGAGTAGTCCAAAATCCCGACTCATAATTTTGCTTGACCCTTTAACCACAACTATCTTAAAGGGACACTCTTAGCACTCAAAACCACGTCACCTTAATTAGTGTTTTGGTGCAATAAAATCTGTACCTATATTCTGGCAGTATTGGGTCATAAACACGCCTGTAGTGACTGTCAGACTGATAACCACTAGAAGTACTTTCTTATTGGAGACTTTCAGTTATTCAAAATGCTGTGAATGCTTCTCGTAGAGAATCAATAGATTCAGTGCTTCTCTATGAGAAGCATCTAATTGGCTGAGCACAATAAGGCAATGTATTGAACAGATGATCTCCTTTTAAAAAGCAAACAGTTCCATATACAGTATCTCATAAAAGTGAGTACACCCCTCACATTTTTGTAAATATTTTATTATATCTTTTCATGTGACAACACTGAAGAAATGACACTCTGCTACAATGTAAAGTAGTAAGTGTACAGCCTGTATAACAGTGTAAATTTGTTTTCCCTTAAAAATAACTCAACATACAGCCATTCATTTCTAAACCTTTGGCAACAAAAGTGAGTACACCCCTAAGTGGAAATGTCCAAATTGGTCACAATTAGCCATTTTCCCTACCCGGTGTCATGTGACTTGTTAGTGTTACAAGGTCTCAGGTGGGGAGCAGGTCTGTTAAATTTGGTTTTATCGCTCTCACACTCTCTCATACTGGTCACTGGAAGTTCAACATGGCACCTCATGGCAAGGAACTCTCTAAGGATTTGAAAAAAATAATAGTTGCTCTACATAAAGATGGCCTAGGCTATAAGAAGATTGCCAAGACCCTGAAACTGAGCTGCAGCATGGTGGGACAGGTTCCACTCAGAACAGGCCTCGCCATGGTCGACCAAAGAAGTTGTGCACATGCTCGGCGTCATATCCAGAGGTCGTCTTTTTGAAATAGACGTATGAGTGCTGCCAGCATTGCTGCCAAGGTTGAAAGGGTGACGGGTCAGCCTGTCAGTGCTCAGACCATACGCCGCAGACTGCATCAAATTGGTCTGCATGGCTGTCGTCCCAGAAGGAAGCCTCTTCTAAAGATGATGCACAAGAAAGCCCTCAAACAGTTTGCTGAAGACAAGTCTCCTGCAAATATTAGATAATTGACTGGAAATAAAAAAAGTTAAAACAGTCAGAAGTTTTGTTAGAAAAGATATTGTGGACAAAATATACAAAAAAAAATATACTAGAGTGCAAGAACTAAAAAATAACAATAAAAACATATTTAACAGCACTTAAATTTGGTTTTTATTTCTTGCAAGAAGCTGTACCTAAAAGTCAGAGGTCAACATTTAACTTTCTGAACATCCTTTTTAAAATGTAAAAAAAAAAAAAAAGACAGAGTTGTTTTAAAAAGGATTTGCCGTCAGACTGTAATGCTATCCAAAATACACTAATCCCAGTAGTACTTTTGACGTTTAGGCTGAGAGGCCAGGTGTAAGTTTCCATGTTCCCCATTCCTTCATTCCACACACATATACTGGCTCCTTTTTTAAGTATTTGCAAAGAAAATATGACTTGCACCTTTTGTTACATAATCAGGATGTCAGAACTGCGGGTTAGGAAGCTATTAACTTTTAACTTTTCTGAGGATCTTGTTTTTTCTTTCACATCCTCCTACATTTTGTATCTGTGGAAAAAAAAATCTGCCATAATTGGGCTCTGACTGTGTGAAAGACCCACTTATTATAAGTTTAAATGTAGTGACATCATTGATGAAATCATGTTTAACCCATTCACACTCATTAACCCTACAGTGTAAAATTTAATGTTCTTGTTTTTAGTATTCCTCTAAAAAGCTTTTGAGTTCCTAATAATGGTGGGATTTTTGTTTGTTTTGTTCATTAATATAATTTTTTTGCTGAACAATGTTGTTGGTTACTTAACTTACTTTTATTCCAATACAGCACCCATCAAAATTATGTGGCTTTCAGTAAATTCGTTTCACTTGTTCATTCACAACTACTGTAGCCATATTCCCCCACTACTGTATGTAACCATACAGAACAGCCATCTTGGACTTGCCTTATTATGAGTTTTACTAATTGGTGCAAGTGTATGATGAATTGGTATGGAGTTTTGAAAAAAACACCATCATATTTCAGGTAGTACAAATAATACATGTATATAAAATGAAATGTAAAGTATTCTTTACATTTTATCTTTTTTACATATAGTAAAATTACAATAGTGCTTCTGATTAACCCATTGTCCATTAACTGTACATAGGCAACTGAATACATTTTGTAATTACATTTTCTGAATGCAAGGACTCTTGGGGTATAGGGAATAGAAACATAATGGCTTTTTCTTGGTCTGAACCCTTACTATTTGATAAAGGTTTTCCACAGCATTATAGAGGCACTGCATTAGAACCATCTTTCTAGGCAAATTATAAGCGCCCATAATCTCCCATAGATCCTTGTTTTTAACTGTCATGGAAGTGTAAGAGTACACTAGTGGCATGGCTACTGGTAGATTAAGCTGCAAATAGCCAAAGAACAGCATTGAGAAGAAAATAATGATGCCAAACAAAGAAATGCTCAGATAAGTGTATCTACCTTGGGCGAGTCTGTGTAAACTGCCCAAAGTGCTCACAACTTCTCAAAGCTCTGGAAATTTGGACAGATGAGGAATATTTCCTCATCACCTAGGCGGCAGAAACATGGGCGTCCGCAGGAATTTTTCCAGGGGGGGTGCATAATTGTAATGACATCCATGCTTGGTCCCTTTTTGACAGTGTCATGAAGGGGAGGAGCATATTCAATATCACATAAAGCCAGGGTGAATAGCATTTTCACAACTATGGTGTCAGAAATACATGTTTGTATTCCTGACACTATAGTGTTCCTTTAAGCAAATTAAAGGAACATTCTGGTCACCATAACAACTTCAGCTAAATTAAAATGCTATGATGCCAGGAAGCCCCTGGGTCAGTGGCATACATACCAGGGTCGCAGGGGTCGCGACCGGGCCCGGCCCACCAGGGGGCCCGGCCGCCCCTGCGACCTGGTATGTACGCACTGGGCCAGCCTCTTCTCCTGGGGGGCCCAGGAGCAGGCCACCTCTGGGCCCCCCGAGGCTGGCCCTGCTTACACCCGGCTGGCCGGTGCGCGAGGGAGCACTCTCCCCTGAAAAAAAATGCGTTAGTGTGTGTGTGTAAGTGTTACTCTGAGTGTTAGTGTGTGTGTTAGTGTTACTCTGTGTGTTAGTGTGTGTGTTAGTGTTAGTGTGTGTGTTAGTGTTACTGTGAGTGTTAGTGTGTGTGTTAGTGTTACTGTGAGTGTTAGTGTGTGTGTGTTAGTGTTACTGTGAGTGTTAGTGTTACTGTGAGTGTTACTGTGTGTGTTAGTGTGTGTTAGTGTTACTGTGAGTGTTAGTGTGTGTGTTAGTGTTACTGTGTGTGTTACTGTTGGTGTGAGTGTTAGTGTGTGTGTTACTGTGTGTGAGTGTTACTGTGAGTGTTAGTGTGAGTGTCAGTAAGTGTGTGTCTTCTAGTGAGTGTCAGTGAGTGTGTTACTGTGTGTGTCTGTTACTGAGTGTGTTTGTGTTAGTGAGTCTGTTTGATGTCTGTTAGTGAGTGTGTCAGTGAGAGTGTATGTTTTGTAAGTGAGTGTGTATGTATGTCTGTCGCTGAGTGTGTCTCTGTCAGTAAATGTGTGTGTCTGTTAGCTAGTGTGTATGCGTCTGTTCGTGAGAGTGTGTGTGTGTCTTCAGCACTTACCTTTCTCCAGCGCCGGACTCCCTTGGCGCTGGGGATCCCTCCGCTGCTCAGCTCCGAATGCGCATGCACGGCAAGAGCCTTGCGCGCATTCAAACCGCCCATAGGAAAGCATTACTCAATGCTTTCCTATGGACGTTCAGTGTCTTAGAATCGCGGAAGCTCCTCTAGCGGCTGTCAGTGAGACAGCCGCTAGAGGCTGGATTAACCCTCAGTGAAACATAGCAGTTTCTCTGAAACTGCTATGCTTTTAGCTGCAGGGTTAAAACTAGAGGGACCTGACACCCAGACCACTTCATTGAGCTGATGTGATCTGGGTGTCTGTAGTGGTCCTTTAAGTGTGTGTGCATCTGCATGCACTGGTGTACATGCAGGGGTCGCAACCCTGCAACCCCTGCGACCAGGTGCCCGCCGCCATGTGTTGCGGCCCTGGCCTGCGCAGAGTAAGCGTGCGGGGGGGTCCCACGGATCAATTTTCGCACCGGGGCCCCATAGGTCATGTGTACACCACTGCCCTGGGTGCTCTCTTTCCTTTAAGGGGTTAAACTGCTCTCAAATGGTTTAACCCCAAAGGCTTTCTCCAGCTCCAGATTTCCAGGTCGCTCAGTGGTATTCGGCTTCTGAAACGGAGTGTCAGGAAGTGCAGATTGACGTCAGGCATGGGTGCTACAGATTGGCTAGAGTGGTCAGTTGACGCTCTAAGCCAATTGCTAGTTCCCGGTTCATAAAAATGTTTTACATTTTTTATGAATGGGGAGCTACTGATTGGCTTAAAAGTGACAGCTGACCGCTCTAGCCAATCAGCAGTGACACCCCTCCCCAGCGGCCCTCTGTGCTTCCTGACACTCAGTAAATAAAAGTGAACACATTAACACTGATATTTTATTTTTACCTGGGGAGATGAGAAAGTCCAAAGTTTCCCTGCCAGGCCCAGGTACCAAAGCCTTATGATGTGGTGTCCAGAATAAAGTGGAGGGTTCACTTGTCCTTCCTGCTCCAATCTCCTTTTCTTCTCCTTCATTTGACACAGTCTTTTTTTTCTTCTGACACTGTCTTCTTTCCTCCTTGGTCCCTTCTGCTCCTTTCTGCTTATTGTGCTCCCCCTTCGGCTCCTTTCTCTTTCTGATCCCTTTCTGCTCCTCGTAGACCCTTTCTGCTCCTTCTCCTACTTTACCTTTGTGCTCCTTACTGTCCCTTTCTGCTCCTTGCTACATTTTTCTGCTCCTTCTCCTACTTTACCTTTGTGCTCCTTCTGATTCTTTCTGCTCCTTTACCTTTGTGCTCTTTCTGTCGCTTTCTGCTCTTTGCAGACTCTTCCTACTCCTACTTCCTACTCCTTGCAGACCCTTCCTGCTCATTTCTGTTCCTTCTCCAACTTCACCTTTGTGATCCTTCTGTCCCTTCCAGCCCCTTTTCCGCTCAATTCTATTCCTTCTCCTTTCTGCTCCTTCCTTCTCCTTTCTGCTCCTTCTCTTACTTTATCTTCCTGGTTCTTGCTGACTCTTCTTGTAGGCTGTCTCCCCCATCCCTTACTTACCTGGTCTATAGGCTGCCCCCCCCCCCATGCCCCACTTCTCTGATCTGTAGGCTATCACTGCCCCCCATATGCCTCCCTTCCCTGATCTGTAGGCTATCACTGCCCCCCCCCCATATGCCTCCCTTCCCTGATCTGTAGGCTATCACTGCCCCCCCCCATATGCCTCACTTCCCTGATCTGTAGGCTATCTCTGCCCCCCCCCCATATGCCTCACTTCCCTGATCTGTAGGCTATCACTGCCCCCCCCCCCCATATGCCTCACTTCCCTGATCTGTAGGCTATCTCTGCCCCCCCCCCATATGCCTCACTTCCCTGATCTGTAGGCTATCTCTGCCCCCCCCCCATATGCCTCACTTCCCTGATCTGTAGGCTATCACTGCCCCCCCCCCCCCCATATGCCTCACTTCCCTGATCTGTAGGCTATCTCTGCCCCCCCCCCCCCCCCCATATGCCTCACTTCCCTGATCTGTAGGCTATCTCTGCCCCCCCCCATATGCCTCACTTCCCTGATCTGTAGGCTATCTCTGCCCCCCCCCCATATGCCTCACTTCCCTGATCTGTAGGCTATCTCTGCCCCCCCATATGCCTCACTTCCCTGATCTGTAGGTTATCTCTGCCCCCCATGCCTCACTTACCTGATCTGTAAGCTATCTCTTCCCCCCCCCATATGCCTCACTTCCCTGATCTGTAGGCTGTCTCTGTTGCCTGCATGTGTTGCTCCCCCGTGGATTCAGTCAGAGAGAAGCAGGGATAAGATGCAGCTTCCTATCCCTGTCTCTCTCCATATATCTCTCCTATCCCTGTCTCTCTCGCCAGTATTGCACTGTATTTTCAATCTCACACGAAAATTAGCAGAACAAGCTGAAAAATACAGGAGGGTGGCAAGTGCCCCCTCCTGTGGACGCCCATGGGCAGAAAGGGAGGCCATTGAGTCCAGGTGGACTCTGTTATTTGTCAAATAAATTGATAACAGTTTGACAAAATGAGACAGTAGTCAAAGGTTCCACATCTCTTTATTAATATAATATGATGTTTAGACTAGAGTTGCTCTTTAGAACTTTAGAAAAGATAAGAATTATGATTATCACGTCTTGTCATTGAGACAAGGAAATATTTGCAAAACCCATGGAATGAATGCAGGAAACATTGGGTTACTGGTTTGGCATTAAGAAAGAAGGAAAATTGGTTCTTGACATGAAATATGATTTCTAACTTGAATTCATTACAGTAGATTTACAGAGAGTTGGAAGTGTCACAAAAACCCAAGAGGAAAGCAAAACATTGTGGGCTACATTTATTAAGTAGTGCTTCAGCGTTCCACAGGATTCTTTACAACCCATTTAATAGACCCTGAAGGTGTTTTCAGTAGCATAATGATCCTTTAGCACACAGTGATGCATATGAAAGCTGTTCTGTTATGCTTGTATTGGCTGGAACATTTTTAGCTGTGGAACAAAAACATTTGACCCTTTATGGCCTTTTGGAATGCATGCGTGATAATAATCTATAATTTCTGATGCTGTGCTAAGCAGCATTTAGCTACATTCCAATTTCTATTAATATGTACTAGCAATTTTCAGATAATTCCACGGATTGCCAGTGGGATTGAGAGCAGCATGTAACACAAACATTGTAAAATATTCACTTGCTGAATCACTTCAATGGTGCATTAGCCTTGTATTTGAGATATTGTCCTGCTGTCAGATTCATCTCACTTTATAGTGTGCTGGGATTGTAGCTTGTCATTGTATCTTGCTCTATCTGTTGTTATCCCAGTAACTGTTAATCAGCAAACCCTACACTTTGATGCTTCTACCAAAATTAATCATTATTGTTATGGTGTGGCTTGAGCCATCTACATCTTTGTTTTGCTCCATGTATAGTTTTATACAAAAAGTGCTATCTTTGTATCGTCTGACCCCAACAGCTTTTTTGCACCTCTTGCACTAGCTTTGCAACAAACTCCAGATGTGCATGCAGATGATACTTTTCGAATATGCAGTTCATTTTTTTTTTCCGATATACTGATTTAGTCACTGGAATTACTTGGGTAATTAGACATCCACAGCCAGACCATGGACATTTTGCCTCCACTGTTCACATAATAGGTTCAGATGTATTTAGCAGATATAATGATCATCAACAAATAGTCGATAATAAGAGTCAATCTACTTTTAGAATCTGTTCAACCTAACGTGCAAAAGCAAAATTATTTAAGCAGTATAGTTACTCCATTTATTTTATCTAAAGCAATGGAAAGATTCAACGTTTCAGTCAGTACTGGGGATACTTTATAAATGCAGTTTTCTTGAAGAATTATGATGTCAGACTTACTCTTTTTCACCTCTTTCTAAAAAAAAAGTCTTGGTTTATGAGGGAAGTTAGGATCCTTAATATTAATGGGGATTAAACTAATATTGAATCCCATTAGATAGAAATTGAGTAACATGGTTTAGAATTTCTAATTCTCCGCTTGCAGCATAGCCAAAAAGAAAAGAGCAGGAAAAAAGCAAGACAAGGGTAATATTAAGAAGAGAAGTATTTTAGTAATGCAAACATAGGCCACTATTTAATAAGTTTCCAAATGATTTGTTGACTGAACTCTATGGAGATTCTTGGGGATAAATAATTTGGAAAGTTTTCTAACAGTATTGCATTAGAAAGCTTAATAAATTGAAGCCATGATGTCTGGACTTATACAAAAGTCAGGTGTACAGCACCATAGAGCAGACCAAACAAGAGTAGTTGATCAGCATTAAAAAATGTTTCAGTCTCACTAACGTTCTATGCTTAATAACCATCTTTGCCATTCTTGTCTAAACATCCTCCACTCTGGAGCTGAGGGCACTAATGTCCTGAGCTACAACTAGCTGATTTCTCTCAATATCAGAGTCAATACATTCCTGTACCCCTGGTAAACAATTCAAGATGGCTTTTATATATAGGATGTAGTGGCCAAAGGTTTTGAGTTACAGAGGTTGTAGTTCCTGCCTGTGAGTCTTCCATGCATCTCAGTGTTAAGTTTGGGGCAACAATTGGATCTTTGCTCTTGTTTTAATTAGGTGGGACCAGTATATAGTCAAAATGGTTGACCCAGTGTGAAGGTAAGCAGGTGCATAAACATTTTATGGAAAAAAATAACTTCCAAGAGATTTAGTACTTGACAGGTTGTATTCAGGTATAATAAGCTGAAAGCAATGTCTGTATTTGTCTTGCTTTGGTAAAGAGGGACATACAAACAGAGGCTGTCAAAATCAAATATCTGATATTCAGCAAGTTTTAACGTGCAGGGTGGCAGATGTGGTCTGTAGGAGGCCATTATATCAGTGCAAAGTGGGACAAAGTCAACACCATGTGGTGAAAATTCTGTCCAGGTTGCTGAACTAGGTGACGTTGCAGCTGCTGAGGTCAGAGAGAGACCACAATTTCTAGTGCTGTAAAATAAAAATAAAAACTACACCCGCACAATGATGCATAACTGAAGACAAGGCACATAGGGGAACTCACAGTCAACAATAGCAGGTTAGAATGGTGCGAATAATTCAATAAGTGCAGGATTCTGCAATATAAAGTCATATCCAGTATAATGGACATCCCGTTCAGCTAATGCCTCGTTTCCACTGAGCGGAACGGTTCGGGTAGGTACAGTTTAGAAGGGTTAGAATGGTCCAGCCTATTCAGGTGAGCGTTTCCACTGCAAGTCAGACCTTCAGGGGCCATGCGGGGTTTAGAAAAAATGCCTAGCATGTTATTTGTTGTAAGCCAATCAATGGATTGTATATTGTGACACTAGTAGCTCCGCCCTAACTGTACCGTACCATTTCCTATGGCCCTACATCTGAAGGAGGACCATGAATGGTGCAGTACAGTTCGGTTGTATGGGCTACTTTCATAATGGAAACTCAAAATAGCGTACCAAACCGAACCGATCCACTCAGTGGAAACAAGGCACAAGCCATACCCCTTCATGCCACACTCCTGAAGCTCTTTTAATATCTGTGGGATTTGTATGTTTATCACACTGGCATGCTGATTTTAATGCTAGCACATCTATATGTGAATGGAATATCCTAGCATTTCCTCATGCCCCAGGAAAAGAGTGAAACAAAATAGTTACTTTATGCGTTTGCAATTCTACTAGCACAACGTATGGATTAAATCCTTTGCAGTTTAAAGTGACAAGCACCTCAAGTCATGTCAGGCAAGGGAGGCACACTTTCAGATTTCTATAGGTGTTCAGGACAGCAGTCGCTATCACAAAATCAATAGACTCAACCAAACAATTTTCACTGTTTATTAAACCTGACCACAAGCATGCGGCACTTCTTTTCGACCTTTTTTGAAAATTGATGTAGGTCAACAACTATATTTCTGCTGCTCAGGAAGCACAGCTACCAATACATATGAACATTACAGCTCTGGAAAAATATGAGTAAGTCAGTAAGTGGGTGCTAATCCTTTGTCTGAGTGGTACTTGCCAATAGTTTAGTTTTCAGTTCCTGTTACTCAGAACAGTCAGTCCTGTGTTGGTGGGCAGCTTTGGGAGAGATTTGTCACTGTGTTGTAGTGGCACAGAACCCCTTAGCACTATGCCGTGAGATAAATCACGTAATTATGGAAGGTCTATATGCTTTTGGCCATGACATTGTGAGTTGGCAATGCAATACATAACTCACATCATTGCTAACCACGCAGAAATATTGGATAAAAAACACTCAGAGGTTGACTCTTGCATACCAACTGTTTTTAATAAAACAACACTTTTGTAACTAATAAGCAGGTTAAGGAAAGTAGAATTTCACCTATAGTCAATCTCCTTTTTGCATGTCAAAATTAAAACGATATCTGGTCCTGGACAAGAAACTCTATCCTCCAGAACACACACATATATATACTACTTCTTTACAGCTTGCTCAAATATTTGTATGTTTTCTGAGCTGTAGGAAACAATTGCTAAGTATGAGGCATGCAGGGTGCCTGATATTCCTTTTTTTCCTTGAATGGTCCCTACTCCATCCTGTGCTGTGATGAAGTCTAATAGAAAATGATGAGTTACTTAGAATTTCTTAACAACCAGCATGGGGAAGACAAGTGCTTTCTTCGCCATGCCTTCTATAGGCTACATCTCTCACCATCTGTGCTGTGGGAACAAATAATGTTCAAGAACAAATAATGTAGAACCAGAGATGCCCAACATTTCTGATAGTATACGCACAATCAGATGAAGTCCTTATCATAAAATGAAATCTCGGTGCCACACATTTGCTCTAAAATATATGCAGCTAGTACTAAGCATTATCAAAATTCATACTACGTGGTTGTAGGTCTTTGTTTGATAATGATGAAAGTGATAATGTCTCTAAAATGTCACCTGCCGTTTCAGAATAGCTAAACAGCTTTCAGTAACAATAATGACAACGTTTATAACATCTTTGTAATGTAAAAATATAAGAAAAGGATCACTTTAGGATCCTTGTAATTGCAAGATGCTTGACTGCTTGGCCATGACAGGTGATGACATTGCTGTGTGAACACATGGCTGGATAACAGCTGACTCCAACCTAAGATCACTGAAATCTTTGACCACTTTAAGCAAAGGCGAGAAGTTGGAAATCTATTATCTCATCCATTTATGCTTGCATCATTAAATGGTAACCGACCTTAAATCAAGTGAAGTATACATAACATAGAAATAGTACTCCAAAACAGTCGATACAGCAGCTGTCGCACATGGAGCAAAGTGATTCACAAATGCATATTTAAATGTACATAACATGTACTTGGAGTGAATCACAGGGCATTTGTGAGAACTTCACCTTCAACACTCAGAATATAGGAATCCCTAATTGAACACCACCAGGCAGCCCATTATCTTGACACCACTTAAGAGGCTGGCATGGTACCAGTTAACGTTAATTAAATTATGAGCATGCCCACTCCCAGCACCATCCCCACCAACCTCGCCCTCTTCCAACTATTATTACTAAACAAAATACTTTCTCAGTGCATAAATGAAAAAATATACTGAAATATAATGTATGACACAGGAATTATAGTTGGTATTACTTAGAAACATAGAATGTGACGTCAGATAAGAACCATTCGGCCCATCTTGTCTGCCCAATATTTTAAATACTTTCATTAGTCCCTAGCCTTATCTTATAGTTAGGATAGCCTTACTTCTGATGCATTAACCAGGCTGCATTTATGGAGCAAATTATACCTTAAACAATTTGCTTATATATATATGTATTAGACATGTGCAATTCGTTTCGGTCCGAATTAAAATTCGGCCGAATTTCCGATAATTCGGGCATTCAGGTGCTTCCGAATGTCCGAATAGTTGAATTGCCGAAGTGCCGAATTGCTGAAGTCCTGAAGTGCCGAAATTACCGAATTTCCGAAGTGTAGTAGTGCCGAATTGCTGAAGTGCCGAAGTTGCTGAAGTTCCGAGGCGTCAAAGTGCCAAAGTTCCGAAGCACAGTATTGCCTAAGTACGAATATACTGAAAGAAGAAGAATGTTACATTGTATACAATTTCAAATAAAAAGTATACAAACATAGACAGGATGCAGCTGTAAGCATTTGCAACACTTACAACAATCAAGTAACATACATTCATATAAAATGTAAGTTACTTGGCCAGTCAGTGTAATGACAGGAATGAATAAGTAGATAACTCCCTAATTCCCATGGTATTAGGGAGCTATCTACTGAAAGGCTGAAATACCTAAATTGGTCTTTCAGCCAAATTTACTAATACTAAGTAAAGATTACTTAGTATTAGTAAATTATGCCCCTACTCGCTATACCGTGAGTAGGGGCATGTCTATTAAACAGTGAGCAGTCTGTGGCTGCTCACTGTTAAAAAAAAAGGTCCCCTTTCCCGAGCCCCCACCCGCGCATTTAAACTAAAGGGGGGACCAATTGCCCTCTCTACATTTACCTGTCACAATTCAGCACTTCGGCAAAAAAAATAAAATAAAAAAGGGTCCCCCCTCCCTGAGCGGGTGGGGGCCCTAAAGTAAAAAAGGGGGGAGGACCTATTGTCCTCCCCACCGGCACCCACCCCTGAGCGGTGGGTGGGGGCCCTAAACACAAATGGGGGGGGACCTAATGTCCTCCCCCCTGGCCCCCACCACTAAGCGGTGGGTGGGGGCCCTAAACACAAATGGGGGGGACCTAATGTCCTCCCCCCTGGCCCCCACCCCTGAGCGGTGGGTGGGGGCCCTAAACAAAAATAAGGGGGGGAAAACCTAATGTCCTCCCCCCTGGCCCCCACCCCTGAGTGGCGGGTGGGGACCCTAATTACATATTTAACCCCCCTCCCCCCAGGTGACTAGGGGTCCAAAAACCCTTAGTCACCCTCTCCCCCCAAAAAAACAACTCCTACCTACCCCCCTCACCCTAAAAATAATGAGGGGGGACCTTTAACTAAATACCTGTAAAAATAAATAAAAATAAACTTACCATTCAATGTTTTCTTTCTTCTAAAATCTTCTTTCTTCAGCCCCAAAAAGGGCAAATAAAAATCCATAATAACCGACACAATAAAAAAAGAAAAAAAAAAAAAAAAAAAAAGAGCGCAAAAAAAAAAATCCATCTTCACCAGGCGAGGGCTCCACGCAGACTGAGCTCTGCAGGGCGGGGGAAGGCTTATAAAGCCTTGCCCCGCCCTGCAGTTAGGCTCAGAGCACTCTGATTGGTGGGTTTAAACCATCCAATTAGAATGCTCTGACAGGTAAATGAAGAGACTGACAGGTAAGTCTCTACATTTACCTGTCACAGCACTCTGATTGGTTGGATATGAGTCAAATTACACAGCGTGGGAAAATGCCGAAGTTGCCAAAGTTGCCGAAGTGTCTAAGATCCGAAGTTCCGAAGTGTCTAAGATCCGAAGTGGCGAAGTTCCGAAGTGGTCAAGTGCCGAAGTTGCCGAAGTTCCGAAGTGTTGAAGTGCCGAATTGCCAAAGTCCCGAATTGATGAAGTCCCGAATTTCGTAATGCCGATCCGAGCCGAATATTTTCCCCATGCACATGCCTAATATGTATTAATATAATATTGAAAAAAATAAAACTCATATTTCCAAAGCTGTAAAATGTTTTGTTCTTCACCACCAAGCCTTAACCCCTTAAGGACACATGACATGTGTGACATGTCATGATTCCCTTTTATTCCAGAAGTTTGGTCCTTAAGGGGTTAAAGAAGACAAATAAACCAGTTCCCTTCCAACTCAGTGATTTTCATCCAGATGTTTTGCAGCGAGAGAAGCGTAGTGTAATTAAAAATACATTTTGATATTGTAAAAGGAAAAAGTTATATCTCTGAAAATTTTTCAAATGAGTTTGAGTTTATATATGAGATTCTGTGGTGGTTATGGTAGGGGAGACTTCAGCTTTTCCTGACTACTCTACTTCTTGTTACTCTGATTCGCAATACACCAACCAAATAAATTGTCCCTTCCGTCCTAGGTGGCTGATTTTTCTTTTTGCTAACCATTCAACATTTATTATCAACATTTAACTCATTTTAAGTTACATATGTTGCCTATTTACTAGCCTTATTCACGAGAATAGTATTTAGTGTTGGGTGTTGGGTTGCAAATTAGCATAAATCAATTTAATGTTCTCACCTTGTAATAATCTAGCATTTGTCAAATACATCTGATCTCATTTTCCAGGAGGAAATTTCTGTGCAGGCTTTGATTTGAAGGAGGTTGCGCACGGCTCCAGCACACTGACTATAGAGCCCGATGTAACTAAAGGCCCTGGTCCAATGGTAAGCGTAATTAGATGCAGTTATGTTTATAACTTAGTGAACATTGTAAATGATGACAGTTATCGAAGATGAAAGGATTTACTTAAAGCATCACAACCACTACAGCCCGCTTATTTAATCGCCATTCATTGGCTGAGAACGTCAGCTGACTGGCACACTGTGTAAAAAACATTTGTACAGAATTGATATTAGCCAGCCTACAACTAGATGGAGGTTAAGTGGAGGTGCTAAGGGAGGTGGAGTTACCTCCGGTATCCATTGGGTTATACTCGATATGTGCAGCTATTGCACTGCAAAACTCTGTACATAAAGGCAACTGGAGAAAGCAGCACAGAGTGGGAGAAAAGGTAAAAAGTAAACTATCATGGCTCCAGGCGGCACTCACAGGGGCGGCATTCACTTTTCCTGATCAGCTGCTCCGCCAGGGTGGGAAGTGAGGCCGTCCCAAATTCTAATACGTCAGGGGCGTCGTGAAGACAGTGGAGGGGTTGCCCAGGCACAGGGTTATGGGAAGGTACATGCAGTGCGAGACGGAACTTCAGCATTCAGGTGCTGTGGCAGGGCTGCTGCTGTTGCTGTAGGTTGGGCAGAGCGGCAGAATCCCACTCCATGTCTGACATGCTACCACAGGGCAGCAAAGACGGCAGGACATGGAGCTCCCTAATGCAGGAACCGGCAGACAGGAGTCAGGCAACAGCGGTGGGGACGTGAGGAGCAGGGTAAGTTTCATGATTGGCTGTAGTGCACACACTGCATGTTGCATATAGTAAGCCAATCCCAGATACTCGTAGACACACTGCACTTCCCCCCCAGCACTCACACAGGCACACTACATCCCCAGCACACTCATAGAACCACACTTAACCAGTGGCATCACAAGGCAGGTGCAGGGGGTGCGGAACGCACCAGGGTGTGCATCATGGGGCGGGGTAACACCAGGGCCGGCGCATCCTTTAGGGTGCACTGGCTCTGGGGGGCGCAGGATATGAGCGACCTGGTAGGAGAGAAGCGCACAGCGCTCCCTCCTGCCAGTCACTCTCAGTAGCGTGGCCAGGTGGGGCGGACTGCGGTACAGGAGCTTTTTGTACCCGGTCAGACTTACAGGAAGTGCTCTCTCAGTGAGCACTTCCTGTCAGTCCGGCCGGGTACGGGAAACAGAAGCTCCTGTACCGCGGTCCACACCGCCCAGCCAGGCTACACAGGAAGGTAGGAGGCACACAAGGGAAGGGGAGATACCACCGGGGGGAGAGGGAAGAGACCACAGGGGGGGGAGAGGGAAGAGACCACCAGGGGTGGGGGGAGAGAGGGAAGAGACCACCAAGGGAAGGGGGAGAGAGAGACCACCAGGGGAGATGGGAAGAAGAGAGACCACTAAGGGACAGGGAAGGGGGGAGAGCACTAAGGGACAGGAGGGGAGGGAAGTTTACTAAGGGACACACAGAGGGGCTCAGGAGAGAGACACACAGAGGGACCTGGGGATGGGAGGGGAAAGACACACAGAGGGGCCACAAACCCTCTCTTTCACACTACACACATACACAATGCATCCTTACACATACACAGAAACACACAATGCATCCTTACACACACACACACATAAACATACAATGCATCCCTATTCACACACCGAAACATATATTGAACCCTACACACACACTTAAACACACCATGCTTCCCTTACACACTCAGCCTTACACACAATGCATCCATTACACACACACAATGCATCCCGCACACAAACACACACACAATGCAGCCCTTGCACACACAATGCATCCCTTATATACAAAAACACACAATGCATCCCTTATGCACACACACAAATGCATCTCTTACACACACAGAAACACAATGCATCTTACACACACTCAATGCACCCTTTACACACCACAGAAATACACCTTGCATTCCTTACACATCTAAACACAGATTCACACAATGCATTTCATCCTGGGACCCAGGCAGCACAATGTCTTGGGCCGGCCCTGGCTCTGCCTCTGTCATATGGTAATTGGAGGCCAGGTTGCTGGGGACTGAGCATCTCTGCTACACAGTGAGTAAACCATTTACCAGTACTGCTGGACCCAGCACCTACAGATAACAGGCAACATAACCACTTCAACAAACGGTTTAAGTGGTTATGGTGTCTACAGTGCTCCTGTAAGGACTATATTTTGCTTTGCAAAGCAAATGAAACCAATAATATGTATACGGTGAACATACTACCTAGGATAATCGTAAATGTATATTGTGCAGGGAGTTACAGCAGCATTCTTACTTTTGAGTTGTTTTAAGTATATAGTAAACAGGCTAAACAGACATGTCTAGTTCAGATTGCTAATAAGAGATAAGTGTCTATTGTAGATCGACATGTTAAGATGAGGCAAACAATTAATAATCAAGCTTACATACCATATGTCAGCGAGTAGAGAACTAAAGAAGTAAATAAAACAGGCTAAGCTTACTGACTAAATGGTTAGTCGTAGTAAAAAAGTATTTGAATGCAAGCAATATCATCAGGCTAATTCTTAATAGAGAAGTGTAGTACAGGAGTCCACTACAATGTAAGTGTAGATGATGCTTATGTCGATGGGTTCACTACAGTGATTCCATGAACCCAGTGTACCTTCAACTAATTCCCAGTTGGAGGGGAGACTGCAGAGCTCTCAGTAGGAGATTCCCTGCAAGTGGGTTTTCGCCTTTTGGGAGTGCCACTTGTGAATGCTCACCACACTGCCACGTGATCCGCCACAGAGTATCTGCATAGGTATGCCGAGTAGTTGCCTTCCTCTCCTCCCCAACCTGTTTCAGGGCCATCACCCCTAAGCCACGGCCTCGATAACTTTGCAAGGCCAAGTCCATCCCATGTGAGGGGCAACTGAGGTCCTTGATGATTTGGAGCCTATTTCGGCCTTCGGGCCTTCGCTGGTATGGGCGGTGTCGTGGGCGCAAGCTTCTTTTGTCCCTTAGTCTGGGTGGGCGGACAGCTTGGGTATTGCCCTGGTTGTACCCTCTCACCTTCTCTCCCCGGTGTCTCTGTTATTTCACCATAGGTGAAGGGCGTAATGTCGTCTCGTCCTTTTTCAGGCGGACGAGGGGGGGCAGATATGTTGCGCTGTGCGACTGCATTTGAATCTTGTGATGAGCTGCAGCTCCTACTGAGCTTCCTGGCTTGACTTTGCTTACGTTCTAATTTCAGCCAAAAGTCAGTGAATATTTTATCAAGCCGGGCCAAGCTTGTCCCCAGTGGGTCAAGTGCAGTAGGGGCTTTTGGGGGCTCCGCCATTTTAACTCGATCGGTGTCACAGGCTTTGTGCAGCCGAGGTGCTAGCCGGTCCACAGTCCCTCCAGCAGCAGGTAGGTAGAGTCGATTAGCTGATGCCGGGATATCCCTCACCAGTGGCTCCCACACAGTAATGTAAATAGAGCCGATACATGTCTTCCTGCTTGTGTTCTTTAGTAGTATTGCTGTGACAGAGCTCTCCTCCCAGTTGAGCCTGGGCCTTAAGGGAAACCCTTGGCGCAAGTCACGGCCTGGTCACGGCAGGGTCACGGCCTGTGGGTGCTCCAGATGTTGTGGAACCTTCTGGGTACTTGGGTGGCAGGGTGGACATACCTCCTGGTGGACCCCAGAGCAAGACCGGTAGTCTAGCACAGAATCACAATTCTCCGGCAAATCAGGTGGGGTAAGAGTGCTCAATCAGCTGTGAATTCGCCTCCAAAACTCCTGGCAAAGCATTTCAAATTGGGTCCTGAAATGTTCCCACCAGGTCCCATTCTCCAAGCCCCCTTGAGCCCGAAGAAGCTGTGGCTCAGCGGCCATCTTAGGCACACCACATGGTCTCCAATGCGGCACTACATTTTGCTGGTGCAGAGAGGTGAGTATCCCCAGCGGTGACCAGTATATCCCCCACCAGTCTAAAGTGAAGGTTGCGGGGGGTGGCAGAACAGATGCTGTTTGATGTGTGCCAAGTAGCAGGAGATCGGCCACCTCCCCCGGCCACAAGGTGATCAGGCCTTGTACTTGAACGGTGAACGTAATCCCGGGCTTCCACTGCGTATACCAGTTGTGTGCTGCTCAATCAAGGTTGCCTCCAGTTCAATATTGAGTAATAAATGCTAATAAAAGTTAGCTCTGTATTGTGGGAGCTGAATAGAAGCATGTCCGGCCATCTTGGCTGCGTGGCCCTGCCCCCTACTTTTGAGTTTTTCAAATAGGATAGTTTATATAAATAATTATTTTTACTGTATTTGAATTTATTTGACATTCCAATCCAATCACAAAACATACATGAGACAAAGTAAGGGCTACATTGTCTCATTGACCCAATTGTTGGCAAAATACAGCAAAGAACAAATCTGCTTCCACATCCTGTCGTTTTTCATTAGCCATCGCTTTCAACAGTTGATGTGAACATTTATATTCTCATGTGATGCAGAGTAGATGCCTGTGGTATCTTAAAGGGTGTGCAAGAGAAGACCAGTGCAAGAACTCATGGTCTTGCAGGTTCTTCCATATATCACCCATTTTGTTTTTGATTGACATGGCTTCTGGAAATGGAAACCACCAGAAACCAAAGGAACATAAATAGTGGCCATGCAAGTGGACATGTCATCTAGGAGGGTCTTGGTAAATAATGTAAAGAACCCACAAATGACAATTCCATTTTAAGCCAATGCAGTGTAATGCAATGTACCAACACCCTTCAGCAACTCTTTTCTAACATTAATATTGTCTATTTGTTTTATTAGACTTTGATGCTTCGGATTCTAAATATTATTTTTTTTTTTGCATGAAACTCTTTCATAGGGATAAGCAATTATTGCGATGTTTTCACAGGGACCATCAAGAATGCAATTTTCAAAACCTGTTATTGCTGCAGTGAGTGGTTATGCTGTAGCTGGTGGTCTTGAGCTGTCACTTCTGGCAGATCTTCGTGTGGTGGAGGAGAGTGCCACTTTTGGAGTGTTCTGCAGACGTTTCGGTGAGGTTTTTTTTACATTAAATCTTTTAAATAGTTTCACTTCTTTTTGTATTACTTGTATTACCGATACAGGAGCCAATTTAGTAGTTCTCTTAAAGACTCGCATAGTGCAAAATAAAATGTGTTAGGCTTATAATTCAGAGCTGTAGCAACTTGTATGTGAGCCTATGAGATCAAAGGAAAACACACACAACATTGCTAAAGGCAAAATAAAAGACTAAAAATACCTAGATATGTAATTTACATATTTTAGGTATTTTGATCTATAGGGCTTCAGAAGATCATTGGATACACACATTGCACACTCTTGTTATCTAGAGACATTTCTAGACATACATTCATTGACATATTTCTATTTTGATACATATTTTCTATTTATTTTCAATAGTGTACATGACTGCAAGCACCCCAAAAGCATTAAATTGAGGTGTTTGTTTATTACTAAAGCCCATACTTTTCCTGTAGTTTATTTATTACACTACCATGCAATATGTGTTATAGTAGCCACATCTACAGTATTTGTAAAGCATTTATAAAATGGCCAATTTTGTGACACATATTTTGAGATTGATTTATTGATCGTCTTGTATTAGCTAAAGTTTTCAAAACAAACATATTTGCTACTATCTTCTTGTTTCTGGTCTATTTCTGCATATTATTCAGTATTGTGCCTTTATTTTATAACATTTTGTTAATCATGTTTTAATGTTTCTCTCAGATGTAGCTTCTCTTTTCAAAAAGAAAAGTGTTGTGTTTGTGCTTCTCTGTTTGCATATAGAATTTTTCACTATTTAGTCATTTTTGGCTTCTATTCATTACTTTGTGAACCTTCTATATAATTGAGGAAGCACTGCACTTGATTTAAATGAATGGGCCTCTTTGCAAACTGTATTTCCACAGCAAATTGGCTTTTTTCTCTACTAATAAACAGAAGGATTAGTTAAAAAAGCTTCTGAAAGGCAACATATGTTGGGGGATAATTAGTATCTCCCAGAAGATCCAATAAGAAATAAAATGGAGTGTAAAGGGAGAGAATAAAAAAAAAAAAAAAAGGTGGAGGAGGTAATAAAAGCATTATTTTGGAGAGAAAAATACAAGGGCTGCAATCAAAAAAATAACCACTGTTCCTAGAAATACTGAAAATAGTATATCAAATGTAAACACCTTAAAATGCTTAGATTACCTAAAATGTGTACAAAGCTCTATATGAGGTAGGGGAGACAAGAACAGACAGGTCACACTTTAAAATGCTTCAACTACCAAAACATACATATAAAAGATCCTACTGAGATAAAGTGTTCAAACTAGGAATTAAAACTGTTACATAAATAACAGAACTTTGTTTTAAGTGCAGGATTTTAATGCAAAATGTCCCTGGTGTCAGGTTCCCTGCCTCCGCGCTGCTTGCTGCGTCCTTGTTTACCCCATCACCGCGAGCGGCGTCTTCCAGTTCCTGTCCACGGCTTGCGGCTGTCCCTGCCACCGCTCCCCAACCTGACAGTGTTTCTGACGCTGTCTGCTCCAAGGCAGCTTACTTATATGTGTGTCAGACCTGGTCATGTGACCCGACACACAGTGATGACTTCACTGATCACAAGAGAAGGAAAAGACACATCCCACGTGTTGTAATTAACAATAATGAGAAGTTAGCGAATCAGACACACCCTGTGTGTATATAAGTTTACCTCCCCCTTGTCTCAGTGCCCAGTTGTGGTCTTTCACAGACCAATAGTTTGTTTGTATTGTGGTTCATTCTCTGGTTATTGACTTCGTCTCGTTTCTCGTTTACTGTGATCCTTGACCTCGGCTTGTACCCTGACTACTCTATCTCTTTTGCATAGCCCGGCCATTCTTAGGACCGGTATTGCAATTCTGTGTGTCTGTGATCTGTCAGCGTGTTTGGGTTCTTCTGGTAATCGTGACACCTGGTGTGCTGAAAAAGTCTATGGGTGTGATAAATTCAATTGTAGTCTTTCAAAAAACCATCTGTGGTCTTTGATATCTCTCAAATGCAGCCAGACATGAAAAACAAGACAAAGAGGAAGAAAACGGCCTTTTCAGTGTTTACATTGTCCCTAGGGACACCTCCAAGTGGTCACTCCTCAGATGGCCACTGGAGGTGCTCCCTGGCTCAGGGCTGCACAGAAAGCAGCCCTGCCATTCAGCATGGAGACGCTGAATTTTTCCTCATAGAGATGCATTGATTCAATGCATCTCTATGAGGAGGTCCTGCTTGGCCAAAACGGCATTTGTCATGCCCAGTGTCGATTATAGCCAATCCAATGCTTTCCATATAGGAAATCATTGAATTTGCTAAAAATCGACCATTTTGATGGTGTCACAAAGTGGGCGCAGCGAGCACCGGTGGACTCGCGCAGCGTTTGAAATAAGGTGAGTTTTAAACTTTTATAGGAGGGTTAAGGGGGGGCAAGCAACCTAAATGGTGGGTTTAGCACTATAGGGTCAGCAATACATGTTTGTGCTCCTTTTTACCAAAAGTATTTTTTTCACAAGTTGTTTAAAACAAACAGATGAATTGAATTCTCACTTTTGTATATCACTACACAAGTTGGTGCAATCACCACCAGAGTTCTTGTGCACCTTCTGCAATGCTGTGTTCCATTGAATGCAGGGTGATTTGAGAGGGGCTTCTTCTGGGCTTTGTGCCGTCCAGTTAGTGTAGAGGATAAGAATATTGAAGAGTTGTCATCCTAAGCATCCAGATGCGTTTTGCCCCATTGAAGGTTGGGTGTCTGTAGCAAATTTCATGTTACAGTATTAATAAATCTTTATTTGCACATGTCTGTGCCATCAGAAGCTGCAGTAACCCCTTAATGACCAGTTACAGCATTTTCCAGCCAGGACTGTTTCCTTACTGGTAACTGGGAACCCTGGATATAATGTAATACCTGTCAGCTTGGGCAAAATAAGTGACCCCACACTGACCAGTGAGCTATACTCAACACCCAAAAATGAGCCCTTTGCATGCAGATTTATATCCCAGAACCTGCAAATTGGTCTGAGCAGAGTTAAAACCCTGCTCATGTCAAGAAGACTGAGATATCAATACCTGAGGCACCCCTCTGTTAGCTGGGGCCGTTTTTAGCATTCTGTATCAGAGGTAGTAAATTTAAAAGGTTACTCCAAGCACTGTGACTACTCCAGTGTTTTGAAGTGATAATGGGGCATGACGTTTGTATGTGCAGCATTCTCACTCTGGAGACTACATGTTAATGAAGCACACAGAGGGACACTATCAGCCACTACACGGGCAATATTTGTAGACACTGAGATGGGCTACATACCAAGATTGGTTCTTTAACAATTTCACCTTCCATGCCCCCCCCCCCCACAGTGCATACTTACCAGGTGGGATTAATTGTGGGGACATGCCTGGTAACTAAGGCAGTCCCCCCAGGACCCAATCGCCATGAGTTGCATGATTACAATGTTACAATGCTCAGTGACTCTGCTTCTCTCTTTCCTCACCTTGATCTGGGGCACAATTGCATCATGTACAAAAAAAAAGAAAGAGGAAGATAAACAAAAGTGGGGAAAAAAAAACAACGATAATCCTATGAATCTAAAAAACTATCTCATGTAAACCATAAATTAACAATTTAAAATGGTTATTATTTAATAGAATTGTAATTTAGAAATGTCAGAATTGTTAAGAGTACAGGTCACGAAAAGCTCCATAGAGTGGATCCCTTTATTCAGCTACAACTTTATTCAGCTATAGCCAAATTGATGCAGGAATCTGTGTCTATGATGCATTATAGAGATGTCTAATGCCCAGTTTCCACTGAGCGGTTTGGTTAGATTCGGGTAGGTACGGTCTGGTTCGCTACTTTGGGTGTTTCCATTATGAAAGTGGCCCATACAACCGAACCAAACCGCACCATTCCTGGGTCCCCTTCAGATGTAGGTCCATAGGAAATGGTACGGTACGGTTAGGGAGGAGCTACTGGCGTCACACTATACAATCCATTGATTGGCAGAAAGGAAAACGTCAGTGCTCACGACAAATGACACGCTAGGCATTTGGTCTAAACCCTGCATGCTCCTTGGCCGTCCGACTTGCAGTGGAAACGCTCACCCGAATAGGCTGGACCACTCTAACCCTTCCGAACTGTGCCGACCCGAACCATACTGCTCAGTGGAAACGAGGCATGAGTAGCCAATTTTTATACCCCTTAATTGGTAGATCACGATGATGTAATAAGAATAATGCTGAGATCAATTTCACATGAGTGTCAGATACATGAGAAATAGTTTTTTAAATTACAGACCAAAAAAAGTAAGCTCAGGACAGTCCCTACAAATATGTATATAAGTACCAATGCTTCAAACTAACAAACAAACTTGAACACACACGCACACTAGGTATGCTTGGGGAAATGCAATATAAATAACCATCTAAACAAGATTTTATCACTGGACTAGTAAGCTCCTCTACTGGCCATCTCAGTGACTGCTAAAAGAGGTGTTCCTAGGCAGCAATATAAACACTGCTTTTTGTCTGAAAACAACTCAAAAATAAAAGGTTAGGTCTTAATGGTTGACAATTTCTTTCTTGTTATATGTAAATGTTACACAGTGCCTAAATTACATAAAACAAAGTGACATATAAAAGGAATGTAGACAAATGCAAAAAAAAATTAGTTGTGGTTCAATAAAAGCCAGCTCACTCTAACCTCATAGCCAGTTTATTATACCTGGTTTATTTAGGTTACTGGAGCAAATCCACCTCGGAACAACAGATAGATTGTCTCTAAGATCCTTATATGTGTGGATATGTTGTCATACAGACACATAAATGACCTATGATCAAAGGGGTTCACTTCGCGCCAGAAGAGACCAAGACAAGAAAACCAGGTTAACTCCTGAAATGCTGGGACAGATTCATGCCCTCAGTGCATGACACACCTACATTCTTATTAAATAATTACAATGAGAATGATTCTTAAATGGATTTAAGGTAACAATACCAAAAAATAATCAAACCATGTATTTAGATAATAAACAATACATGTGTGTGTATGTGTATGTATAGATAGACAGATAACAGATTTACTGTCACCACATTTTACATATTTACATAAAAATCACTGTGTTTTTTATTTTATTTTTGTCTCTCCATCACAGTGAAAATCACAAAATCTTGAATTTGGAGGATAGGTGGTATCTACTATTAAGAGACCTTATCCTATTTAATTAGCATTGTGCATCTGAGTTTATATTTTTCATTCTGTAGTTCATGCAACAGAAAGCAGCCTGAATATAATCAACATTTTAATGATCAAAGTATCAAATATTATTTATTTATGTAGCCCAGGAAGATCAGCTTATTTCCCGATGCATCTTTTTCACCATGGTATAAACAACAAGGGTTAATATGTTCATAAAACTTAAAAAAAAGTAACTCATAATTGTAAGTTTGTTTGCTTTTGGTATTTTGCTGGATTGTTGTATTTTTTTTTTTTTAATTCTTTATTTTACTTGTGCAAAAGAATAACACGCATGAACAATGTGCCACAACAGCACGCATTCATATGACAACGATGGGTTTGTACTGGGCACAGAGCAAACTGCACATTTTTATTTTTATAGAAAGGTGAAGGCTATGTTAACATCTGGCAGGCTAGCTTATCTACCCAGTCATCATCATGGTGTTAACAGTGAATATAAACTCTTTGTGTGTCTGTTTGGAGATAAGGGATCATTGATAAACAGAATCCTTGGTAGGTCTCTCATTACAGGTATATGGATATAACGTTATGACCTGTAAATGGACAGCACAGTTTAGGTTTTAGAGGTGTATTCATGAGTCTCAGTTGGTTTAAGTCAGGTAGGGGTTTATGAGGGCTAGTGGTCGTTCCGTGTGGGGTGGGGGAGGGGGGGCTGTTAGTGCTTCATCTATGTTTAGGTGGAGCTCTGGGTGTGCGCCATAAGCCTATGGTGGCAGTCTGTGGGTGAGGGTGTTTGCTGTATGTCTGAAGGTAGGGCTATACTAGAGGTCAGCGTTGGGGCCCGTGGTCATGGGGGGTTAAACTGTGCTGGTCGGTGTTGAGTTTAGGTGGCTCCGAAGGGGTGGTGTCTCGTCCCTGATGTGCGTGAGTTAGCCCGTTGCTACATGTGGGGTGGGGGGTAGTCTTGGGTCTCAGTCCCCTGTTTCTTATTTCCTACTACATAAGTGTTAATCCCACGTGGAAAACGCTGTAGCAGGAGGGTATGGAAGTTGAAATAAAGGTAAAGTAGAACCAAAGGAGGAACATAAAATAACACAGGCAAAGTCAATCAGAGCATTTGAACGTCAACTGCTGGTGTGGCCGCCAGTCCCAGTGGGTTGGAATCCGCCGGACTCTGCAGAGTGTCCATGGCCAGTCAAGTGGTGATCGCCACATAGGCGCCTGGCTGCGTCCCCTGGGGTACAAAAGGGAGCACTGTGTCCGGGTTCCATGTGTGGGTTGCTGGGACCGTGGTATGTGGTTTGGCTGTTTTCAGGGCATCCTTAGGCAGTCCCAAGATAGGCAGCAGGTCGCTAGTTTCCCGTAGATCCCGGATAAAGTGTGTTGCAGTGCCATGTTGGACCTCCACAAGGTGTTGTAATTTCCATCAGTATGAGATGCCTTTGGCTCGGAGCAGGGATGTGAAGGCCTGCAGTGACCTTCTCCATGCCATGGTGTATCCTGAGAAGTCCCTATAGAATGAGAGCTGCATTCCTTCAAAGGCGTAAGGTGAGTCGTTTTGGACAGCTCCCATAACTGCTAATCTATCCTTGCTGCTCTGGAATCTCAGCAGTAAGTCTCTAGGTGCTTTCGCCGATTTAGGCAAGCGGAAAGTCCCCTCCAGGCCCACCTGTTTTGCCTGCTTGGGTGGCAGCAGCGCTGCAAGGAGTCGCCGCAGCATGTGTGGTATCTCAGTCTCCGAGGTCTCCTCTGATATACCTCTTATCTTGAGGTTTAGACTGCGCCTCTGGTCCTCCGCCGCCGCCAGCTTCTGATCAGTTCTAGCTTGTTGTGTCTGTAGCTCCTGTACAGCCTGCTGAAGTTGGGCGGTATGCTGGGTATTTTTGCGGGCATCACTTTCTATGGCCCCCATGACGTTTGTTAGGCCTCGTACCTCTTGTCGGAGTTGGGCCGTGTCGGCCTGGAGGTTCTGTCTGAGTTCCGCAAGGAGCTCCCTCATGATTGCGGTCGTTACCGGAGCAGATTCTGGCGGAGAGATGAAGGGTTTGGTGGTCTGCCACTCCACTGTGCTCCCCTCCGCCATTCCCTGGGAGTAATCCTCCGAGATTTCTGTGTCTACATCTGAGCCGTCGGCCATCTTGGGCACCTCTCCACTGCGGGCCTGGTGCCACAGGTTGCCGATATTCATGCCCATATGCGGTTTTTCGGATCTCAGCTTTTTGTTTTTCTTCCCCATGGCTGGTGGGTCAGGGCTCGTGGTGATTTGCCGGTAGTTTGGGGCGTTAGAAGACCAATTATGCGGCTATATAAGCGTTCGTCGGCTCGGAGCCTTAGTGACATGCGGCCGATCGGTTCAGTTGAGATACAATTATTTGTTGTGACTACTTTTTTTTTTTTTTTTAGTCTGACTAGTTAAAATTATATATTTCTGTATCTATTCATATTATTCTAAATCTTATTCTATAAATTGCTTTATCCTTGGTTAATTTGTGTTGATCCGTTCTACATAAATTTATAAAGTACACATATCCTGTCCATATTTACTACAGAGATCCTATATATAAAGAAAAACTGCAGCAATGTCAGGTAACCCTCCAAATTCCAGTTGTGTGCTATTTATTGTTTATTTGTGTGACATTCAGTAGATGAAAAAATAGTGATCCATGGTCCTTTTTATACATGTAACTTTCCACACTTGATGTTGACACATACGTCACACACCCATCATTCCTCAATGGTTGATAACGGAAGCAGATTGACGTGTATATTGGTCATGAATTACGTGGTGAACCTGTATTATGTGCCATTCATTGCAGGGTAGTCAAACTTTGTTGACAGCTCCACAGGACTAAAAAAAGAGACTACTTCACCACATGTAAACATAGAGACCTGCTTCCATGAGCTCTGCTACTGAATGTTTACCATCATGTGGTCTGTTTTAAAGCCACACAAGCAAATTGCCACCTTTTTTTTTTTTTTTTTTAATAAAGTGCCTATTTTGACAACGGCCATGGATATATCTATCCTCATATTTTCCCAAAATGTTGGCTCAATGATTTTTAACCCACCCTTCATATCCTTTTATGCATGAGATACTTCAGATTTATAGAATATGCACTAACAAAGAAAAACAATGAGCACAAGGAATGTTAACATGCACACCTCTAGAGACCTGTAAACTGCATTATTTGCCAAGATAGAATATATGTAAAGAAATAGAAAGAAGTAGGGCTACTGGTTGGCAACTCGAAACCGGATTGCCCTCCAAATAGACCTTATATCCTTATAGTACAGAAAGGCTTGTACTGCAGATACCCACTGTGGGGAGTCTTTTCATGCAGTGAGCCAAAACAAAAACTCTTTAATAATCCCTCTTAAGGAAAAGAAAACATAAACTGTGTTATATGTACAAGTGTAAGTTTAAAATTGAGGACCTAGTGGGGTAGGGATCATAGCTACGCCTGGCTTTACTGTAATGAACACATAAACTAAGGAGATATCAGTGTGGCTTGAAACATATGTCGAATACTCCACTAGAATATTTGTGTCAAAAGGACCAAGGGTACAGAGTATGCAGTAACAGTTGCTAAAACATCCGGTTATAATATGTATCAACTAGTAGAAGCTACAATATATGCACCCAGAATTCCAAAATGCAAGTACAATAGTACCTAATACATGTTTAAGTGTATTCCAGATTAGATATCCCTTATTGTGTGAAAGAAATGGATACAATTGTAGGGAGTATAAACCTGGAAATAGCTTGAAGGCTGTAGACTGCAATGCAGTATAGAAATATACCTTTGAGCGCTATAAACTTATATCCAGTGCATAAAACAAATTTTCCAGTAGTATCCAGTGCATTTTAAGTATATTCTGAGTACATATCACTTTTTATGTGAGGATACCTGGAGATAGCTAAAGAACTGTTAGGTTACAATGCAATTCAAAAATGGAGATATACCTTTAAATGCCATAAATATATATCCAGTGCAAGAGACAAATCTTGATTTTTAAGGCAAAAGGTATATAGAGACCCATATTAAATCATAAAGGAAGGCATAGTAATGAAATATGTAACCATATGTACAAAGATGCCTAAACAGCTAAATGAGATTTGGGGGTAGGAATCCCTAGCATCTTGTGCATATCATATACATATATACTTAAGTGGTCTTTAAACAGTGCTCAGGATCATAGAGATGTCACAGCCCCAGAATTGTCCAAACAAAAAGATAAATTAAAATAGGATGAACCCGCTCATAGAGAGCTGCTCAACGCGCGTTTCGGCGATACACGTCGCCTTTGTCAAGAGCCGTTTGTAGAGTGGACGGCGCCTCTTTTTAAATGAGTCTTAGGACTTCCCACAATATGACGTAGAACTCCCTGTCCAATCGGAGATTCCGTATGGACGGGAGGGGGCGGAGTAATCCCTTTACTAGGTACAAGGTCCAGCTTGCAGTTAACCCTAGTCGGGAAACAAAGTGCCGGTATAGATCACACTCAAAAGACTCGGACACTGCAGAAAACTGTAAGGGATTGATTGTTCTCCTGTAAAATCCCAAAACAGTAGCAATACTAAGACACTATTATGAGTCAATAGAAATAGAGGACGTCCTAAATAAATGGAACTAGTACTTAAGGGAGGCTGGAATAATCCAGTATATAAACCAGAGTACAACGAATCCAGTTATTATATAGGACAGTATTTTGCTATACCATGATAAGGGACCGAACTGGAAGTTCTAAATATGTATAAAAAGAGGCGAAAAATGGACATTTATAGAAAGATAGATAAATGTTCATTATAAGTTGAAAGAAGTAATAAGCTTCTAACATATAGAGAAAAACAGAGAATTTGTTGGGATGGACGTGTTGTGTTGACATGTATTATTAAAAGGTTAATAACTTAACCTTGGGTAGGTGAAAAGGGGGGGGGGGGTGGGGTTTTTTGTCGACCAAACATCTTTTAGATGTACATACGAAATATTTACATAGTATTTACAAAGTAAATTTTGCAAATTTAGCAAAAATGACCTGGCAGGATATTTGAATTGGTATTGTTTAGATAAATGGGGCGAAGGAAAAACCTTCATTGAGACCTTTTGGGTGTAATGTTTTGAGTTGGAAAATCCAAAAACTTTCCCGTTGTCTCAGAAAACGGTCGTAATTGCCCCTGCGTCTATCTTTGCGGACCAATTCTAGTCCACAGAACCGAAGTCCCTGTGGATTGCCAGCATGGGCCTCTTTTAAATGACGACCTATGGGGGTATCAACGAGCAGTTTAGGTGATCTGACATGCTCTTTGATACGCTCCTTAAAGGGTCTAAAGGTTTTTCCCACGTATTGCAGGTGGCAGGTGCATGTGAGGAGGTATACTATGCCTGCGGTATTGCAGTTGAAAAAAGATTTGATCTTAAACGATCTTTTTCCAGTGCTATCGAAGATGATCTTGGAGTCACGTTTGATAAATTTACAAGCCACACAGTGGCCACATTGATATGATCCCACCGTGGTATTATGTAGCCAGGTACGTAAAGGGGGGGAGTGGAAATGGCTCGGAACGAGGATGTTTCTGAGGTTTTTCCCTCTACGAGCGGTCATTTCGACCCTAGGTCCCAAGACCCTTTTGAGGTGAGTATCATCCAAAAGGCACGGCCAAAACTTTTGAAATACCGTTCTGACGGCCTCCCAGCCTGAATCAAATGTGGCTATCAAGCGTGGGGGTTGTGGTTTAGTGGTGAACTCCACTTTCTTAGGTAATAGAAGGCTATCCCTGTCTGCCTCTAAAGCTCTTTTATAAGCCTTTTTAAGGCATTTGTTCGGATAGCCCTTATCCCTAAACTGCTGTCGTAGTGCATTGGCTTGTACTTTAAAATCTTCGATATTACTGCAATTCCTGCGGGCCCTGATATACTGCCCAGTGGGAATCCCCCGTTTGAGTGGTTGGGGGTGAAAACTTTCCCATCGTAGAAGGCTATTAGAGGATGTTGGTTTTTTGTATAATGTGGTACTGATGGAATCTCCCCTTAGTGTAATCGTGAGGTCTAAAAAGTTTAGTGTATCTCCCCCAAATTCCGATGTAAAGAATAAATTCAAGTTATTAGTGTTAAGAAGTGATACAAAGCTTTTAAATAGATCCTCACTGCCTGTCCACAGGATCAAAATATCGTCAATGTAACGAGCCCAATGATGGATAAAGGGTCTATATGGTGCAAAGGTTGTGTCTGTCGCCACAACTACTTCCTCCCACCAGCCCAGATGGAGGTTGGCATACGATGGGGCACAAGCCGTCCCCATCGCAGTGCCCTGTACCTGATGGTAAAATCTCTCGTTAAAGAGGAAGTAGTTGTGGCTAAGAATAAATTCGAGCAGCTCCAGAGTGAAAAGGGAATGGTCACTAAAAATAGGGCCCCTTTTATCCAAGAAATGTTTCACATGTTGAATACCCCCCTTGTGTGGAATCGAGGAGTATAGGGCCTCCACATCGAGGCTACAGAGTGACACAGACTCAGGGATTTTTAAACTTGAAAGGCGGACCAATGTCTGCTTGGTATCTTGTATGTAAGACGGTAGTTTTTCCACGAATGGGCGGAGAACCCTATCAAGGTAGATACTGCCATTTTGGGTGAGGTTGTCAACACCGGATACAATGGGGCGTCCGGGGGGATTAGTTTGATTTTTATGGACTTTGGGCAGGCAGTAGAAGGTAGCTATCCTAGGGAGTTTATTGAGAATAAAGTCGTACTCCTCCCTGGATAGCACCCCTCTACTGCGGCCCATATCCAAAATCAATCGATAGTCCTGAAGAAATGTATTCGTGGGATCTTTTTCAAGAGGTTGGTATGTGTCTCTGTTTTCAAGTATCTTGAGAGACATCTTGATATAATCAGTAGTGTTTAAAATGACAATATTCCCTCCCTTGTCGGCTGGTTTGATAGTAATTGTAGTATCACCTTTGAGTGCTTGCAGAGCTTTGTTCTCAGATCTCGTGAGGTTCATATTTGGCTGTATGTCCAAATCCTTCTGGTGAATGTTATCAATTGCAAACTTAACTGATTCAAGAAAAAATTCGTTGTACTCTGGTTTATATACTGGATTATTCCAGCCTCCCTTAAGTACTAGTTCCATTTATTTAGGACGTCCTCTATTTCTATTGACTCATAATAGTGTCTTAGTATTGCTACTGTTTTGGGATTTTACAGGAGAACAATCAATCCCTTACAGTTTTCTGCAGTGTCCGAGTCTTTTGAGTGTGATCTATACCGGCACTTTGTTTCCCGACTAGGGTTAACTGCAAGCTGGACCTTGTACCTAGTAAAGGGATTACTCCGCCCCCTCCCGTCCATACGGAATCTCCGATTGGACAGGGAGTTCTACGTCATATTGTGGGAAGTCCTAAGACTCATTTAAAAAGAGGCGCCGTCCACTCTACAAACGGCTCTTGACAAAGGCGACGTGTATCGCCGAAACGCGCGTTGAGCAGCTCTCTATGAGCGGGTTCATCCTATTTTAATTTATCTTTTTGTTTGGACAATTCTGGGGCTGTGACATCTCTATGATCCTGAGCACTGTTTAAAGACCACTTAAGTATATATGTATATGATATGCACAAGATGCTAGGGATTCCTACCCCCAAATCTCATTTAGCTGTTTAGGCATCTTTGTACATATGGTTACATATTTCATTACTATGCCTTCCTTTATGATTTAATATGGGTCTCTATATACCTTTTGCCTTAAAAATCAAGATTTGTCTCTTGCACTGGATATATATCTATGGCATTTAAAGGTATATCTCCATTTTTGAATTGCATTGTAACCTAACAGTTCTTTAGCTATCTCCAGGTATCCTCACATAAAAAGTGATATGTACTCAGAATATACTTAAAATGCACTGGATACTACTGGAAAATTTGTTTTATGCACTGGATATAAGTTTATAGCGCTCAAAGGTATATTTCTATACTGCATTGCAGTCTACAGCCTTCAAGCTATTTCCAGGTTTATACTCCCTACAATTGTATCCATTTCTTTCACACAATAAGGGATATCTAATCTGGAATACACTTAAACATGTATTAGGTACTATTGTACTTGCATTTTGGAATTCTGGGTGCATATATTGTAGCTTCTACTAGTTGATACATATTATAACCGGATGTTTTAGCAACTGTTACTGCATACTCTGTACCCTTGGTCCTTTTGACACAAATATTCTAGTGGAGTATTCGACATATGTTTCAAGCCACACTGATATCTCCTTAGTTTATGTGTTCATTACAGTAAAGCCAGGCGTAGCTATGATCCCTACCCCACTAGGTCCTCAATTTTAAACTTACACTTGTACATATAACACAGTTTATGTTTTCTTTTCCTTAAGAGGGATTATTAAAGAGTTTTTGTTTTGGCTCACTGCATGAAAAGACTCCCCACAGTGGGTATCTGCAGTACAAGCCTTTCTGTACTATAAGGATATAAGGTCTATTTGGAGGGCAATCCGGTTTCGAGTTGCCAACCAGTAGCCCTACTTCTTTCTATATATTTCCAGGGGTCAAGCCCCACTATATCCTATAACCACCACAACACTGGCGGAGGGATTTTATCCATCTCCTTCCAGTGTTTGTTCTTTATCTTCTTTTTTTAGGTTTCAATACCTAGGTTGTGTAAATACTGTGTGTGTTTGACTATTTAATTTGGGTGTTCGACCATCATTTATAGTGACTATGGCAGGTTTCCTTGCTAACAAACTAGACAGCACTATGTGGTGCAAAGATGCTGATAAAGTTTTCTCCAACGAACTATTGGAAAATATGGAGGTTCCCTCCGATATTCACCAGAGTTTTAACAAACTTAACAAAACTTACAAACAACAAATAAGGGCCAGCTGGGAGATCTCCTCCCTTGATTTCTATTTGAAAAAAAGCATGATTCCAAGAGGGCTTAGAGTTCATACGGTCCCCTCCTCCCATGCTGAAAACCCAGAAATGGTTAAGGAATGGGAACTAGCAGCAGGACTCTGCTCTAATACATTTATGCAAATTATCTGTAAATTTGAAAAACTTAAATTGGAGGCTACGGATAAACAACTTGAATCTGAATTGAGTAATATCCATCAATTTCAATCTGACCCCATTTTCAACCAATTAGAACTTAAACTGAAACAGAATCTAGACAAATATCAACAAGTGATCAAAGTTAGAAAACATCAAAAATTTCTGAGGGATTTGAAAGATTATGAAACCGGTAATATCTACAGTACGTTTAAACGCCGCCTAAGAACCAACTCCGAAAACGCGCTTACCTCAGATTATGACTCATCCGATAATGATTCGGAGAATAGATCACGGACACAAGTTTGTCCATCAGATTCTGATTCCAACACTTCCAACCAGGGTAGTTCTAGAGGCATTTTGAAAAAAGGGGTGAATTTTTTAGAGATGGGCCATTTGGACGACCCAATACCACGCCAACCCCCATACTACACGCGAAACAGGGGCCGGGGAGGGAGAAGCACAACAAGGAGACGACGGTACTAACCAATAAACTCCAAATTATCAACCTCTCCATGCACCCTCTAACCTCTCAGGAAACAAGTGTTTTATCTAAGGGCCTCTCTTTTGTGCCTATTCCACCCTTTAACAAGTTTACATGGGTGAAAGATTTACATCTATTTGTTAGAAAACTTGCTTTATGCAAGTATCATCAAATCAAATTAGATAAAAAACTGAAAGATTTAGGCATTCTCGACAAGGATTATGATTGCTTAATGACTCTGATATCTCTCCTTGACGAGAATGATATTGACACCACTACCTATCAGACAAATTTGAAACCCCCGAGTCGATTTACACCAAATTTGGGTAATTTCAAAAATATCGAATTTTTTCTTGAATCAGTTAAGTTTGCAATTGATAACATTCACCAGAAGGATTTGGACATACAGCCAAATATGAACCTCACGAGATCTGAGAACAAAGCTCTGCAAGCACTCAAAGGTGATACTACAATTACTATCAAACCAGCCGACAAGGGAGGGAATATTGTCATTTTAAACACTACTGATTATATCAAGATGTCTCTCAAGATACTTGAAAACAGAGACACATACCAACCTCTTGAAAAAGATCCCACGAATACATTTCTTCAGGACTATCGATTGATTTTGGATATGGGCCGCAGTAGAGGGGTGCTATCCAGGGAGGAGTACGACTTTATTCTCAATAAACTCCCTAGGATAGCTACCTTCTACTGCCTGCCCAAAGTCCATAAAAATCAAACTAATCCCCCCGGACGCCCCATTGTATCCGGTGTTGACAACCTCACCCAAAATGGCAGTATCTACCTTGATAGGGTTCTCCGCCCATTCGTGGAAAAACTACCGTCTTACATACAAGATACCAAGCAGACATTGGTCCGCCTTTCAAGTTTAAAAATCCCTGAGTCTGTGTCACTCTGTAGCCTCGATGTGGAGGCCCTATACTCCTCGATTCCACACAAGGGGGGTATTCAACATGTGAAACATTTCTTGGATAAAAGGGGCCCTATTTTTAGTGACCATTCCCTTTTCACTCTGGAGCTGCTCGAATTTATTCTTAGCCACAACTACTTCCTCTTTAACGAGAGATTTTACCATCAGGTACAGGGCACTGCGATGGGGACGGCTTGTGCCCCATCGTATGCCAACCTCCATCTGGGCTGGTGGGAGGAAGTAGTTGTGGCGACAGACACAACCTTTGCACCATATAGACCCTTTATCCATCATTGGGCTCGTTACATTGACGATATTTTGATCCTGTGGACAGGCAGTGAGGATCTATTTAAAAGCTTTGTATCACTTCTTAACACTAATAACTTGAATTTATTCTTTACATCGGAATTTGGGGGAGATACACTAAACTTTTTAGACCTCACGATTACACTAAGGGGAGATTCCATCAGTACCACATTATACAAAAAACCAACATCCTCTAATAGCCTTCTACGATGGGAAAGTTTTCACCCCCAACCACTCAAACGGGGGATTCCCACTGGGCAGTATATCAGGGCCCGCAGGAATTGCAGTAATATCGAAGATTTTAAAGTACAAGCCAATGCACTACGACAGCAGTTTAGGGATAAGGGCTATCCGAACAAATGCCTTAAAAAGGCTTATAAAAGAGCTTTAGAGGCAGACAGGGATAGCCTTCTATTACCTAAGAAAGTGGAGTTCACCACTAAACCACAACCCCCACGCTTGATAGCCACATTTGATTCAGGCTGGGAGGCCGTCAGAACGGTATTTCAAAAGTTTTGGCCGTGCCTTTTGGATGATACTCACCTCAAAAGGGTCTTGGGACCTAGGGTCGAAATGACCGCTCGTAGAGGGAAAAACCTCAGAAACATCCTCGTTCCGAGCCATTTCCACTCCCCCCCTTTACGTACCTGGCTACATAATACCACGGTGGGATCATATCAATGTGGCCACTGTGTGGCTTGTAAATTTATCAAACGTGACTCCAAGATCATCTTCGATAGCACTGGAAAAAGATCGTTTAAGATCAAATCTTTTTTCAACTGCAATACCGCAGGCATAGTATACCTCCTCACATGCACCTGCCACCTGCAATACGTGGGAAAAACCTTTAGACCCTTTAAGGAGCGTATCAAAGAGCATGTCAGATCACCTAAACTGCTCGTTGATACCCCCATAGGTCGTCATTTAAAAGAGGCCCATGCTGGCAATCCACAGGGACTTCGGTTCTGTGGACTAGAATTGGTCCGCAAAGATAGACGCAGGGGCAATTACGACCGTTTTCTGAGACAACGGGAAAGTTTTTGGATTTTCCAACTCAAAACATTACACCCAAAAGGTCTCAATGAAGGTTTTTCCTTCGCCCCATTTATCTAAACAATACCAATTCAAATATCCTGCCAGGTCATTTTTGCTAAATTTGCAAAATTTACTTTGTAAATACTATGTAAATATTTCGTATGTACATCTAAAAGATGTTTGGTCGACAAAAAACCCCACCCCCCCCCCCTTTTCACCTACCCAAGGTTAAGTTATTAACCTTTTAATAATACATGTCAACACAACACGTCCATCCCAACAAATTCTCTGTTTTTCTCTATATGTTAGAAGCTTATTACTTCTTTCAACTTATAATGAACATTTATCTATCTTTCTATAAATGTCCATTTTTCGCCTCTTTTTATACATATTTAGAACTTCCAGTTCGGTCCCTTATCATGGTATAGCAAAATACTGTCCTATATAATAACTGGATTCGTTGTACTCTGGTTTATATACTGGATTATTCCAGCCTCCCTTAAGTACTAGTTCCATTTATTTAGGACGTCCTCTATTTCTATTGACTCATAATAGTGTCTTAGTATTGCTACTGTTTTGGGATTTTACAGGAGAACAATCAATCCCTTACAGTTTTCTGCAGTGTCCGAGTCTTTTGAGTGTGATCTATACCGGCACTTTGTTTCCCGACTAGGGTTAACTGCAAGCTGGACCTTGTACCTAGTAAAGGGATTACTCCGCCCCCTCCCGTCCATACGGAATCTCCGATTGGACAGGGAGTTCTACGTCATATTGTGGGAAGTCCTAAGACTCATTTAAAAAGAGGCGCCGTCCACTCTACAAACGGCTCTTGACAAAGGCGACGTGTATCGCCGAAACGCGCGTTGAGCAGCTCTCTATGAGCGGGTTCATCCTATTTTAATTTATCTTTTTGTTTGGACAATTCTGGGGCTGTGACATCTCTATGATCCTGAGCACTGTTTAAAGACCACTTAAGTATATATGTATATGATATGCACAAGATGCTAGGGATTCCTACCCCCAAATCTCATTTAGCTGTTTAGGCATCTTTGTACATATGGTTACATATTTCATTACTATGCCTTCCTTTATGATTTAATATGGGTCTCTATATACCTTTTGCCTTAAAAATCAAGATTTGTCTCTTGCACTGGATATATATTTATGGCATTTAAAGGTATATCTCCATTTTTGAATTGCATTGTAACCTAACAGTTCTTTAGCTATCTCCAGGTATCCTCACATAAAAAGTGATATGTACTCAGAATATACTTAAAATGCACTGGATACTACTGGAAAATTTGTTTTATGCACTGGATATAAGTTTATAGCGCTCAAAGGTATATTTCTATACTGCATTGCAGTCTACAGCCTTCAAGCTATTTCCAGGTTTATACTCCCTACAATTGTATCCATTTCTTTCACACAATAAGGGATATCTAATCTGGAATACACTTAAACATGTATTAGGTACTATTGTACTTGCATTTTGGAATTCTGGGTGCATATATTGTAGCTTCTACTAGTTGATACATATTATAACCGGATGTTTTAGCAACTGTTACTGCATACTCTGTACCCTTGGTCCTTTTGACACAAATATTCTAGTGGAGTATTCGACATATGTTTCAAGCCACACTGATATCTCCTTAGTTTATGTGTTCATTACAGTAAAGCCAGGCGTAGCTATGATCCCTACCCCACTAGGTCCTCAATTTTAAACTTACACTTGTACATATAACACAGTTTATGTTTTCTTTTCCTTAAGAGGGATTATTAAAGAGTTTTTGTTTTGGCTCACTGCATGAAAAGACTCCCCACAGTGGGTATCTGCAGTACAAGCCTTTCTGTACTATAAGGATATAAGGTCTATTTGGAGGGCAATCCGGTTTCGAGTTGCCAACCAGTAGCCCTACTTCTTTCTATATATTTCCAGGGGTCAAGCCCCACTATATCCTATAACCACCACAACACTGGCGGAGGGATTTTATCCATCTCCTTCCAGTGTTTGTTCTTTATCTTCTTTTTTTAGGTTTCAATACCTAGGTTGTGTAAATACTGTGTGTGTTTGACTATTTAATTTGGGTGTTCGACCATCATTTATAGTGACTATGGCAGGTTTCCTTGCTAACAAACTAGACAGCACTATGTGGTGCAAAGATGCTGATAAAGTTTTCTCCAACGAACTATTGGAAAATATGGAGGTTCCCTCCGATATTCACCAGAGTTTTAACAAACTTAACAAAACTTACAAACAACAAATAAGGGCCAGCTGGGAGATCTCCTCCCTTGATTTCTATTTGAAAAAAAGCATGATTCCAAGAGGGCTTAGAGTTCATACGGTCCCCTCCTCCCATGCTGAAAACCCAGAAATGGTTAAGGAATGGGAACTAGCAGCAGGACTCTGCTCTAATACATTTATGCAAATTATCTGTAAATTTGAAAAACTTAAATTGGAGGCTACGGATAAACAACTTGAATCTGAATTGAGTAATATCCATCAATTTCAATCTGACCCCATTTTCAACCAATTAGAACTTAAACTGAAACAGAATCTAGACAAATATCAACAAGTGATCAAAGTTAGAAAACATCAAAAATTTCTGAGGGATTTGAAAGATTATGAAACCGGTAATATCTACAGTACGTTTAAACGCCGCCTAAGAACCAACTCCGAAAACGCGCTTACCTCAGATTATGACTCATCCGATAATGATTCGGAGAATAGATCACGGACACAAGTTTGTCCATCAGATTCTGATTCCAACACTTCCAACCAGGGTAGTTCTAGAGGCATTTTGAAAAAAGGGGTGAATTTTTTAGAGATGGGCCATTTGGACGACCCAATACCACGCCAACCCCCATACTACACGCGAAACAGGGGCCGGGGAGGGAGAAGCACAACAAGGAGACGACGGTACTAACCAATAAACTCCAAATTATCAACCTCTCCATGCACCCTCTAACCTCTCAGGAAACAAGTGTTTTATCTAAGGGCCTCTCTTTTGTGCCTATTCCACCCTTTAACAAGTTTACATGGGTGAAAGATTTACATCTATTTGTTAGAAAACTTGCTTTATGCAAGTATCATCAAATCAAATTAGATAAAAAACTGAAAGATTTAGGCATTCTCGACAAGGATTATGATTGCTTAATGACTCTGATATCTCTCCTTGACGAGAATGATATTGACACCACTACCTATCAGACAAATTTGAAACCCCCGAGTCGATTTACACCAAATTTGGGTAATTTCAAAAATATCGAATTTTTTCTTGAATCAGTTAAGTTTGCAATTGATAACATTCACCAGAAGGATTTGGACATACAGCCAAATATGAACCTCACGAGATCTGAGAACAAAGCTCTGCAAGCACTCAAAGGTGATACTACAATTACTATCAAACCAGCCGACAAGGGAGGGAATATTGTCATTTTAAACACTACTGATTATATCAAGATGTCTCTCAAGATACTTGAAAACAGAGACACATACCAACCTCTTGAAAAAGATCCCACGAATACATTTCTTCAGGACTATCGATTGATTTTGGATATGGGCCGCAGTAGAGGGGTGCTATCCAGGGAGGAGTACGACTTTATTCTCAATAAACTCCCTAGGATAGCTACCTTCTACTGCCTGCCCAAAGTCCATAAAAATCAAACTAATCCCCCCGGACGCCCCATTGTATCCGGTGTTGACAACCTCACCCAAAATGGCAGTATCTACCTTGATAGGGTTCTCCGCCCATTCGTGGAAAAACTACCGTCTTACATACAAGATACCAAGCAGACATTGGTCCGCCTTTCAAGTTTAAAAATCCCTGAGTCTGTGTCACTCTGTAGCCTCGATGTGGAGGCCCTATACTCCTCGATTCCACACAAGGGGGGTATTCAACATGTGAAACATTTCTTGGATAAAAGGGGCCCTATTTTTAGTGACCATTCCCTTTTCACTCTGGAGCTGCTCGAATTTATTCTTAGCCACAACTACTTCCTCTTTAACGAGAGATTTTACCATCAGGTACAGGGCACTGCGATGGGGACGGCTTGTGCCCCATCGTATGCCAACCTCCATCTGGGCTGGTGGGAGGAAGTAGTTGTGGCGACAGACACAACCTTTGCACCATATAGACCCTTTATCCATCATTGGGCTCGTTACATTGACGATATTTTGATCCTGTGGACAGGCAGTGAGGATCTATTTAAAAGCTTTGTATCACTTCTTAACACTAATAACTTGAATTTATTCTTTACATCGGAATTTGGGGGAGATACACTAAACTTTTTAGACCTCACGATTACACTAAGGGGAGATTCCATCAGTACCACATTATACAAAAAACCAACATCCTCTAATAGCCTTCTACGATGGGAAAGTTTTCACCCCCAACCACTCAAACGGGGGATTCCCACTGGGCAGTATATCAGGGCCCGCAGGAATTGCAGTAATATCGAAGATTTTAAAGTACAAGCCAATGCACTACGACAGCAGTTTAGGGATAAGGGCTATCCGAACAAATGCCTTAAAAAGGCTTATAAAAGAGCTTTAGAGGCAGACAGGGATAGCCTTCTATTACCTAAGAAAGTGGAGTTCACCACTAAACCACAACCCCCACGCTTGATAGCCACATTTGATTCAGGCTGGGAGGCCGTCAGAACGGTATTTCAAAAGTTTTGGCCGTGCCTTTTGGATGATACTCACCTCAAAAGGGTCTTGGGACCTAGGGTCGAAATGACCGCTCGTAGAGGGAAAAACCTCAGAAACATCCTCGTTCCGAGCCATTTCCACTCCCCCCCTTTACGTACCTGGCTACATAATACCACGGTGGGATCATATCAATGTGGCCACTGTGTGGCTTGTAAATTTATCAAACGTGACTCCAAGATCATCTTCGATAGCACTGGAAAAAGATCGTTTAAGATCAAATCTTTTTTCAACTGCAATACCGCAGGCATAGTATACCTCCTCACATGCACCTGCCACCTGCAATACGTGGGAAAAACCTTTAGACCCTTTAAGGAGCGTATCAAAGAGCATGTCAGATCACCTAAACTGCTCGTTGATACCCCCATAGGTCGTCATTTAAAAGAGGCCCATGCTGGCAATCCACAGGGACTTCGGTTCTGTGGACTAGAATTGGTCCGCAAAGATAGACGCAGGGGCAATTACGACCGTTTTCTGAGACAACGGGAAAGTTTTTGGATTTTCCAACTCAAAACATTACACCCAAAAGGTCTCAATGAAGGTTTTTCCTTCGCCCCATTTATCTAAACAATACCAATTCAAATATCCTGCCAGGTCATTTTTGCTAAATTTGCAAAATTTACTTTGTAAATACTATGTAAATATTTCGTATGTACATCTAAAAGATGTTTGGTCGACAAAAAACCCCACCCCCCCCCCCCCTTTTCACCTACCCAAGGTTAAGTTATTAACCTTTTAATAATACATGTCAACACAACACGTCCATCCCAACAAATTCTCTGTTTTTCTCTATATGTTAGAAGCTTATTACTTCTTTCAACTTATAATGAACATTTATCTATCTTTCTATAAATGTCCATTTTTCGCCTCTTTTTATACATATTTAGAACTTCCAGTTCGGTCCCTTATCATGGTATAGCAAAATACTGTCCTATATAATAACTGGATTCGTTGTACTCTGGTTTATATACTGGATTATTCCAGCCTCCCTTAAGTACTAGTTCCATTTATTTAGGACGTCCTCTATTTCTATTGACTCATAATAGTGTCTTAGTATTGCTACTGTTTTGGGATTTTACAGGAGAACAATCAATCCCTTACAGTTTTCTGCAGTGTCCGAGTCTTTTGAGTGTGATCTATACCGGCACTTTGTTTCCCGACTAGGGTTAACTGCAAGCTGGACCTTGTACCTAGTAAAGGGATTACTCCGCCCCCTCCCGTCCATACGGAATCTCCGATTGGACAGGGAGTTCTACGTCATATTGTGGGAAGTCCTAAGACTCATTTAAAAAGAGGCGCCGTCCACTCTACAAACGGCTCTTGACAAAGGCGACGTGTATCGCCGAAACGCGCGTTGAGCAGCTCTCTATGAGCGGGTTCATCCTATTTTAATTTATCTTTTTGTTTGGACAATTCTGGGGCTGTGACATCTCTATGATCCTGAGCACTGTTTAAAGACCACTTAAGTATATATGTATATGATATGCACAAGATGCTAGGGATTCCTACCCCCAAATCTCATTTAGCTGTTTAGGCATCTTTGTACATATGGTTACATATTTCATTACTATGCCTTCCTTTATGATTTAATATGGGTCTCTATATACCTTTTGCCTTAAAAATCAAGATTTGTCTCTTGCACTGGATATATATTTATGGCATTTAAAGGTATATCTCCATTTTTGAATTGCATTGTAACCTAACAGTTCTTTAGCTATCTCCAGGTATCCTCACATAAAAAGTGATATGTACTCAGAATATACTTAAAATGCACTGGATACTACTGGAAAATTTGTTTTATGCACTGGATATAAGTTTATAGCGCTCAAAGGTATATTTCTATACTGCATTGCAGTCTACAGCCTTCAAGCTATTTCCAGGTTTATACTCCCTACAATTGTATCCATTTCTTTCACACAATAAGGGATATCTAATCTGGAATACACTTAAACATGTATTAGGTACTATTGTACTTGCATTTTGGAATTCTGGGTGCATATATTGTAGCTTCTACTAGTTGATACATATTATAACCGGATGTTTTAGCAACTGTTACTGCATACTCTGTACCCTTGGTCCTTTTGACACAAATATTCTAGTGGAGTATTCGACATATGTTTCAAGCCACACTGATATCTCCTTAGTTTATGTGTTCATTACAGTAAAGCCAGGCGTAGCTATGATCCCTACCCCACTAGGTCCTCAATTTTAAACTTACACTTGTACATATAACACAGTTTATGTTTTCTTTTCCTTAAGAGGGATTATTAAAGAGTTTTTGTTTTGGCTCACTGCATGAAAAGACTCCCCACAGTGGGTATCTGCAGTACAAGCCTTTCTGTACTATAAGGATATAAGGTCTATTTGGAGGGCAATCCGGTTTCGAGTTGCCAACCAGTAGCCCTACTTCTTTCTATATATTTCCAGGGGTCAAGCCCCACTATATCCTATAACCACCACAACACTGGCGGAGGGATTTTATCCATCTCCTTCCAGTGTTTGTTCTTTATATTATATGTAAAGAAACATATTGTTAAACCACCTCTTGTCATCCTGATATATTCATTTTATAACAAAAAGTTTAATATCCCATTTTCAGCAGTTTAGTGTTACTTTCATTTAACAAAATTGTAATGAAGTTGTAGTTGTAATCATTGCTGTCAGATCTTCACAATGCAGGTGGACATTTTAGAATTGCATTATACTTTTGAAACCTGTAGAAATAGTAGCTGTGACTGAACACCTGCCACCCCGACTGGGTGCCTCTGTCGAACGATGCTTTTAGTGCTCGCCAAGGACCATCAGCACCACACTCGACACCATAACCACCGCCAACCCCACGAACCGCCGCCGCTTGGTTTGGGGTTTCGACGTCCTCCACCCACCCTGGACCCAAGACTGGGCTCCAGCTATCTAGTGGGTGAACCTCTCCTAAATCCAGAGAGCAGGAACCAGGAACAAGAACAGCTCTTACAAGAGCTAGTGATGATACTCTGGAGAGTATAGTGATTATAGCAATCCCCAGAGTGTAGGTCTCCAATCCCCCAAACATGAGCCAAGACTTCATGAAGGGGTAAGCAGGTCTGGTTTATTGAGTGTAAGGGCATTTCTTTTATACATATTTTCAGGCCAGAGGCACACCCCCTGGACCTGATGGTAAACTGGGACAAAAGGGACACAAACCAATAGGAACAGTAATTAGCACAGCAACACTCCCACATACAGTCAGCAATCCCTCCCCTCTGACTGTGATATAATTAAGCTAGCTAATGGAATAACCTAATTATCCACAGGCAGAAAATATCCATTTATACCCAAAACACAAACATATCCCCACAAATCCTACATCCCTACATACTTAAACAATCATCTCACGAACACAAGGAAGTAACCTTGGACAATGGACCTAAATCAGGACGTTTGGGAAGTTTGGAACTTAAAGTTGACATTAACTCAGCACCCAATGGTGCTATGTTCACAGACATAGTTGTGTCCAAGTTTTGGCATTTTAGATAGAATCTAAATTATTGTCATCTCTTACAAAAGATCAATCAGCGAGGTAGCTGATGATCGTTTAGTCAAGTGCAACATTAATAAATGAAAAGTATCTCAAGGATTTTCATTTAAAATCATACATTTGTTTGTTCCAGTGGATTAGCAAGCATGTTCTATTCTTGTATAGTATTGTTTTAAATGGGTCAATTGCTATTTTAAGAAAACCCTAAATATTCCTAAATATGTAAATTATGTTGCATTATTTCCTAACTTTCTTTGTTTTCCCATTATAGAAAGTAGAGCTTTATATAACAATTTGAAAAACATACAACTTGGTTTATTTCACAGGTGTTCCGCTGATCGATGGCGGTACAGTAAGGTTGCCAAAGCTAATTGGACTTTCCCGAGCTCTAGATCTCATCCTTACAGGGCGGCCTGTAAATGCGCAAGAAGCATATCAGATTGGATTAGCCAATAGAATTGTCCCTGATGGTCAAGGTCTGTATTATTGTCTGTATTTTTCTGCATAAATGAGAATTGGGTTGGCATTATAATCACCGCACTATACAGAAATCATAGTTATTGCTAGCTAATCACAGTATTACCATAGTTTTGTCCACCTAATATGGTATGTAGGGATTGACATATAGAAGAATGCATTTGATTTTTCTACACTGTAAGGACCTAATGCTGACTGCTTTTTTTTTAACTAGTCATACAGTTCATGGTTTTTTTCATGAATAAATCGTAGGCAAGGAACCTATTTAAAAAATACAAACATGTATTACTGACACTATAGTGTTAAACACACTGTTTGTTTTTCCAGCCCCCCTGTCAGAGCAGTGAAAAGGTGTTTAAACTTGATGATCTCAGCCAATTCAATGCTTTCTTTAGGAAAGCACTGGGAGGCTATTGCGTATGCACGGCAAAACACTGCACTGCACCAATCAGCATCTCCTCATAGAGATCCATTGAATCAGTGCCTCCAGGGACATTCTATAGACAACAGAACCAAGACATTAAGCCCTTAAGGACACATGACGGAAATATTCCGTCATGATTCCCTTTTATTTCTGAAACTGTGTCCTTAAGGGGTTAAGCTGTAGTTGTTTTAGTGAGTATAGTATCCCTTTAACAGAACATTATAGCTTTAAGAATACAAGCATCTATTCCTAATGCATTGGTTAAAAAAAGTGGAACTTATCTTATATCCTGTGGCACATTGGTCTTTTTACTGTCATTCCAACAAGATTGATGACCTCAGCCAATCCAGTGCTTCCCCCAAATGCTCTCTTTGAGAGTAATGTGATCTATAACCAAGTTTAACTCGTTTATAGCTGTGGATGTTTCTAGTAGCCACAAAGACAGCCACTAGAGGCGTGGTAACCCTGCAGTGAAAACATTGATGCTTCTGCCAAACAAGCTTGTCAGTCGAAGGGTTAAAAAGACAGGGGTTCTGCGCAGACCACTTCATTGAGATGTAGTCCCTTTAAGGACTTATACTATTTTTCTTGACATGACAATCTTATTCCCACAGTACTTATGGGAGCATCGATTATCCTGCATTTTTTCCCTAAGCTATTCCTTAAGTCAGTAGAGCATAGACCACAAATATTCCTTAAGGGATTAAGAATTAAGTGCTTTTTGTAGTTTAGTATATTCAATTTTGTTTTTTTTAGCAGACATATGTGAATGTTTGAAGGAACTACATACAGATTTTGATGCTCATATTTTTTTGTTTTTTTGTTGCTGTTGATATTTTTTTATCATATCATTCTGTGTTTCTAGCTCTACATAACAATCCTTGATTTATCATTTTGTAGGAAGGTAAAAGTTAAAGTAACATGTGATAAACATATGCATAAAATCATATTACGTGCATCTTTTATGCAAGGAGCTATGGATGCAGTCACAGATGTGAACACCAGCTGTTACACAGTAATGTTAAATAGAAAATGTGTTTATATAAATAAATGTAAAAAATAAAAAATATTTTATAAATACAATGTAAAAAGTCAGAGTCAGAATTTACAACTTTGTGTAGTGTGCAGTTCCCAAACCAATACTTGCTTTCCAATTGGATTTAATTGGAGCTGAGTGTATTACATAGATATCTGCCAAGCAGGACTGTTTATTTCACCATTTGATAACGGTTACATTTATCACATAAGAGTAATGAATCTACTGCCTATGCTGAGGGCAAAAAAATGCATTGGCAAAAGTTCTGCTTCTACACAATAAACTGTGAAATAGTAGGTGGGGACTTACTACAGATGAAGAGTACTGGGATGTTCATATGTGAGTGAGGGTTGGGCATATAGTTCCAGCAATTTTGCATTTTATTGCAAATGTAAGACACTGTATGCACAGACACAATTATGGGAACTAGAATGCAATATTCAATAAGGATAGATTGTTACTGTGCTAAAGATAGACTGTTCCTCTAAAATAAAATGTTGTCGTTAGTTTGGTATGGTAACAGATGTGCTGCCTCTAGGTTTAGCTGCCTAACTCCGTGTATCAAACATCTGGCACAGTGAATATATCTTACACTGTGCGACTGGTCTTTCAGTGTTCCATAAGATCCACTAATACTGTGGGTAGCTATGGAATTATTTTCATGTGGGGCGCAAGATAAAAACAAGTAACTAAATTGAACCCTGGATTACATTAGACATAAAAACTATAGGGGACTCCAATATACAGCTAGGCAATTAAGGAGACTGGAAGTCTTACATAATTGCTAAATGGAAGAAGTCCATGAGTACCCTACCTACTAGCCCATGGTTGACAATAAAGTGTTCTAAGTTGTATTATGTGAAGATAAGGTCTAATCTGTAATCATCTATGATATGGTTTATCTTTTACTAACATGTACACTGATCAGCCACAACATCAAAACCACTGACAGATCAAGTGAATAACATTTATTAAATCATTACAATGGCAATGTCAAGAGGTTGGGTACTTTAGGCAGCCAGTGAACAGTCAGTTCTTGACTTTTTATGTGCTTGAAGCATAAAAAATGGGCAAATGAAAAAATCTGAGCGACTTTGACAAGGGCCATGTAGTAAAAGAAACATAGAAACATAGAATGTGACGGCAGATAAGAACCATTCGGCCCATCTAGTCTGCCCAATTTTCTAAATACTTTGATTAGTCCCTGGCCTTATCTTATAGTTAGGATAGCCTTATGCCTATCCCACGCATGCTTAAACTCCTTTACTGTGTTTACCACTTAAGCTGGAAGGCTATTCCATGCATCCACTACCCTCTGTCACGTTCTGTTCCTGGTTGCGGATCATTCTGGTAATGGCTTCTGGTATCCAGTACTCCTTTTGCTATTCTTGTTTAATATTTATTGGTTTTTGGGTTTCTATTCTGTGTCTGGTTTTCTTTATGCTGGGATTTCTGGGTTCATTCCTATAGTTCGTCCCTGGATTTCCCAGTCTCCAGGTTTCCTTTAAATGTTTGTTTTATTTGCCACACCCTTATGTTTCCAGCTTTCATTATGTGTTAGAGTTCCTGCAGGCAGCGGCTCAAAGCTTCTGTCCTTTCTTGCAGGTAAGTGCTATATATGTGTTCTTAATCTGTGGTTGTTTTAGCATACATTAGGCAGTGTAGGACCTGCCAGATATGGGGTACATTGGCGTTGTTGGCAGGCTTATGCAATGTATGATCATATAGTGTGACTAAACCCCCATGATTTCCATATGTAGTACTTGGTTATTTCTCCTCTTGTTTTGCCTATGTTATCTTGTCGTGTCTTAGTTTGTATATACCTGTCCATGTTCAGCCCTGTCCCGTCATGCCCATGTTTAGTTAATGTTCCCTTATGTATTGTGTCATGTTCTGGGTTTAGCTTCCTATCCTTCTCTGGTTCTGGGTTCTACTAGTTATGTCCTGTTTTCATGTTTGGTGCCTGTTCTAGCTTTGTCTTGTTTCTAGTACTGGATACACCCTTGCTGCAGAGCCTCCCTATACAGCTCCTGGGAGGTCTGTTTATTTCCTAGCTCCTAGTTCCTTGGATCCGCAAAAGCTGAATCAGGGTTCTGGTTGTGGCTGCACAAACGCTGGTGCTCAACACCAGGGGGCGTGCGGTTACCCTGCACCAGACCCTGCTAATCCACCTCCACGCTGAAGACTCCCACTTCATCAGGCATTATGGGTCCCGGTCCATGCGCCGCCACCTGGACACTGTGTCTGGGTTCCGGGCACCGGACTACCACCCTGACTTATGGCCGTAAGTACAATGGAGTTCGTGGAGTGGACCCTGCAGCTTTCCTGATCTGTTCTATCTGTGTCATGTCTTGCCTGGATTTCGCAGCATCAAGAGTACCTGTATCCTCAGTGGTTGTCTTGCCCTGCTTGCCTGGCCTGACTGTATCCTGTTCAGTCTGGATTATGCAGCATTCAAGGGTACCTGTATCTGCAGGTTTCATCTTGTTCTGCTTTTGTTCCTGTTTTTCCGGCATGCAAGAGAGTCTGTATCTGGACCAGTCTGCTGGAGATGTCTTCCTCATTCCTGTTTTCTGTTTTGGAGGGGGTCAATCTGCTAAGCTGTTCGTTGGTCGATTCTGGTGTTCTCTTGTGATGCCTCGTTCCTGTTTGCTGACATACTCCTTTTCTGGTGGTGATCTTCATTCATTGCTGGAGGCTCTTTTGCAGGAGGCCTTTCCGGTGGGGGATGCTTGCCTCCGTGGAAGTCAAGAGGACTTCGTTGCAGTATCCGCTCACCATTCCTGGTCTCTGCCTGAGAGCTGTTGGGAGCATCCGGACATTCCTTTCTGGTGGTTCCTATGCAGGAGACCTTTTGGTTGGGGGATCCTTGCCTTCGTGGAAGTCAAGAGGACTTCGTTGCAGGATCCGCTTTTGTTCTTGGTCTCTGCCTGGGAGCTGTTTGGAGCGTCCGGAGTTCGCTCCTTAAGAGGGGAGTTATGTCACGTTCTGTTCCTGGTTGCGGATCATTCTGGTAATGGCTTCTGGTATCCAGTACTCCTTTTGCTATTCTTGTTTAATATTTATTGGTTTTTGGGTTTCTATTCTGTGTCTGGTTTTCTTTATGCTGGGATTTCTGGGTTCATTCCTATAGTTCGTCCCTGGATTTCCCAGTCTCCAGGTTTCCTTTAAATGTTTGTTTTATTTGCCACACCCTTATGTTTCCAGCTTTCATTATGTGTTAGAGTTCCTGCAGGCAGCGGCTCAAAGCTTCTGTCCTTTCTTGCAGGTAAGTGCTATATATGTGTTCTTAATCTGTGGTTGTTTTAGCATACATTAGGCAGTGTAGGACCTGCCAGATATGGGGTACATTGGCGTTGTTGGCAGGCTTATGCAATGTATGATCATATAGTGTGACTAAACCCCCATGATTTCCATATGTAGTACTTGGTTATTTCTCCTCTTGTTTTGCCTATGTTATCTTGTCGTGTCTTAGTTTGTATATACCTGTCCATGTTCAGCCCTGTCCCGTCATGCCCATGTTTAGTTAATGTTCCCTTATGTATTGTGTCATGTTCTGGGTTTAGCTTCCTATCCTTCTCTGGTTCTGGGTTCTACTAGTTATGTCCTGTTTTCATGTTTGGTGCCTGTTCTAGCTTTGTCTTGTTTCTAGTACTGGATACACCCTTGCTGCAGAGCCTCCCTATACAGCTCCTGGGAGGTCTGTTTATTTCCTAGCTCCTAGTTCCTTGGATCCGCAAAAGCTGAATCAGGGTTCTGGTTGTGGCTGCACAAACGCTGGTGCTCAACACCAGGGGGCGTGCGGTTACCCTGCACCAGACCCTGCTAATCCACCTCCACGCTGAAGACTCCCACTTCATCAGGCATTATGGGTCCCGGTCCATGCGCCGCCACCTGGACACTGTGTCTGGGTTCCGGGCACCGGACTACCACCCTGACACCCTCTCAGTAAAGTAATACTTCCTGATATTATTTTTAAACCTTTGCCCCTAATAGCTAGATGACATCAGAGATGGTACAAGTAAGGATAATCAGTGAGCAGGCATCAGGCTCATGGACGCCTAAGGCTCACTGATGCATATAGGGAGCGAAGGCTATCCCATCCAGTCCGATCACACAGCTATTGTAGCTAAAATTGCTAAAAAAAATAAATAATGCTGGCCGTTATAAAAATGTTTCAAAACACACAGTGCATTGCAGTATGTGTATGGGGCTGTATAGCTTCAAAACAGTCAACGTCCACATGATGACCCCTGTCCACCTCCAAAAATAACTGGGGGTGTTAGCATCAGAATTGGACCATGAAGCAATGTAAGAATGTTGCCTGGTGTGATGAATCATGTTTTCTTTTAGATCAGGTTGATGGCCTGGTGCCATTTACCTGGGGAAAGATGCACTATGGGACAAAGGCAGGCCAGTGGAAGCAGTGTTATGTTCTGGGTAATGTTCTGCTGGAAAACATTGGGTCTTGTCATTCATGTGGATGTTACTTTGACATGTACTACCTACCTCGAGATTGTTGACGACCATATTCACCACTTAATGGAAATGGTGTTCCCTGATGACAGTGGCCTCTTTGAGCATGATAATGCACCCTACCACACTGCAAAAATTGTTCAGGAATGGTTTGAGAAACATAACAAAAAATTCAAGCTTTTGTCTCAGCCTCCAAATTCCCCAGATCTCAGTCCAGTTGAGCATCTGTGGGATGTGCTGGGACAACAAATCCAATCTATAAAAGCCTCGCAACTTGATGGACTTAATGGATCTGCTGCTAATGTTCTGGTGCCAGAAACTACAGGGCACGTTCAGAGGTGTTGTGGAGTCCATGCCTCCATGTATCAGAACTGTTTTGCCAGCACGAAGGAGACCTATATGATATTAGTTGATGATAAATAGTTACATTTTAAACATTAAAGGAACACTATAGTGCCAGGAAAACAAACTTGTTTTCCTGGCACTATAAGGTTATTAGATTCCCCCTGTCCCTCGGACCCCCCTCCCGCTGGGCTAAAGGGGTTAAAACCCCTTTAGCCACTTACCTTAATCCAGTGCCGGGCTCCCTCGGCGCTGGTGACCTCTCCTCCCCCTGCCGACGTCAGCTCCCAAGTGGAGCGGAATGCGCATGCGAGGCCAGAGGCGCGCGCACGCATTCAAACCGCCCATAGGAAAGCATTACTCAATTCTTTCCTATGGACATCCAGCATGAGTTCAATGCTATTTTCACACTGAAACTGCTATGTTTTCAGCTGCAGGGTTAAAACTAGAGGGACCTGGCACCCAAACCACTTCATTGAGCTGAAGTGGTCTGGGTGCCTATAGTGGGCCTTTAAGTGTCAGCATAACAGATTTGTTACCAGCCCTTTAATAATTATAAGCCTCTTTGTTATTTGTAATCTAAAAACATAGCAACAGGAATAGGTAAATAGGTAAAAATATTAAATAGCACTACTTTCAACTAAGCTGCAAAAAAATAAAATAATTCCCACCATTCTCAAGAGGTGGTATCTAATAAGTTGATTCTATCTCCTTACCTTTTATCATATAGCTTTTGTTTGGCAACTGTAATGTAAAGTATTGGTAAGCTATACTAACTACTGCGGCATGCTCCGATATTGTATTTTTTTCCAGGGAGGTCTTGAGCATAAGCTAATTCCCTTCAGTATTGGATTTCTGTATAAATGAGAGTTGACTTGGTTCCTGTAAACATCTGGTGTAAGTCATGTTAAGCCTCACATTAATATTTTGTCATATGGGTTGAATGCCAAGCTGGACCAGTTCTCTGACTCATCAATGCCACTAAAGAATGCAGAGATCTTAATACTTATTTTAGAGGATTTCATTTTCCTCTTGTACAGAACAAACCTCTGAAATAAAATTGTAATTTTGGAAAATATTACAAAGTAAAACTAGAATTACTGTATTAATTAAATAAACAGTCATATGAAATTCTTTCCCCTTGAGTCCACATAATTTCCAATTTTTTATTTCTCAGAATACAATATCTCCTCAGTCACCTGCTAGCCATGAATTTCGTGGTCAGAAGGTAAAACATGGGATGTGACCTTCCATGGATCATAAAGGCAACTTTTTGCTACTGCAGAGCTCATAGAACTAGTCATAGACAGTGGGGCTGGGGGAGATGTGTATTCATTGATTTTATTTTTTTAATGTGTCATGCCATTTAATCACAGTCAAAATACATTCATAAATGTCAACATTCACAAAGTCATCCCTGGCATTTATGACTATTTCAAAAAGTCTGAACGATTCCTTCCTCACATCACAAGGTTTTTGTACACAATCAGACATTTTAAATATTTTTATTTTAATAAGTAAAGGCAAAATCGTTAAAAAACTGAAAAATATTTACAAAGAGAATTTATCTTTTATAAAACAATATTTTTCAAATAATGCATTAACCATGTTTAAAAAGAAAGGTTGGAGGAAAGTGTTTGGACCATAACAACTTTGTTAAATAGAGTGGTCATGATATTTAGAGTGACCCTTTAAAAGGTCAGTATCCAAACATGAAACGTGTAGGTTATGGTATTTGTATTTTATGGTATTACGGTGTTTTGTATCTGTACAACAGAATGTTGATTGTGCATGTAAGGCACAAATACCATAATCTAAACATTTCCTTTTAAAGAGTCAACTAAATACCATGACCACTCATTTTACTGAAATGATTATGGTCCATAGAACGCTTTCCTATAAATTTTCTTTTTAAACATGGTTAAGTCAGGAGAGATTGTGGTTGTATAAATAAAATATATATTTTTTCTGTTTACATATTCTGTTTATAAATGGGAGATACTTGCTATGAAATAGAAATGAATACAGTTTTACCACTATTTTACATTTTTTTTTTTTTTTAATTCTTTATTTTAGTTGTGCATACAATTATAACAGTCACTTGTGAGGTACCCCAAAGGCAGTCCTCTAGCGCATGGTAAACAGTTTAAACATAGGGGTAGACGGTGGATCTAGCACATTTTTTAAGTAAATAAGGTTATGAACAGTATATATTTACGTTGCTTAAGCATTTCAATACATAACACGAAACAACATCCCTTGTAACTTTCTGGATGGTAGGTTTTTACGCTATGTCATAAGCTAGTCAAACATAAAATAATTATACGAAACATACATGCGTCAGGTAAAGTAACACTTTGCTTCTTTGGAGTTTGCACAATATATAATTATTGTAGTATATCATGCAAGGCGAAGTGTGCGCTCACCACAACCAGTCGTGCATAAGATTATAGGTGTATTGCACCTTTTTATAGTGTAGCACATTTTTATAGGGCAGCATGAGGCTTACGTGTGCGCATGAAACAGTGTTAGTAAATCGATTGTCTGTTGTGATACAGGCTAGTGGGTTACAATACTATGATTGTTACTCATGGGTAAGTGTTGCTGTATCATGTCCTTTGCTGTTGCAGAGGTCTATTTTTAAAGTATTTCACCAATCTGTATCATGTGTTTCTGTGTGTAACAATCAGTAGTTTTTTTTTAAATTGATATATCACACTTTGTATATTTTTTTCTTAACAATATTAAATAATTCAAGCAAACATTGAAATAGTGCTAATATTTTCTGCTAAAATTAAAATTAAAAAAACAAACTAAAAACTATTTTTATAATTATTTACACATGCACACATTTACACAGTGCCTAATGCCAAACCAACCTTAGATCTCTGATTATTTTCAGTTAGCACTAGAGATGCACAAGGCAAAGCTGGTTTTGCTTAAGAGTACAATATTTTTGTCCTACAATACCATTTAGGTGTGTTATATGAAACTCTATAGATGCCTCTCTTCAGGCTCTAAAAAAAATTAGTCTGGCTCCTAAATAGATTGAGCTTGAAAACCTATTTTCCAGGCTCTGGACTCTCTCCTTTGTTATCAAAGTGTGCCAGCTTCAAAATTTGGGGAAAATGTGTTTACATTTAACCCCAGGTTTCCAGAATGGTTTATACATTTGTGCAAAATGACCAAATGACAAAATGTGCAGATCAACAGTCAGTCTGATTCTTCAATCTTACTTTTTTTTTTTAATGAACACAATTGCATAGCAAGTGCTATAAAGGAAAGATAATTTTGCATTAAAGGAACACTATAGTCACCTAAATTACTTTAGCTAAATAAAGCAGTTTTAGTGTAGAGATCATTCTCCTGCCATTTCACTGCTCAATTCACTGTCATTTAGGAGTTAAATCACGTTGTTTCTGTTTATGCAGCCCTTGCCACACCTCCCCTGGCTATGATTGACAGTCTGTATAAAAAAAAAAAAAATTAAAAAAAAACCTGGTTTCACTTTCAAACAGATGTAATTTACCTTAAATAATTGTATCTCAATCTCTAAATTGAACTTTAATCACATACAGGAGGCTCTTGCAGGGTCTAGCAAGCTATTAACATAGCAGGGGATAAGAAAATCTTAATTAAACAGAACTTGCAATAATGAAAGCCTAAATAGGGCTCTCTTTACAGGAAGTGTTTATGGAAGGCTGTGCAAGTCACATGCAGGGAGATGTGAGGGGGGGGACCTTGAGGGTGGGGACACCCTTAGTGCACTATAGTTTTCTGACACTATAGTGATCCTTTAACATAAGATAATTCTGTACTAAAGGAGGTTACAGTGATATTTTAAAAAAATACTCCACTTAGTCAAAGTTTTAATGTAATTGCATATGTACTTTTGATTATATATTATTGTGATTTTTATATAAGTGATATTTTCTGCCCAGTTGACACTTTATATAAGCTATTATTATTGAGTTAAATTATCCCCCCTTTTATGTTTATTATACAATGATATATTTAATTTGCAGTATTTTCTTGTATGAAAAGCTCTAGTTGTGGACTATTCTCCGTGCTATTTAAAAGCCATTGCACTAATCAAAAGGCATCTCCTTGACAGAAAGGCAGCAAAGTGGAACCAAACATTAATTTGAGAAACAATGTAAAGGTGTATCAGGCTGACATTATACATGTTCTGTTCTCTGGGTTTCATTTTGCACTGCTTTTATCACTACTATTATTATTATTATTATTATTATATAGTGCATATTTGATATTTTCCTGTAGGGTGTGAGTGTTGAGTTAATGTTTGTGCTGTTTCCCTTGCAACATGAGATGCGCAAATGGTACATTTTTTTCATGTCTGTAAAGACTAATTTTTGCATTTGCTTTGGCAGTCAACCCATCTTAGTCATATTTCCTATACTGAATAATAAATGCTGAATAATAGGATTGATGGAGTAGATTTAACATTGCTTTTAACATGTGCTTATAATGACAATAATTGCCAGCATACCCTGTTTATGTTCCCAGTATTTTTCCTCTGGTAGCAGAATATGGTGGAATTTTATCTCGTGACCCAGATGTTCTGCTGTTTTTACTAATGTAATGCATTTTTAGTTGTTTTATTTTACGGTTGCTCTTTGTTACTTTTAGATTATAGATTAAAATGACTTGCAGTGCACTAAATGGCTATTTCTCTCATTGATCAAAAAACGATGAACACCCGGAAAAAAAATAAAAACATTTTGGATAAGGTGTTGACAGATTTTTGTTGGTCGGCAGTCTAAATCCTGTTTTTTTGAATACTCCAGTCCAGACCAGAAACACACAATGGAAATAGGAAAAATGATCATTAAAGGACCACTCCAAACACCATAACCACTGCAGTGTCGTAGTTTGATGTCAGGAATGCCCTGGCGCTCCCCGCACTGGAATTATCATTTCTGTACAGTTTGACTTCTGACTTGGGGTCCAGCTGACACCACTCCACACCTCCATTCCTAATGCCGGAGCACCAGAAGCAGGAACTTCCGTTAGCACTCCTAAGCAGCCCATCGCTTGTTGGATGAGAGCAATCAGCTGACATTCTTGACTCTCCAGCATTAGTAGTAAAGGTGGGGACTCGGGAGTGATGCACTGCAGACCGCATGCAACAAGTTAGAACATAATAGAAATGGTATGACTATTTGCAGTGGGAGAGGGGCGCCATGACACTCCTGGCTCCATAACCACTAGAGCGAGCTGTAGTGATTATGGTGCTTGGAGTGTTCCTTTAACCCCTTAAGGACCAAACTTCTGGAATAAAAGGGAATCATGACATGTCACACATGTCATGTGTCCTTAAGGGGTTAAACCTAAAACTCTCCATGGGGGGAGCATTTGAGCAAGGTCATTTTGTTTAATGATTTAATTTAAATATTCCCTTTCTATTATTGTAAGTGGCTGTGGAATATGTTGGTGTTATATAAGTACTTTAAATAATAATTTTTGTTTCTGGAGGAATTGCTGTTCAGTTTTTCCCGAGTTCGGGAACAGACCTTATGTTTCAGAAAATATAAATCCAAGAGGAAGAGACAAGTTGGTATCACACACCTAGTGTATATCAAGGGGCGGGGGGGAAATCCACTCTATCATGCCTCCTGAATCTGAGGAGGTCACCTAGCCTGTGCTCCATATTAAGAGGTAACCCTTAAACCACTAAAACACTGTTTTGGTTATAGTAACCCTTTCATTTACTTTAATATATCCATACAAATAGTTGACAAACATTTCGGTTCTGATTGTGTGAGGTGAAGGAATACAGACATCATGGGCGTCCGCAGGGCACCCCCTCCCCCCCCCCCCCTGGATTTTTCAGCTTGTTCTGCTATTTTTCGTGTGAGATTTAAAATGAACTGCAATACCGGCGCCAGCCAGTAGGTGGCGCGGTGTATGGAGAGAGACAGGGACAGGAAGCTGCATCTATCCCTGCTTCTCTCTGCTAATTGAAACCTAGGGGAGCAGCACATGCAGCCAGAGACAGCCTACAGATCAGGTAAGTGAGGGTTGGGGGTTTAAAATAGCCTATAGATTAGGGGAGTGAGGGATGGGGGGGCAGCCTATATATTAGGGGAGTGAGGCATGGGGGGGGCAGCCTATATATTAGGGGAGTGAGGGATGGGGGGGCAGCCTATAAGGGGAGTAAGGCATGGGGGGGGCAGCCTAGAGATTAGGGGAGTGAGGCATGGAGGGGCAGCCTATAGATTAGGGGAGTGAGGCATGGAGGGGCAGCCTATAGATTAGGGGAGTGAGGCATGGAGGGGCAGCCTATAGATTAGGGGAGTGAGGCATGGAGGGGCAACCTATAGATTAGGGGAGTGAGGCATGGGGGGGGCAGCCTATAGATTAGGGGAGTGAGGCATGGGGGGGGCAGCCTATAGATTAGGCAAGTGAGGCATGGGGAGGGGGCAGCCTATAGATTAGGCAAGTGAGGCATGGGGGTGGCAGCCTAAAGATTAGGCAAGTTAGGCATGGGGGGCAGCCTAAAGATTAGGCAAGTGAGGCATGGGGGGAGGGGGCTAAATGAAGAGGCTGCAAGGAGCAGGAAGGGTCTGCAAGGAGCAGGGGCAGCAAGGGGCAGGAAGGGTCTGCAAGGAGCAGAAAGGGACAGAAGGAGCAGAAAGGTAAAGGAGTAGAAAGAATCAGAAGGAGCACAAAGGTAAAGTTGAAGAAGGAGCAGAAAAGGGACAGCAAGGAGCACAAAGGAATCAGAATGAATAAGGAGCAGAAGGGCGCAAAATAAGCAGAAAGGAGCAGAAAGGTAAAGGAGCAGGAGGAGCCAAATATAGAAGACAGTGTCAGAAGAAAAAGAATACAGTCAAATGAAGGAGAAGAAAAGGAGTTTGGAGCAGGAAAGGCCAGTGAAGTGAACCCTCCACTTTATTCTGGACACCACATCATAAGGCTTTGGTACCTGGGCCTGGCAGAGAAACTCTGGACCTTCTCATCTCCCCAGGTAAAAAAAAATATCAGTGTTAATGTGTTCACTTTTATTTACTGAGTGTCAGGAAGCACAGAGTGCCGCTAGGTAGGGGTGTTGCTGATTGGCTAGAGCGGTCAGCTGGCACTCTAAGCCAATCAGTAGCTCCCCATTCATAAAAAAATTATAAAACGGGAACTAGCGATTGGCTTAGAGCATCAACTGTCAACTCTAGCCAATCAGCGGCACCCATGCCTGACGTCAATCTGCACTTCCTGACACTCCGTTTCAGATGCCGAATACCACTGAGGGACCTGGAGCTGGAGGAAGCCTTTGGGGTCAAACCATTTGAGAGCGGTTTAACCCCTTAAAGGAAAGAGCACTCAGGGGCTTCCTGGCATCATAGCATTTTCATTTAGATGAAGTTGTTATGGTGACCAGAATGTTCCTTTAATTTGCTTAAAGGAACACTATAGTGTCAGGAATACAAACATGTATTCCTGACACCATAGTTGTGAAAACGCTATTCACCCTGGCTTTATGTGATAATCACTATGCTCCTCCCCTTCATGACACTGTCAAAAAGGGACCAAGCATAGATGTCATTACAATTAGCCCCCCCCCCCCCCCCCCCTGGAAAAATTCCTGCGGACGCCCATGACAGACATGTCTACTGCTTTGCATCTAAATGACTATCATAACCATAAATATAGTTAGTTCCAGAAATATTTTGACACTGGCACCATTTTCATAATTGAGACTCTGTATGCCACCACAATGGAATTGAAATGAAACAACCGAGATGCAATTGAAGTGCTTTTAATTCAAGGGGTTAAACAAAAGTACTGTATGAAACATTTAGGAATTGCAACCATTTTCATGCACAGTTCCCTTAGTTCACAGGCTGAAATGTAATTGGACAAGTGAAGACAATCATTAATAAGTTATTTAATACTTTGTTGAGAATGCTTTGCAGGCAATGAGTGCTTGATGTCTCAAACGCATGACATCACCAAATGCTGGGTTTTCCCCTTCAGTTGTTGTTTGGTCGCGGGTCTTTCTGCCTTAAGTTTTGTCTTCAGCAAGTGAAATGAATGCTTGACTGGGTTGAGATCAGGTGACTGACTCGGCCATTGCAGAATATTCCACTTCTAGGTCTTGAAAAAACTGCTGGGTTGCTTTTACATGATGTTTTGGGTCATTGTCTATCTGTAAAGTGAAATGCCATCCAATCGACTTTGCTGAATTTGGCTGAATCTGAGTAGACTATATATCCCTATACACTTCAGAATTCATCTGGCTGCTTCTGTCTTCTGTCACATCATCAATAAACACTAGTGACCCAGTGCCATTTGAAGCCCTGCATATCCATGCCATTACAAGATAGCTTTCCCTCCACTCCCACCCCAACTATAATTTTAAGGCAGTCTACAGATTATTTAATAAGCGACTCAGAGAGACCTTTGCTATGTTCATATTAGACCTAGCCCTTTGCTTATATAATTAAGAACTATATGTAAGCAGACATATATACCAGCGCTGCGGAATTTGATGGCGCTTTAAATACCTAATTAAATGCCAGTAATAAATACAAGTAATAATATCTATTTGCACTTAAAACCGCCAGACATGTGCAGTACTCTGATTTGAAAAGCAGCCGAGCACAGTTCGAAACTATGTCACAGCTTCACGTATTATCACTTGCAGTGCGTAATATTATTATTTTGTTTTTATTTGTGTGTTTATCGTTAGCAAATGAGTATCATGTAGGGAGAACCTGGGGAGGCTGATCACATAGAAAATGTATTACAGCACAGAAAGTTATTCAGACCTCCAGAAGCTAACATCACTTTGTATCCAGAAAGTGACTAATGTCTCTGCAGATGCGTTGCAGCTGCCGTGTGCCCTGGCTATATCGTTGCCCTGATTCATTTTAAAATATGACTGTTTGGGTTGGCAGGTGATGGTCTGTCTCTAAAGCTAATGCTAATAAAAATCAAGTGCTGTTTACAAAATACACGGTAAGCAAGGGAGAACTACATTTGGCATATATTTTTTTTTGGCATGTCATTTTAGATGAAGAAAGATTGGACAGAGACCCACGTTAAGAAGGGTAAAAATGAGACGACTTGGCTTTAAGATTCAGATGTTCAGAATGTGAATTTGAGGCAGACACGTGCAATTCAGGAAATTCCTGCATCGTAGATAAAATGTTTAACTAAATCCCATTATTTCCAAAAGAACAGTAATGGCAAAAATTGCACTTGTATTCATTCATGTTTTGAAAGATTTTTTTCCCTAAGGAACTGCAAATAGAATGATTCCACAACAAAGTGATTCTAAGTAAAACAGTTTATGTATGTGTTAGTGATTTTTGTTGCTAAAACACAATCTGATAAGGGGTAAAATGTGAGGTCCATCTTGTTACTTTATACGTACCCTTGTCTGTTTATATTCATGTATGCTGTTGCCATTTAGTAAGCTGAGAAATATTTGGGATTGTGTGTTTATTATTAAATGATTTAATTGGATCTTAATGCTAGGTCAAGCTGCTTTTCAGTTTGTGATGATAAACCGCATCTGCCACAGTCTTGTTCAACCGCAAGCTGTAGGTTATCAACAGCTGATGTAGTCTGCCTGAAATATAGTGTTTTATTACATTCTTGTATTCCCGATATTCTCTGCACACAGTGCAGGTTAATTGTAAACCATTGAGGTAGCTCAGTGATTATTCCTCAAACTGCATTGTATCAGGGTTGCTCATGCTGTTCCTACCCAAGATTGATAAACCAAGTACTACTGAGTTGGGTAAAATAACCAATCTATAACCAGTCGGAGAACATACTTCAATAATAGCTAAACCTAAACTGAATTTCCCTTTTTAAATAGTTTAATCTTATAGTTTAGTCTACAAAGAAAATGGGTGCAATTTGTGTAGTGCACAATTATTATTAGTAATCATTGTTAAAATACACTCTAAAAGTAATTTTTAAAAAAGTACTCTTACCCTCCTTATGGTGCGAAACTGATCCGTGTGAGACACACACACATACAGAGACACAGACACACACATACATACACACATACAGAGACACAAACATACAGATACACACACACACATGCAGAGACACAGACACACATACATACAGATACACACACACACACACACATACAGAGACACAAACACATACATACACACATACAGAGACACACACACACATACACAAAATGTCTCCTACCTTTTGTGAATTTCCCTGGGGTCCAGTGGTGGCTCAGCCTGATGGGAGTCAGAGTTCCCACTCTGACTCCCTCCTTCCTGCTTCCTCCTTCCGGCTCTCTGTATGCTGGGAGGAGTGACCGGGGAGTCACTTCCTCCCGGCAGTGATGTCATCACAGTGTGCCCGGTCGCGCTTTTAAAGCACCCAGCGCTGACCGAGCCCCCTGACAATCCATGTCCATCGGGTGGCCCTGACAGCATGGGCCACCCGATGGACCCCTTAACATGCAGCTGGTACCCGGTCGCAGGGCAGCAGGGCCCCCTGTAGTGACGGGCCCGGTCGCAGGTGCGACCCCTGCGACCGCGATCTATACGCCACTGATTGGAGCCAAGGGACACCTACAGTGGCCACTCATCAGATGGATACTAAAAGTGTTTCATGGGGCAGTGCATGAATTGATTCAAAGCATATCTATGAGGAGATGCTGTTTGACCAGGGAAGCATTTGGCTCCGCACCCGGCCCCCCACCTTGGCTGAGATCATCAGAATTGACAATCTCAGAGGGACCCTTTAGTGTTAGGAATATTTGTTACCTCTACTGTGGAGATTTCCCTTATAAAACAGTAGGAACACCAACTTCCCAGAATCCCAGTAAAGGATACCACACATTGTTGTTGATTTTAGTTTAGGGCACCATTTATACAGTTGTGCAAAGAAATGGTGTGACACTGTGCCCTGGCAGGCCCTGAAACGCACACTCGTGAAGGAAACCGACTGCTATTATATTACAGTCAAAAAAGTTTTTTTTTGTTAAATGCAAGCTATTGTGACACCAGATATGAGTGGTGGCACTTGGCAAGTGGGCACAGTATACGCTGTGATCCTGACACACACGCTGGCAGACAGCTAACTGCTATTCAATCTATTACAGTCAAAAAAATTATATATTTTTTTAAATGTACAGTACTGTTACACCAGATATGAGTTGCACTGGTGTGACACTGTGCCCTGGCAGGCCCTGAAATGCACACTCGTGAAGGAAACTGACTGCTATTATATTACAGTCCAAAAAGTTTTTTGTTTTTTTTAAATGCAAGCTATTGTGACACCAGTGAGTGAGTGGTGGCACTGGACAGGCCCTGAAACGTACACTAGTGAAGGAAACTGACTGCTATTATATTACAGTCCAAAAAGTTTTTTGTTTTTTTTAAATGCAAGCTATTGTGACACCAGTGAGTGAATGGTGGCACTGGGCAAGTGGGCACAGTATATGCAGTGAGCCTGACACACAGGCTGGCAGGCAGGCAACTGCAATTAGATTACACAGAAAAAAAAAGCAGACTGATGTTCTAGCCCTAAAAAGGGCTTTTTGGGGTGCTGTCCTTACAGCAGAGATCAGATGAGTCCTTCAGGACTGTAGTGGACACTGAATACACTAGCCTAGCTATCAATTTCCCTATCAAATCAGCAGCAGCTACACTGTCCCTACTCTCACTAAGAATGCAGCTTCACAATGAATGTAAAATGGATGCTGTCCAGGAGGTGAGAACTGGGAGGGAGGGTCTGCTGCTGATTGGCTGGAATGTGTCTGCTGACTGTGAGGTACAGACAGGGTCAAAGTTTACTCAATGATGACGAATAGGGGGCGGACCGAACAGCACATGTGTTCGCCGTCTGTGGCGAACGTGAACAAGCGATGTTCGCCAGAAACTATTCGCCAGCGAACAGTTCGGGACATCACTACTCCTGAATAGTCTCTTTCAAGACTCTGTCTCTCACACAACTCATGTATATATTCCATAACCTATAAAGATAGAGATACCTCATCAAACCTCTATATTGCTGACTAATGCACCTCCCTTGCATAGATAAGGACAGGGTTTTATGAAATATGTATGACAATCATGATTTTATTAAAGACACAGAGACAGGTATTGTATTTCTATTTTCTTTACTACCCTAAGCAGCAAAGAAAATAAATATTAGTCACAGAACTTGAATGCATAAGAGGTACTGTAGGCACCAAGACCACTTCAGCTCATTGAAGCTTTCGGAGTGCAGTGGCCCATGTCCCTTAACCCTGAGCATGTAATTATTGCAGTTTTCATAAACTGCAATAATTACCTGCTAGGATTTACTCCACCTTTAGTGGCTGTCTACCAGACAGCCACTAGAGGTACTTCTGGGCTCGAAGGCGACTTTTGGTCACTTAAATGATGCTGGACGTCCTCACGCTATGAATGAGGACTTCTAGTGTCACCAGAATCCCCATAGGAAAGCATTGAATAATGCTTTCCTATGGGGAAATCCTAATGCGAGTGTGGCCATTGGCGAGGGACATCGGCGCTGGATCCAGGTAAATGACAGAAGGGATTATTAACCCCTTCTGCACCACGGGGAGGGGCCTTGACAGAGGGGGCATCCCCTTTAAATATTGAAAAAAAGTTTTATCACACCTGCCTCAAGCCAGTTAAATTCAAGCTTTTTTTGTGGTCACCTAAACCAAAATGCTTCCAACATAAAGCTTGTAGATGAAATTGCAAACGATTACCTTAAAGCCACCAAGAAACAGAAACCTGAAAAAATATGGAAATGTGGTTCATGTGGAACTGAGTTCTGTGAAAAAGAGATTGTTTACATTAGGAAAATCTGAGCAATCAATCTGTAAGAAAATGTATTATGACACATTGCACAGTATAAGGCAATCAATGAAATAACCTAAGCGATCATATAGTGCATGCTAAGATTACAAATAAACCATAATATTGACTCTGCACATATAAGTATAATGGATGGGTTGATAAATGTGCAAACATCTAATTTTCTTTAATAAAATCATGACTTTCTGAAATTTACAATAAGCTTTCCTTAAATCACGATCATCTAATATTAGCAACATTTTATTACAAGATATGAAGGATGTTATTATGTAACTTTAAAGTCGATTAATGTATAAATAATCAAAATTTCAAGTAGTTTAAATTAGCTTTCTTGAAGGCTGAACCTGAATCTGCTGCATTCTGAACGCTTTTACATTAAGCCATTTAAATCCACATACCTAGAGGGCGAGAGCCCTGTTGTGGTTCCTGTTTACACTTTTCATTCTGCTACCCCGGTTATTGACTCAGCTCCCTTGTCGTGGTTCCTGATCTTTAGAATTCCTTGACTCGACTTTATGTTCTTTGTACTGTATCTCTTTATATCCACAATGTTGGCCATGTTTTGGCTTTTCTCTCACCTGTGTCAGGCTCTACGTCCCTTCCCCTCTCTATAGGTAATTACGCTTAAGGAATACTGTGAGCACTATAACCATTTCATCACATTGAGTTAGTTATTCCCTGGCACTGTCCGTTCATTCAGTGTTAAACCATTTTCAAGCAGTTAATCACTAGAAAGGGCCCTGGATAACCACACCCCAGGTCCCACTAAAGGTATAGATGAGGTATTGGGTGACTTCTTGTCACACAAATGCTATGACAAAGCATATGTGTCTTCTTATATATCAGGGAGCTCCAGACACTATATAAACACTTCAATGAGATGAAGCAGTGACAGAATGGTGATCGGTGATATATGGCTACTATTCTTAACTTTTGCCCGCTGACCTATTCTCTGTAATTTAGGGTTAGTCTATTCTTGACATCAGTCTGCTGACTTCATAAAATCTTACGGCCCAAAACCTGTGGAGAATGCTTTGCAATCCATGACAACTCAAATAATTTGCTCAATGTAGTTCAATATTAATTTTGTCTGACAGAAGTTTACATGTCATGACTGCTGCCCTGACAATCTCTGGCACCTCAGGTGTAGATGGCCAACTGCTCCCAATTTTTTTTAAAATAGATTGCCAGATAATCAGGGTACTTGAGTTCTGGATCATCTGGAGAGGAGGGTGGAGGGGAAGGGGGAAAGGGGGTCTGGGGAGAGGGAAGTCAAGATATATATTTGGCACAAGTTAAAAGGTGATGCAATCCCTGTGTAGATTGTAATGTAAGGCAAGCTTGCCTTGCTTGCCCTAACTAAGGTTGGAAAAAGGTATCTGTCCTGGGAGATTGTAAATTATATATAATTATGGTTTATAAAAATATAGAACACATTCCAGTTCAAACTGTATCACAAACCATATAAAAACATAACATAGCAACATGTGTTATAACGTTGTTAAGGAGTAAAAGTGACAGAAATATAGTTTTATGCTTTTTTCCAGCTGTGAATTATAGCAGCAGTATAAAAGTCAATAACAATTTACACCACAACTTAACCTTTTCTTTCAGGTCTAATGTGTGCAATCGAGTTAGCTCAACAAATCTCCGCATTTCCTCAGACATGTATGCTTGGTGACAGAGCTTCTGCCTACTACAGCAGTTTTGATGCCTCCAACTTTACAGACGCAATGCAATATGAAATGAACCATGGATTGCAAGCACTCAATGAAGAAATGGTTTCTGGAGCAAAGAGGTTCAGTAAAGGAGAAGGAAGGAAAGGAAGTAAATTATAAATTAGTCTTCAGAAGGAATTAAAACATCCATGGTGTTTTGGATTCATAACTATGACATTATTAACATACTGCACTAGTATATTGGTAACATGTTAGTACAGTAACAGTACAGCACACATCTGGTTTACTAAATACATAGTGAAATTGCAATGTAAACATTGCCGAAAAGTTAATTAAATAACGTTAAAAAAAATGGCCCATTGTTAGGCTTATAACATATCAAATGAGATACCCCAAAGTGTCTACCTTTCTACTTTTGCAAATGTAGATCGTGAATTCAGATTAGGGGGTAACTTGATCTGATGGTCTGCTAATATACTCCACAATAAGATATCGGTCTAGCAAAGGAATATGTTGGGATTCCAAGTTTGAAAACTAAACAGGACAAATATTTCTAATTTGTCTGTGAAATATCTAAAAACAAAAACAAAAAAAAACCTGTAAAGGGTTTATAGGAGAAAACGGCTGTACTCAGGAGTTGCAGTTGAGGAGAATATCAGCAATTTAAATTTCGTTATGAAATACACAGAAAATGCAATGTTTGTGTGTATGTAAAAACCACACAATATGACCATTTATTTAGATTGGTGGACAATGAAAGTGTCATAGTGCCTCTATCTAAATATTGTAGATTGCCTACTTTATGAAAATATTTACTCGATTAAGAATCCAAACATACCAAATTCTAAAAATATTAAGCTTTAAAACAATATTGTACCTCTTGTAAATTGTGACCTGTAACTACCAAAAATTACTGAAATCTTAGACATATATACTCCATAAATCAGGACAAATAAATCATTTGTGAAGCACTTTTCTTTACCTGTGCCATGTGTATAGACGTTATTATATGCAAAACTGTGCAATATGCTTGAGTGCAATAAATTAATGGAAATTATGGTTGAAAACAAATGCCAACTTTGCTTGTGTCCTTAAGTACCAAACAAGCAAAATGAGTATGTGTCACTACTATGGGTGAAACACTTACCTTCTGGCATTGATAGTCAGATTTAATGTGTGATGATAAGGCTGACAGTGTTGTGCTCCAGCACAGAGCGGACGTGTGTGTTTCTTATAGTAAAACAATTGTTGTCTATGTGCACTGCATCATACTTCACTACGAGAAGTATTCTATTGACCAGGAGATCATTAGTACTAATGATCTTCCAGCAGGTGAAGTGGAGCCTTGAATTACAGGTAAGTTAACTATTTATTTTAGGGGAAAAAGGGGAACCCAAAATCTCCATTGACAATACAATGTATTTATTTACAACACTGGAGTGTTCCTTTAAGACTGATTCTACTCCCTCCCATAGAGTAAAAGATGACATTTCTTTCGGAAAAGTCAGGTAGTAGCTTATAAGCTAACACAATAAAAATTGTTAACTCCTAAAATCCTTGATTACAAAGGCAAAACACACCCTTGGGTAGTGTTATTATTTATGAAAAAGATTTATCATACCAGATATATAATACTGTGAAAGTATTTAATTGATAAGGTCACAAATGTGGCCTAATCTATGATTATTTCATATATACAATACTGTGAAAAAGTTTTAGGCAGGTGATAAAAATGCCATAAGGTAAGAATTTGTTCAACAATTGAAGTGTTAATTGTTTCTTGTAATCAATTTAAAAAAATGCCAAGTTAGTGAACATAATAAAAATCTGAAATCATTATTTGGTGTGGCCACCCTCTGCCTTCTAAACAAAATGAATTCTTGGTACACTTGCATAATGTGAGAATTTTGTAGGCATATCATGATTATTAGTGATTTTTAATAGTGCCAACATAATCCGAAGTGCTTTACAATTATAGAAATGGGTATTTAGAGAGGAAGGAGGCCTTACTCAAATGAGCTTATAATCTATGAGGATTTGAGGTAAGCATCTATAGCGATGAGTCTAAATATTTGATTGTAGCAGAAGGCAATTTGTTCTCTGAAGGACTAGAGAACGGTACACGAGTAAGTTTCTGCAGGCAATAGTAAAGCATGCTGAGTATTCCTTGAAAGCTTAGGGCTGCATTTCAATTAAATTTGGGGGGAATTTAGTCAGAATTTATAGTCTCCTCAATGCTGAGATGTACAGGCAGCAGGGCCGGTGCTAGGATTTTTAGTTACACAGGCGAAGATGCATTTTGGCGCCCCCAACCCTCATTAAAAAAAAAAAAAATGCATCTTCACCTGTGTGTCTTTCCTCCCAAGCCACAGGCACACAGGCATCATTTTTCAGTCACACAGTCAAAGTCATACAGGTACACTGTCATACAAAGACAGAAATAATCATACAGAGACATACAGACACATACAGTCAGAGACATACAAGCAGAGATATACATGCATACAGAGACATGCAGGCATATAAAGACATACATGCATACAGAGGCATACCGTCATACAGACACATACATACAGACAGGCATACAGAAACATACATACAAAGACATTCAGGCACATACATACAGACATACAGGCATAAATAAACATACATACAGGCATGCAGACACATACATACATACATACAGGCATACAAAGACATACACACATACAGATACATGCATGCATACAGAGACATACCGTCATACAGACACATACATACAGACAGGCATACAGAAACATACATACAAAGACATTCAGGCACAGACATACAGACATACAGGCATAAATAAACATACATACAGAGACATACAGGCATGCAGACACATACATACATACAGGCATACAAAGACATACACACATACAGATACATGCATGCATACAGAGACATACCGTCATACAGACACATACATACAGACAGGCATACAGAAACATACATACAAAGCCATTCAGGCACATACATACAGACATACAGGCATGCAGACACATACATACATACATACATACAGGCATACAAAGACATACACACATACAGATACATGCATGCATACAGAGACATAACGTCATACAGACACATACATATAGACAGGCATACAGACACATACATACATACAGAGGCATACCGTCATACAGACACATACATACATACAGAAACATGCATACAAAGACATACAGGCATACAGAGACACACACATACGTACATACAGAGACATAAAGGCATACAGTTACATACATGCATACAGAGACATATATACAGACATTCAGAGACAAACATACATCCAGTTACATACATGCATACAGAGACATACAGAAACATACGTACAAGACATACAGACACATACATACATACAGAGGCATACCGTCATACAGATACATACATACAGACAGGCATACAGAAAAATACATACTCACACACACAAACTCACAGACACATACTCGAACACACACACACTGACAGACACACACACTCACTGACAGACACACACACACACACTCACTGACAGACACACACACACGCTCACTGACAGACACACACACACTCACTGACAGACACACACTCACTGACAGACACACACACACACACTCACAAACTCACAGACACATACTCGAACACACACACACTGACAGACACACACACACACTCACTGACAGACACACACACACACTCACTGACAGACACACACACACTCACTGCCAGACACACACACACTCACTGACAGACACACACACTCACTGACAGACACACACACACACACACTCACAAACTCACAGACACATACTCGAACACACACACACTGACAGACACACACACTGACAGACACACACACTGACAGACACACACACACTCACATGCACACACACATACACACACAGTAATTAATTATCTAAATTAAATTTACATTTCCCACCCAGCCTCCCTACCTGGAGTGCTGGCGTTGGTCTTTCATTGGTGGTCCAGTGGGGCTGCTGGGAGGCGTGCGGCTGAAGTGGATTAGGAGGCGGCGAGGAAGCTCTGATCTCTCTGACCGGCTCCCTCGCAGGCTGTTTTCTGATGCCGCGGGAGCCGGAATATGACGTCATATTCCGGCTCCCGCGACATCAGCAAAAGGTGCGCGAGGGAGCCGGTCAGAGAGATCAGAGCTCCCTCGCCGCCTCCTAATCCACTTCAGCGCCGCTCCGGGGATCCAGGAGGTGACCAGGCAGGAGGGAGCACTTCCCTCCTGCCGGTCACTGGAATTTTGTGCCCCCAGAGCCGGTGCGCCCTAAGGCGGCCGCCTGTGCCGCCTTATGGACGCGCCGGCCCTGACAGGCAGATGTTTATCAATCATGCAATACCATCTGGGAGGCCTCCGATTTGCCTCAGATTCATTCTGCAGCATGGTAGCAACCCCAAACATATACCCAAAATCATTAAAGGGACACTGTAGGCACCCAGACCACTTAAGCTCATAGCAGTGGTCTGGGTGAAAACTCCCATCACCCTTAACCCTGCAGTGGTAATTATTGCAGTTTTTATAAACGTACAAACATGCAACAACTGAGAAACTGTAGCAGTATTGAACAATATTTTTTTATATTTTTAGTATTTATCTTTGCAACAGACATGCAATTTAATCTTCTTTCTATACATTTCCACTGCAGTTATTTACTTTTACTTTTTTTATTCCCCCTTTTGCATTTTTTTTCCATCTGCATCCCAAACAATCTTTTCCTTCGGCTGACCCTTTCCTTCCTTACCTCGTGCACTCACTTCCCAACATCTATCCCTCCTGTTTTTCCTTTTACCATCATTAGACAGGACGTACTAGCAATTTAGATAAAATTATACTTAATTGAAAATCCTATGTCACCTTTAAGTGGAAATCAAAATATTTACAATATTTAACGGGAAATATCCTTATACATTTTCTCCCAAGACAGCAATGTGTGTTGATTTTAGATTTAGACATTGCATATGAAAGTTATTCTCGCTTAACAGTAACTACTTAACAGGGTTTGCCTTTAAGAGTGTTTTGCCCACAAGTAGGAACAGTTAATTCCTCAATTCAGTGTTCAGTTAATTTATATCTTATTGTAGTTGAGCGATTGAGAGTTTAACCTTTACGTAGAGATATCTATTTTTTGATCACATTGAAAACATCAGTACAGTGTAACCACAGCCTTTTATTACACGATTAATTATTGGATATCATGTTATCTACAAGTCACTGCAACATAGGTAAGTACACTTTGTAGTGACTTGTATATATTGCAAATTCATGTTAATCACATTCTGAGACTCACAAAGAGTCTTGCTCAGGCCTAAACAATGAACTCATACCCTTATCATGCTTCTGAACAGAAATGTCATCCAGTGACCAACTGCTTGCATGGAAACTGGATCTCATTCAACAGGAAAAATGTAACAGGAATTCAAATGGGATATGGTGACATATTACCTCAAACAGAACAGAATAAACTGGATATAACAACACAGATATCAGGAGTGGAGTGAAGTTTCCATGGCAACAGACAGATTGGATGTGATACAAAACTTGAAGTCAGTATCCCCAGGGTGACACTGTTGTAATTACTCTAGGTGACTGCCATCATAATGTTGCAATGTTATCAGCAGTGTCACGCGACAAGGCCTCAGTTAGTAGCCTGTTGGTCTGAAATGTGATCTTATTAATTGCTTACAATGCTAGGTTATTTAATAAATTCCAATCTGTCACTATTGTCCTAGACTGAAATGAATTTATATCAGGAATACATTTTTCATTGCTAGTTGATTTTTACCTCATCAGTATACTGCATTAAAGCTCTGAAGTTTACTGGTCCAATGTCACGTATGTACATTGTTCAACCAGCTATTTTTTTTGCAGCATACAAAGAAAATTAGACTAAAGTTCTGTGGTAGACATCCACTAGAGGTGGAGTTAACCGTAGCAGGTAATTTTTGCAGTTTCTTAAAAACTAGAGTTGTGGGCTGACTAAGGTCAATTTGGGCAACATTTGTGGCTCAGAATGTCAGTCATTGAGAGCTGACGCTCTCAACCAATGAATGTTGACCTCCGCTTTTCCAGTGACATGTTTCCGGATTCAGAGCCAGAAGCATGTCACTGGACTACTAGGCAGCATCAGAGCCCAGAAGGGACCCAGGTATGGGGCAAACCATTGCTAAATGGTTATCCCATTTACACTCATTACCCCTAGAGTGGGCTGTAGTGGTTATAATGCTTGGAGTAACTCTTTGAGCTACTTAGCTCTTACTGTTTGAAATTATATTCGGCTTGATTTAAAATGTACTAATATTGGAAAAATATTATAAAATCTATATATCTATTGTTCCATACATTTGCATTGCAAATGTCTCATTTTGGAGGAGATTTTTAAAGACAAATAAGTGATAATCAGGGTCAAAGAGCTAAATATTGAAACATTTAATTTGGGTTCTATGTTGATTGCCCTTATTTAATACTTTTCCCAGAATAGCGGCTGTCAGACTGACAGATCAACATCTTTGACTTTCTGTTTGCCCGGCTTTTGAAGTACAAACACATTTGCAAAATTGAGTTTGAACATGTTTGTTTTCTGCGCCAGATTTGCTGGATACTTTTGCTAGTTTTCTAGATCACCACAAGATGTCCTCTGTGGGATCTCTATATCAAACCATCTGCTTTAGTCCTGGCTAAACACTGCATCTTTGAAATGGTTGACACTGAAAAGGAAGTTTTAGTAAAACCAAACATTACAACACTAGGCTTGATCAGATGATGTGTTTCAGTCGGTAGCGGATTTATCTTATGGTAATCCCATTTAATTGCTTACTTTCAGCGTTAACCTAAACAAAAATTCTCAGTGCTCTTCTAGAATAAGCTGTGCTCTTGAAATGCTTGACATAGGATTACCGCTGGAAAATTTTACTGCCACCACCTTTGTAACAAATGAGCTTTTTTTTTGTAGTTAAACCAAGAGTGGCAAACTCCAGATGCTAAAGCAGGGATGAACTCCATCTTTTGTGGACTGTAACTCCCAACAACTCTAGCCACAAACTAGCAGAAGATAATGTAATTTTTTTAAAAAAACCAAAAGAAAATAAATTGACTGTAGTCTGGCAGCAAATACAATTTTTGGAGGGACAGCAAAGGTTTGTGTTCTAATTCACAGCTATCAATGATCTATTGTATATTAACCCTGTATATCAGACCTCCATTCCTAGCGTACCACTTTTGGAGGGTCACACTTTATTTGGGCCCTCATTCCTACCATAATAGTCTACCAAGCATATTTGGATGTATGACTGCTCCACAACTAGGCACAATGAGCATGGCATCTATCCATGTCTGGATTACCATTGTAACATAGGGAGAGCCAGAGCAAATGCATTGCAACAAAAGCAGATACTATGAGAACACTGAGGCAACAGAGGTTTAATTTTTAGATTCCCTTTAAAGGGAAACTGCTGTTCAAATGCATCAGGAAAGAAGGGACAGTCCAAACACAAAATATATCAACATACTATATGAAGGCACTCTTGAAATCAGGTTTCTATGATTGCTTTATATGCTAGAATAATCAAAAGTAAGAGGAGACACTGTGCAGTGGAGGACACTATGCATGCTCATATGTGATGTCATATCCGTGCACATGTACAGGTTTACACTGTACAGGTTTGGCTATAGATTCCTGGGAAGTGTGTGCTGGGCATTGGATGGAAATATATATCCTGAAGTGTTTTTAATATCGTACAGTTGAGTTAATTAGTCTCTTCCTAAGCAATACATTTAATGATACAAAATGTAAGGAAAGATATAGACAAGATAAACAAGATATTGACATATTTTCATAATTATCCTAGGACAGGCATAGGCAATCTTCGGCACCCCAGATGTTTTGGACTACACCTCCCATGATGCTTTGCCAGCATTATGGGTGTAAGAGCATTATGGGGGATGTAGTCCACAACATCTGGAGTGTCGAAGGTTGCCTATCCCTGTCCTAGGATATAGTTACACCACCTAGAAACCTTGAATCTAGATGGGAAGTAATACACATTTACTGCCCATGCCCATATAGGGTGAACAGTAGAATACAAAGTATACGTACTCAGCTAAATAATAAAGATGAAGTGTTAATCCCCTTCCCCTCACTTCAATGGACACACTGTGATTTCTGACTGTATGAACAAACACTGCAGCCCTCAATTGACAAACTCCTCTGAGGAGCTAGTTCTACTTCTTGATTTAGGATATATACACTCTGGTTTTCTTTACTAAACATATATGCTGATATTTTTTGTTTTAAAAAAATTGACCTATGGTACAAGAAAAACAAGTTACAGTCTGTCATGCTCAGCCATGCAAGAAACTTGGATCTTTTGTCCAACTTCCATCATGCTCATGTAGCATTGGAGGAGCATTATAGAGCTGTCATTCACTAGGTGCCTGATGCTGAATTTATTGTGGATTCCAATTACCATCATACTGCTCATGAAGTAAATTAGCATGGGGAATGGTGTAAGTTGTAGTTCAAAACATCAAGTTCTTTTTTCACAGTTCCATACATTCTAAAAAAAAAAAATGGAATGTCCTAGAGATGAAAGAAAGCTAGACAGGCAGACATAATCAGATTGCTTGTATAACCATACATGGGTATTACAGCTTTCCAGTGATCTTATATACTGATCAGCAACAACATTAAAATCACAAATAAGTGGATTGAGTAACATTGATTATATTGTTACAATGGCACCTGTCATGGGGTGGGATATATTAGGCAGCAAGAGAACTGTCAGCTCTTGAAGTTCATGTGTGAGAAGCAGGAGAAATAGGCAAGTAAAAAGATCTGAGTGATTTTGACAAGGGCCAGATAGTGATAGTGGACTGTGTCCGAGCATCTCCAAAATGGCAAGTTTTATGGGGTGTTCCTGGTATGCACTGGTTAATAACTACCAAAAGTGGTGCAAGGAAGGGCAACTGGTGAACCAGCGTCAGAGTCATGGGGGCCCAAGGATCATTGATGCACATGGGGAGCAAAGGCTAGCCCATCTGGTACGATTACACAAAAGAGCTACTGTAGTTCAAATTGATAAGAACATATTTAATGCTGGATATGATAAAAAGGTGTCATAATACACAGTGCATCGGAGTTTGCTATGTGTAGGGCTGCGAGTCTCAAATTGGCCAGAGTGCCAATGAGGACCACTGTTTAGTGCCGAAAGCTCCTTCAATGAGAATGTGAACATCAGAAGAAGGTTGTCTGGTCGAAGATACTTCAGAACACATTCAGAGGTCTTGTGGAGTCCATACCTCTAAGCATCAAAGCTGTTTTGGCAGCACGAGGGGGACCTACACAATATGGTTTGAATGTTGTGGCTAATCAGTGTATTTCCATACTAGTTGACTTGTACAGTGTATAGATGACATTTAAAACAGAGGAACATTAAAACAGAACCACACATATTATCCACTTAATCTTTTAACGCAGATATTCTATTCTAATGATATTTTCAGTTGTAATAGGGAACAAACACTGTTCATACAGTGTATATTGGAAGAAAATGGGAGTTTGTATGTGTTTATTTTGAAATGGCAAATTTTCAGAAAAGAAACAGTTTATTATAATTCAAAGTCATTTCACACCACAGATTGCAAGAAGCAGAGCTGACCATTTGGTGTTTATTTTGCACTCATTAGAAAATATTGTTTTACTGTGTATACATTCATTTCTATGAGCAGAACACATATTTTGTTTAGCATGTCCAATCAAAATATGCACGCATACATTTATTGCAGCTTTGAATATGTTTAATCATTTTAATAGAAATATCTTCAACTATGCTCCTGTTCTTGCTCCTTTCTACATTTTAATGGAACACTCTAACATTACAAATACAAACAAATTAATTTCTATACAGCATATTATATAGTATCCAGGCAAATTATAATCAGTTTGAACTCAGACAATTGCATGAAGAGATTCCAAAACCCAAATGAGCTGTTAGAGTCACACCTCACCTTACATGAGAGATATGAGAATAAAATGAGAGAAAGTATTAGAGGGATATGTAAGAATTGGGAAGAAAGATGGGGGATGTAGAAAGAAGAAGGACAGAGAAAAGGGGGAAAAAAGGAAACCAGAGCCAAGCCAATTTTAAAACATACTACTGTAAATATTTCAGAAGTGTATTCCATCCATGGGTTCCACACCTTGTAGAAGGATTTGAAGTGTGATGTAGAGAAGCAATGAGCCTGTCTATCTGAATAGTATCTTTAATTTTTAGAATGATTGCTTTGAGGAATGTGGGAAAACGTGCAACCACTTTTTCAGTCAGGGCTCTACAGGTGGCAAGAGTGATCCTAAACAGTAACTTGTTCTCATAACATTTGAGTGCTCGATTGGCTTTTATGGAAGGAATGTCCATGGATCCATCGACACAGGTTGCGATAGGACTGCCTCACACAATCCATGAGCTGTTCTTCAGAATACAGTGAGTTGTGGGTATGTCCACCACATTTGTACATAAGTACCCCTAGAGACACACATACACCAGCATAGTTAAAAAAAAAAAAGTTTTGGACTGTAATATAATAGCAGTCAGTTTCCTTCATGAGTGTGCGTTTCAGGGCCTGCCAGGGCAACTCATATCTGGTGTAACAGTAGTGTACATTTTTTTAAAAAAATACAATTTTGACTGTAATAGATTGAATAGCAGTTAGTTGTCTGCCAGCGTGTTTGTCAGGCTCACAGCGTATACTGTGCCCACTTGCCCAGTGCCACCACTCATATCTGGTGTCACAATAGCTTGCATTTAAAAACACTAAACTTATTGGACTGTAATATAATAGCAGTCAGTTTCCTTCACGAGTGTGCGTTTCAGGGCCTGCCAGTTGTCACAGTAGCTTGCACGCATAGTACCACTAATCGGAAAAAAAAGACAGGCAGAGGCAGGCCACCCCGCAGGGGCCGTCGTGGTCATGGTGCTGTGGTTCCCTTTGGCCCTAGAATAATGCCCAGTGTTCAGAGGCCACGTACCCTGAACTCGAAAAGTTCTGAGGACATAGTTGACTGGCTAACACAGGACACCCAATCTTCTACAGCTTCCGCTCGGAACCTTGACGCACCATCCTCCAGCTTAGCTTCGGGCACCTCACAAGTTACCACTCGCCCGCCTGCCGCCACCACTAACACTAGCACCACAGCCGCTTCACTTGATCTGTCAGAGGAGTTATTTACACATCAGTTGGAAGAAATGCGTGATGCGCAACCATTATTGCCAGAGGATGTAGATAACAGGGATATGTCTCAGTCAGGCAGCATTACACACGTACGGTGTGATGATGATGATGTTGTACCCGCTGCTGCTTCCTTTGCTGAGTTGTCAGATACAAGTGAAGCGGTTGATGATGACGATGCGTCCGTGGATGTCACGTGGGTGCTCGTCATAAGAGAAGAAGAACAGGGGGGAAGTTCAGATGGGGAGACAGAGAGGAGGAGGAGGAGACAAGTTGGAAGCAGGGGGAGGTCGTCGCAAGGAGCTAGTGGCACAGTCAGACAGCATGCATCGGCACCCGGGGTCAGCCAGACAGCACGCCAATCAACGCATGCCGTTGCCACCACCAGAATGCCGTCATTGCAGAGCTCAGCAGTGTGGCATTTTTTTTGTGTGTCTGCCTCTGACAACAGCGATGCCATTTGCAACCTGTGCCAAAAGAAACTGAGTCGTGGGAAGTCCAACACCCACCTAGGTACAACTGCTTTGCGAAGGCACATGATCGCACATCACAAACGCCTATGGGATCAACACATGAGTACAAGCAGCACACAAACTCAAAGCCGCCATCATCCTCCTGGTCCAGCATCTTCAGCCACGTTAACCACTGCTGTTCTCCTTGCCCCCTCTCAACCATCCGCCCCTCCGTCTCTGGCCTTGAGCAGTTCCTGCTCATCTGCCCACAGTCAGGTGTCTGTCAAGGACATGTTTGAGCGTAAGAAGCCAATGTCACAAAGTCACCCCCTTGCCCGGCGTCTGACAGCTGGCTTGACTGTACTCTTAGCCCGCCAGCTATTACAATACAAGCTGGTGGAGTCTGAGGCATTCAAAACATTTGTAGCTATTGGGACACCGCAGTGGAAGGTACCCGGCCGAAATTTATTTGCACAAAAGGCAATCCCCAACCTGTACTCGATTGTGCAAAAGGAAGTAATGGCATGTCTAGCACACAGTGTTGGGGCAAGGGTCCATCTGACCACTGATACCTGGTCTGCAAAGCATGGTCAGGGCAGGTATATCACCTACACTGCGCATTGGGTAAACCTGCTGACGGCTGACAAGCAAGGAATGCATGGCATTGCAGAGGAGTTGGTGACACCGCCACGAATTGCAGGCAGTCCTGCTGCCACCTCCTCTACTCCTCCTACTCCATCCTCTTCCATAACCTCCTCGGCTGAGTCCTCTTGTGCCGCTGCTTCTTGCTCCACATCAACGGCACCCCCCCAGCTCCCCAGGTACTATTCCACATCCCGGATACGGCAGTGTCACGCCGTCTTGGGTTTGACTTGCTTGAAAGCAGAGAGTCACACCGGACAAGCACTCCTGTCCGCCCTGAACGCACAGGTGGAAAAGTGGCTGACTCCGCAGCAACTGGATATCGGCAAAGTGGTGTGTGACAATGGAAAAAATTTGATAGCGGCATTGAAGTTGGGCAAGTTGACACATGTGCCGTGCATGGCACATGTGTGTAATCTGATCGTACAACGCTTTGTGCATAAGTACACAGGCTTACAGGTCGTCCTGAAGCAGGCCAGGAAGGTGTGTGGCCATTTCAGGCGTTCCTACACGGCCATGGCTCACTTTGCCGATATCCAGCGGCGAAACAACATGCCAGTGAGGCGCTTGATTTGCGACAGCCCTACACATTGGAATTCAACACTCCTAATGTTTGACCGCCTGCTCCAACAAGAAAAAGCCGTTAACGAGTATTTGTATGACCGGGGTGATAGGACAGCCTCTGTGGAGCTGGGAATTTTTTTGCCACGTTACTGGACGCTCATGCGCAATGCCTGTAGGCTCATGCGTCCTTTTGAGGAGGTGACAAACCTAGTCAGTCGCACCAAAGGCACCATCAGCGACATCATACCATTTGTTTTCTTCCTGGAGCGTGCCCTGCGAAGAGTGCTGGATCAGGCCGTAGATGAGCGTGAAGAGGAAGAGTTGTGGTCACCATCACCACCAGAAACAGCCTTATCAGCATCGCTTGCTGGACCTGCAGCAACGCTGGAAGACGATTGTGAGGAAGAGGAGTCAGAGGAGGAATGTGGCTTTGAGGATGAGGAGGAAGACCAACCACAACAGGCATCCCAGGGTGCTCGTTGTCACCTATATGGTACCCGTGGTGTTGTACGTGGCTGGGGGGAAGAACATACCCTCAGAGAGATCACTGAGGACGAGGAACAGGACATGAGTAGCTCGGCATCCAACCTTGTGCAAATGGGGTCTTTCATGCTGTCGTGCCTGTTGAGGGACCCTCGTATAAAAAGGCTGAAGAAGGGGGGCGGGGCCGGACCGCCGAGCTGGACGGTCGCAGGCAGTAGGAGCTCCTGCTGCCTCAACTTTAAATATGCCGGAAAAACTCAATTTTAGCCAAGAAACGACCGACCACCACCACGCCTCAAAGCAGAGGGTTTGCTGGAGCCAGGGTGAGGCTGGCTTTTTAAGCTACAGTCCCCTGGAGGTGAAGACTGCGATACCCAGGCCTTCTCCCGCGGTGAGTGGAGCGGACGGCCGACGCACCACTATCCCGCCACACAGCACCCAGACTGGGGCTCGAATTTGAGCGGATCCGGCCCTGGTCCCCCCCCCTATGGACCGGGGGGGTGATCCCGGTCCCCACCCGGGGGCATAGCAGCCGGAAAACACAGGCGCCGCGGACACGCTTGAGGGCCTGACCGCACCGCACAAGATGGCGACTGCCAAGTGCACTGAGGGCACTTAACAAGCACGGGCCCAAGAAGCCTGAGATGACGGAGGCCTCACTCTCCCGCAGCTAGCCAAGCGACATCTCACCTGACAGAGCAATAAATCGGAAGACAGACTGCAGCAGAGGCTTACTGGACACGGAGTAGCGGAGACACCAACCTGCAGGGACTTGGCTCCATACCCACGAGTCTGCCGCCAACCGAAGGGAGCCACACGCCAGAAAAAGCAAACCACCCAATGCCGATCCTGAAGATCGCTCCACCCGACTCCCAATAGTGGCAAGCCCAGGCGACACATCTGGAGAGGTACCCCAGCCTGCAAGACTACCAACACTGGGTCGCGCTGAAGGGCTGAAACCAGCACTGGCCGATTACACGCTCACGGCCACCCATGAAGCAACAGACCCACCATGACAGCGATTCCTGAAGAATATGCCGCTATACGAACTCTTAAACGGACTGGGTGATATTATGATATAAGCTGTCTGTAGATAGCTGCCTGGCTTTAACATATGTAACGCTTACATGCTACTCTGACCACAGCATACTGTTTACACCTCACTCATCATAACATGTATCACGCTAGCGCTTAGGGCACCCTACCAGGGCAGAAACTGCTAGCCAGCCTGCACTCACACCTCGCCTGCAACAACTATGTTTTAGGCCATACTGTCTATTATGTGAACCCACAAGCTGCCTGTAATTATAACACGCACCCTTGCCTCCCCGGGTGAGTCACTAAGGAGCAATCCTGAATAAGCAACATCAGCACGCAGAACACAGCACCTACACACGTGTACCGCATCCACTTGTTTAAATAATTCTACATATAACTTGTATATCCTGCCTGCATAACTCATATAACCAAACGACTTAATATTGTTGTACATCTTCTTATCAGAACGCGACCTTTTAAAAAAAAAAATGTGCACATACAAACGCATACCCCAATGTACTTATTGTCTGACCAACACGAGGATTGCCTTTGGGGTACCCCGTGTAAAGCTGTAACATCTTATGCACTGCAAAAAAAAAAAATTAAAAAAAAAAAAAAAAGGCTGAAGAAGAACGACCTGTACTGGGTGTCCACGCTACTAGACCCCCGGTATAAGCAGAAAGTGCCTGAAATGTTACCGAATTACGGCAAGTCGGAAAGGATGCAGCAGTTCCAAAATCAATTAAAAAGTATGCTTTACACAGCGTATAAGGGTAATTTCACAGCACAACGGGAATCTAACATGGGAAGAGGTGAAAGTAATCCTACTCCTCCCACGACCACGCCGGCAAGGACAGGACGCTTTACAGACGTGTTGTTGATGGAGGACATGCAGAGATTTTTAAGTCCTACGCATCGCCACAGCCCTTCGGGGTCCACCCTCAGAGAACAACTCGACCGACAGGTAGCAGACTACCTCGCCTTAACTGCAGATATCGACACTCTGAGGAGCGTTGAACCCCTTGACTACTGGGTGTGCAGGCTTGACCTGTGGCCTGAGCTATCCCTATTTGCGATAGAACTTCTGGCCTGCCCCGCTTCAAGTGTCCTGTCAGAAAGGACCTTCAGTGCAGCAGGAGGTATTGTCACTGAGAAGAGAAGTCGCCTAGGTCAAAAAAGTCTAGATTACCTCACCTTTATTAAGATGAATGAGAGATGGATCCCGAAGGGACTGACAGTGGGCGATACATTCGACTAAAAAAGGCCTGATGAGGGGGACTACTTAACACACCACTCCTATCTGGTGGCATTAGATTGCACGCGCCGCGCCCCAAATTTGAAGTAGGAGGACCGACCAGGCATCTTTTTCCATCTCCCGCTTCCTAAAATCGATGCCTTATATACACGTCCCCTGATAGGGGACGTAACAGGGATTAAACTGATAAGAATAGTACTGCTTAACACACTTCTCCTATCTGGTGGCACATTAGATTGCACGCGCAGTGCCCCAAATTTGAAGTAGGAGGACCGACCAAGCATCTTTTTCCATCTCCTGCTTCATGGGTGGAGGAAGAGAGACCTTCAATGACATCAGTGAGGACAAGGAACGGGACATGGCTAGCTTGGTATCCAACCTTGTGCAAATGGGGAGTTTGCGGTTGTGCAAATGGACTGTTTGCGCTTGTTTGCGGTGCGTTAAACAGGGAGTTTGGTCTGTCACTTTGAAGCAGGTGTAACCCTTACACTACCTGATTGATACAACATCATACCTGATGTTTTAAAGCACAAACAATTTAGGAATGTTAGGTGATTTATGCCCTTTATGGATTAAAACCAGACTCTGCATCAACTATGTAATTTTCCATGGGAGTTTTGCCATGGATCCCCCTCCGGCATGCCACAGTCCAGGTGTTAGTCCCCTTGAAACAACTTTTCCATCACTATTGTGGCCAGAAAGAGTCCCTGTGTGTTTTAAAATTCGCCTGCCCATTGAAGTCTATGGCGGTTCGCTCGGTTCGCCCGTTCGCGAACATTTGCGGAAGTTCGCGTTCGCCGTTCGCGAACCGAAAATTTTATGTTCGCGACATCACTATTGAGAATCTATGCTTTATTAACAAAATAACATATTTGCATGTACCTCAAAGGTTTGAAGTGGTTAGTGTGGTTCTAGCTTTTAGAGCATCAAATGTTATGACTAAACCCTTCTCAAACATATACCTATGAGTACTTGTCTCAGATTCTCAAACAATTAAGAATGGCTGGGAATTGTGGAAGCAAAACATGGCAGGAGGTTTTAAAGAGCGATATAAAAAATGTAGTGGAGGTCTGGAGGGAAAAGGTCAGATTCAAAATCTACCCATCAACAGATGTCTGTAGGGACTGCAGATCAGAATCGGCTTCTGGGATTGTGAGAGTCTGAAATAGGTAAACTAGACACAGCATTATATTCATCTTAATGGTGTGTACTCTGCCCACCCAGGAGATGGCGTATTTACCCCAATTCTGTAGGTCTCTTTTTAAGGCAGAGTAAATTGGAGGATAATTGGTGGTATAAAGTTCTGATGGCAGTGCAGTGATTCTAATGCCAAGATAAGGGATAGAGGAGGAGGTAAACTGGAGGTAGAAGGTATCCGACATTTGTGTTCAACCTTCCTGTGGTACTTGTATGGAAAGGGCAATGGATTTGGCAATATTCACTTTGTAATCCACCAGGGAGTAAAAGGAAGAGCAGTACAGGAAGGGAAGAGGCTGTCCAAGTGATGGTAAGTATAAGGTCAACTGTGTAAGCAGAAAACCCTGTATTCTTTACTTGCTATCGAGAGACCTTTAATATCCACAGCGTGTCGCATATTAGAGAGGAGCACCTGGACTCGATGGATTACTTATGGCAATACACAGAGGCGGCTCTCTAATTAGGCAGTTTAGGCGGCCGCCTAAGGCCTCGCGCTGGCTGGGGCCTCGCGGCCACCTAAACCGCCTGTGGGCAGAGTGTGTCAGGTCCTCAGTCAGTGACCGAGGACCTGACACCAGGAGGGGGCCCGGCGGCTTGCCCAGTATGCCGCCGGGTTCGAGGCTGCTCCTGGCTGCCCGGCCAGCCACCGCAGACACCGGTCTGCAGCTCCGCAGTGAGCAGAGCTGCAGTCCATGTGTCTCGCGAAAACCGGCCAATCAGAGCCTTGCTGCGGGTTACCACGGCAACGCTCTGAAAACTCGCGAGATTACACGGTCTGCAGACCGGGAGCAGTGGCCACCAGGGAGCCCACTGGACCACCAGAGAAATTAAGGTAGGCTCTCCCTTACCATCACCCCCCACCACACTCAGCCTCAACCCCCCTTCACCCTCACAATCACCACCCTCAGCCTCACCCCCCATCAGCCTCACCCCCCTTCATCCTCAGCATCACCCCCCACCACCCTCAGCCTCACCATCACCCCCACCACCCTCACCATCACCCCCACCACCCTCTCCATCACCCCCACCACCCTCACCCACCACCACCATCACCCCCACCACCCTCAGCCTCACCCCCAACACCCTCAGCCTCACCCCCTACCACCCTCACCATCACCCCCACCACTCTCAGCCTCACCCCCCACCACCCTCACCATCACCCCCACCACACAGCCTCACCCCCACCACCCTCAGCATCACCCCACTCACCCCCACCCTCCTCAGCCTCACCCACACCCCCCTCAGCCTCACCCCCACCACCTTCAGCCTCACCCCCATCACCACCCTCAGCATCACCCATATCACCACCCTCAGCATCACCACCCTCAGCATAACCCCTCACCACCCTCAGCATCACCCCCACCATCCTCAGCATCACCTCCCTCACCACCCTCAGCATCACCCCCCACCACCCTCAGCATCATCGCCCTCAGCATAACCCTCCCACCACCCTCAGCCTCACCCCACTCACCATCACCCCCCTCTCACTCTCACATTACCCCTCTCACTCTCACATTACCCCCCCTCACTCTCACATTACCTCCCTCACTCTCACATTACCCCACTCTCACATTACCCCCTCTCACATTACCATCACCCCCTCTCACATTACCATCAACCCCCCGCTCCCTCTCACCATCACTCCCGCTCCCTCTCACCATCACCCCCCTCTCCCTCTCACCATCACCCCCCTCTCCCTCTCACCATCACCCCCTCTCCCTCTCACCCCCCTCTCCCCTCCCCTCTCACCATCACCCCCCCTGTCACTCTCACCATCACCCCCTCTCACCATCACCCTCCCCTCTCCCTCTCACCATCACCCCCACATCATCACCCCCACACCATCACCCCCTCTCACCATCACCCCCACACCATCACCCCCTCTCCCTCTCACCATCACCCTCCCTTCTCCCTCTCACCATCACCCCCACACCATCACTCCCTCTCACCATCACCCCCACACCATCACCCGCCTCTCCCTCTCACCATCACCCCCCTCTCACCATCACTCTCCCTCTCACCATCACCCCCACACCATCACTCCCTCTCACCATCACCCCCACACCATCACCCCCTCTCACCATCACCCACCTCTCCCTCTCACCATCACCACCCCCCCCCCCCATACACACAACACACTTCAAGCAGCTACCCATACACATAGGGTCTCAGACAAAAACGCAAACATGCTCACAGAGACATACATTCACACAAGCAAGGATACTCTCTGTCAGACACACTCTCAGGCACATACACAGGTAGACAGTGCATCAATGTGTATATGTGACACTTTTTTGTTAGTGGGGCCTCATGTTTGCGTTTCGCCTAAGGCCTCATAAAGTCTAGAGCCACCTCTGGCAATACAGAGATGAGACAGAGGACAAGGGGTGTACCAGAAACCTTTGCATCGGTGTTAAAAAGGGAAATTGGTCTGCAACTGCCAGTGGAATCTGGGGGTTGACCAAGTTTGTTTATTAGGATATTACTGGCCAGGAGTGAGTCCTCTGGAAAGGATTCACCCTCCCATATGGATTGAAATAAAGTCTGGAGCTGGGGAATCAACTCATGTGAGAAGGTTTTGTAATAAGCCATTGTGAAACCATCTAGCCTTGGAGATTTATAAGGTTTCATGGAAGAAATGGCCTGTGTCACCGCTATCTGTTCATCTCTCAACTGATGTAGGACTAATTGGTTCAGGAAGAATTTAACCCTTCCAATTAGCACAGAGTCACCAGAGTGAGAGGGAGTAGGATAATAAATTTCAGAGTAAAACTGAGTGAATTTATCCAATTTACCATTGGATTCTTTCATGTTTGGAATTGCCTGGACGGCTAAAACTCCATGTATTCTATGGATGAGAGGCATCTTATTGAATCTTTCAAAACAAATGTGATTGTCATTTTAATTCAAGTACATAATTGCTTCCATGGGGATTTTAATGAATAAATCTATTTATTTATTTTGCTTTCATTTAGCTCACATAAAGCAACAGGAATGTATGAAAAGTTGAACATTATGGGGCTAAAATGATTCTATAGCCTATGTTATTCTCGCTGTGAAAACATTATATTTTTTTTATCAGGTAAGAGTGTCTTATTCATTATAAATTTCTTCAATTTTTTGTCTCCCATTTCATGCTGGCTGATGTGACTGTGTGCAGTATGTAGAATATCCAGTAGGTGTCTCCAAAGGACTCGTACTTTTTCCAACATGTTTAAACTCTTGTTCAGTAGATGTGAGTTAGTAGCTGCGATGGAAGAGAGACCAAGTCAGAGAAACCTGTGTGAAGTTTTCTCTTTCCACTGTAAGGGCTGTGTGAAATTGACAAGGAGAATACAGCCTGCGTGATGATGAGGGTTCACCCATGAGACTACATCATCTTCAATTCCACCCTGCCCTCCACCAGCAGCTTAGACAGAGCCGGCCTGGGGACTATTCCTGAGTGTGTGACACATGTTTGTGTTGCTAGGCTGAGGAGATGATGACTTTTTTCGGGCTAAAGGCAAACCTGTTGTGCTCATATCTAATCTGAGATAACGATACACCAGAAAGGTCCCTGGGAATATTGAATCACAAAAAAACAAAGCTGGAAGATCTGAACTGGTCACCAAGGGGCAGGTTGCTATATTTTTCAGTTATTCAAAATTCTGTCAATTTAACTCCATACTGGCAGCTGAGCTCCAACTCTACAAAGGCAAGGTAGTTTATGTTCTAGGGAGACATGCATGCAGATGAGTTCCACCTTTACCCGAAAGAGCACTAGTGAAGCAGGTTGGGAGGTATCTGAGTGCAGGGTGCACGTGTTTTTGGCAGGGAGCATGCAGAGGGCATCTTTGGGTTTATTGGGGTTTCTCTGGATCTCCTGCTCCCTGCTGTTGTTGCCCCTGGCTCTGGGGACACTGGTGGACAGCAGCAGGAGGTCCAGCATGGACAGTGGCTTCATGTACAGGCGCCTGAAAAGCCACGAGAAGAGAGAAATGCAGAAGGAGATCTTGTCACTCCTTGGTCTCCCTCATAGACCTAGACCGGTCCATGGACTTAATTCTGCCTCACAGCAACAGCCAGGAAGGCTCAACTCTGCCCCCCTCTTCATGCTGGACCTGTATAATGCCATGTCTGGCCAGGAACAGGGAATGGACAACAAAGGATGGCAGAGGTCAGGACCACACAGCCACCAGGTGAAGGTCAAGAGCCTTCTGAGCACACCCCATGGCAGCTCCCAGGACAGCGCCTTCCTCACTGATGCAGATATGGTCATGAGCTTTGTTAACCTGGGTGAGTCTCTCTGTACCACCTTTACCTGTCTCCCTTTCCCTGCCATGCACTGTTTAATATGCTAGAGATATCATTTCTCCTATTTCTCCCCAGTCTGCGGAATTAACTGTCATTAAACTCTGCTGTGCCATTTATCTTCAACACATGTTCTTGTATTTTCCATTTTGCTGATTTTGAAGTATTATGTGAAAGATTCCCTCCCACGTATACAGACAGAAATACCCATTTGGCCACACTACGCTTTGCTGTACAAAAACAAAACACTTGTTCTTTTTACAATGTAATGTTGCAACAGCACTAGGGGGGTGGCATTGCAACGTAATGCTTATTTCCTGGGTGCAGTAGTCCAGATGCACAGATGCAGTCTAAACAAACAGTAGAATATTGAATGCCAATAGTGTGTTTTGGGATCAGCTCTTCTTCAGTGGAACGCACACACTTTCTCTCCACCTGCTATGGAATGAAGAACACATATTTACTGAGAGAGTTAGTGCCTGTAAAAGCCAGGCTATGGAATTACATTGCAGTTAATGAAGAGTAAGACATTTTATTAGAACTGATTGTGAGCAACTGGAGGCTACAGCCATGCTGCTCATTTCTATTGAGAGTGGTAGGATGCTTTTTTTGGACATATGTTCAAGAATAATGGACTATACAAAACTATAGAATTCTCTGAGAAAGAGTGTTGTATTATTATTACCACTCATTTACATAGTGTGCCTGAAATTTAGCAGTGCTAGATACATCAATAATTGCACTGTTTCCAATATGTGGCACAAACCATCTTTTTAAATTAACTGTAGGTATGAGAATAAAAAGGGACAAAACTGTGAAATAAATAAATAATGCCATACACTAAATGCCAGACAATTCTAGTGTAATACAGGGGTCTCAAAATTCATAAACGATAATTCAATATCTTTTTCCTTTTTTATGCAGTTGGCACACTATTTATGTTGGTATTCATTTTTTACATAAACTTTCTCATGGTAGTGCATTCGGATATAAAAGGATATAAACCAACTCACATTCTATTAGTGAATAGAATGGAGTTGCTAAAAGTAGATCTCCAGAATATGTAGATTGAAAACGTCTATGACACTCAGCTCAGCTATTCGCTGGCTGAGCATCTTGTGTGTTGTAGTTCAGTTAAAAATCAAGAACTAGTTTTTGGCTGCCACTCTTGTGAATTGATGCTCAGATGCCATTTGGTAGAACCCTTCCTGCAAAATACACCTTTACACCTGCAACAACAACCATTTAGATGTCACAAATTTAAAGGTCTTGTCTGTTTCTGTTGGCTTGTATGTTATTTTGTGTCTTTCAACTAAAAAGTTATTGTAAAGAGTTTAACCCCTTAAGGACCAAACTTCTGGAATAAAAGGGAATCATGACATGTCACACATGTCATGTGTCCTTGAGGGGTTAAACCATATTATAACATAATGTTCACGAATATCATAATAGTTGTTTTGAAAGATCTCTAAGTAATTTTTTGTCAACTGCTGCAGACTTGCCTTTTCTTGCTCCTATGTATATATCTGTGTATCTGTGTAACTGTCATTGTGCTGCTGTAGACTGGGCACCTTCCATCATGGAAGACACCTATTAGCCTTGATCTGAGCTTATTGACGTTTGGGTCACTCTAATGTTTAACAGTGGTTTATTAGTGGATTTTCTCCATTTGCTCAGCTACAGTATCCATTTCTGGTCCATGTGGAAATTTTTCAGAACTCTCTCTCTGACTTACATTTAAATAACTAAAACACTGTACCGTAAATAGGAATGCACTGCCCTCTGCATCTAAATGTTTCCAGTCTATAAAGATGCACTGTGTCTATAGCAGACAAGTACTGCTATTAGCGGTTATGATGGTTTATCACAGCGATGACCATTTTCTGAATTAATTTCCTGGTTGTGGAATTATTCTCAAAAATCTGTGTATGGTCCCATGTTACAGTCAACTCTTCTGCACTGCTGGAAAGGGATACTGATCTCACTTAGTTGCTGTTTTGTTACCATTAACCTCAGTGTTTTTCACTAAACCAGAAAAAAAAAAAAAAAAAAAAAAACGTGCTTTGATTATGGAATTGCAAGGTTTTGGCCAAAGTAGCTCTAATTCAACGGTTTTACAGCTCTGCTGTTTCAGCTTGAAAATTTTAAAAACCCGGACCAATTCCAGGCTATACACAATTTACAGAACGACCCTGAAACTGAAATATTCAATTTGCACCACACACTGCACAGTATGTGAGCTTGCATTGCTGTTATGTATTTTGCATCTTCAAGATAAAATATATGATCTGTTAATAATATATTTATATTACTAACAAGAAAACCAGACTGGTAAGCTTTGCTTTATAGTTCACAATAAAAAAAACTAACCCTCGCTTTCATGCAATTTGGACATTTTGTACTTGATGGGTAAGATTCAGGCCAAAATGGTAGTATTGGAATCTGCTATTTCACCCTAGTGGGTGATGTGTCATGGCAAAACTGGTGTCATTTCGGAGTACTAAATGGTGAGAGACATTCCATTGGTTCCCATTGCTATTGTTCATAACTTAGCACTTTTCCTTATTACGTCTGTATTTCATTGATAAATCCCAACCCTTAAAGGATCATTCCAACCACTAAACTACTTCATCCTACTAAAGTGGTTATAGTACCAAATGTTTTAATTGCAGTCTTTTTTTTTTTTTTTAGCCTTTCATTCCAGAGATAAATACTTTTTTTATTGTGTATAAAAGCCACCTCCACAGAACGTTAATCAACCAGCTGGAATACTCTCTTCGTGGCTGGCATATCAGCTACGTGCAAATTTTGCCACTGGTGTCCGCACACACAGTATGCTAACCCTAGATGCCTTGGATAGGCTGCCCATAGCTGAATGAGTTGCAAACACTGGGTCAAAGTTCCTGATGAGTGTCTTGCACTCAGGCATTTTAACTCTAATTCAGTGATAAAGAAAGATATAAATTGCTTATTTTTTTCTAATAAGAAAGCTTATTAGATGCCGAGGCTAGTTCTTTTGTGTGGCTTGTTGGATATGTAATATTGTTGTTTATTAAATCCATATCTTGAGTTTTTTTGGCAAGTTGAAGTTATAAATATTATGCTTATGATATGACTCTTCGTTTCCCTATTTTGATGAGCTTTGTGACTTCACTTATCAATTGGACATTTTAGGACAGAGTTTGATGAAATTCTATTAAAATAACATTATATCTATCTATCTATCTATCTGTCATCATCAAATACGGATAAATATGCTGTTTTTCTGTTTTTGAGGTTCAAATCAACCCCATCTCAAGTCATTTTTAAATACTGTATCATTACTTTAATTACAATGCACCGTATCAGCCTGTCATGCAAGGAGCTCACCTGTACCCATATAGTTCATTATAATATGTTAATAAAGAGGACACTGACTCAGGGGTCACTCATTTGGCCCATGGATCAGTGTTTAAAGAGCCCTAGATAACTCTTCCTAAACGGGGAATAACCCACAATATATGAACAAAGGACAAGTGTGGAACCATAAGCAGAGAGATGCAGGAAACATAAGAAATATAAAGGGCCTTAAATATGCCTAGTTCAATAGCCACAAGAAGGGAGAGACAGGCACAAGATGTGTCTGATAGACACAACTTACAGACAATAGAGAGCTGGCAGATATTGAATCTATGCAGAGCAATAAGCTACTAGCATGCATGTGAGTAAAGAGAGCATTATTTTATTTCAGTAGCGTGTTAATAGGAAGTTAAGTGTTTTAATGTACTTTGACCCAGTGCTCTAACCACACAGGAAAGGCTTTCACTGAGTAAAAGGCAACTCTGGGCATTTTTTTTTTTTAACGTTTCTTTAGAACAGGGAATGTATACGTGTGACCTTAACCCTGTTTTTGGAACTTAACTCCCATTAACCTCAGCTAATGAAGAAATTTGAGTATAATCTAAATTTATCCTACAGCAACTGTTTTTAAAATCTTAGTTTGGGGGCGGGGGGCGAAGCCAAGCAATCATGCAGCCCAGACGTGTACAGCGCGAGCTCCCACGTCTGGGGACAAAAAACGGGGCATAACACCCAGAAATACACACCCACAAACCGCAGACCAAGACACCGGGAACCGGGAGAGGCTACTGAACCGATCGGTGCCTCTCTCGAGCCACTGCGCAACCAACCGGAGACACTGAGGCTTGCGGCCTACCTGAAAATCAGCCACGGAGAGACAGCCTCTCTCCAGGCACATCAATCAAGACTGGGACCCCGACGTAACACCTTCCCCCTCCCCCCCAGGACCGGTGGGGGTCATGCCGGTCCACATATAGCAGCCTCACTCACCCTGCTGGCAACGAGCTGCGGATACTGCACAAGGTATCTCCACCACTCAAAATGGTGGACGCACCCTCCCCACGCGGTGGACAGGACGGGTGTGCAGCGGTGGACCTCATGCTACATCACCTAAATTAGTTCTTTGCTAAGCTATGGCAGAAGCTGGAGGTAGGTGCAGATACAGCGGAAGGGGGTCAGAGGGGCAATCGGAGGCACACACGAGATGGGGTGCAGGGGGCCCCGTCGGGCACACTCACTTATCAAGCACCTAAGCCATACAAACTCAACTGACCCAGGCTGCCAGCAGGCGGGATCCCTCACCTAAAACATCCCACACAGAAGCAGATGCTCAGACTCCACAAGCGAACCCACGCTTCAGCACAACCCCTTAGAGACAGCCAGGCCCGCAGACACCTAAAGAGCAGTCGGAAGACCCCCACTCAGCGAGTCATGCCGTGCACACCAAGACAATCCCAGGACCTCACTCCCAAAGTCAGACACAGCCAGTCCAGCAGAGCCAAGAGACAAGAGAGCAGGCATGCCTGGAGGCGGCGGGATACCCCTACGGAGCACAGGCACAAACGTACAAACCCACCACTGAGACACGATGCCTGCCTCCCAGAACCTTGGAGTCGGAGGGGAGACCGGAGTCACAGCGCCATGACTTATGACACCAGAACAGAGGGCCCCCACACCGCACCAGCACAGCCGCCACGGTGGCCGCAGGTGGGAATCGGGTGATCACGGGACTGCTCCTGCACCCTGAGATTCACTCAGATAGATGCATACCCACAGGCTGCAGAGACACTCTTCATAGACTATGATTTAGTTAAATATTTTGATTCGCCCGTCTTTTCGCACTGCCCACACTACCACCGGCACCAGGGTGCCCTGCAAAATCTCTCTACGCCCATGCAGCTGCCTCATACAATGTAAGGGTCTTTTCAGGACTGTACCCCATTACACTGCGCCTGTAGCCCGACGGAACACTGGCAACCCGGCATGAACTGTCACCAGGTGGAAGCCTATAGCCCAGCCAGGGTGAAGGTTGAATGACTTCATAGCTGTGCTGGAATGCCAGGCTTGCTACCATGACAGATCACCTTTGTTTAGCTAATGATACAAGGCAGTGCTCCCCACACACCTTTACCACTAGAAGAAGTTCAGAAGTCCCGGTCAGCTCAGGCTTTTACCCCTTTTCTATTATCTGCTTGCATACTTCTCTCACACTGACGTACCTGTGCATCAGATCTTCCATGCCATGACACACTCAAGATAGATTACCACTAAAACTCTGTCTTAGGCATTACATTGGTTGCCATGATAAACATAGCTTTATACACAGCAGTGAGTTGTTGGACTAACATGCATAATCGTGCCTATAACTATAACTCTAGATGAACATAGCATGTAAACATTAGATGTACCTCACCCAATAACCAGTATGTGCCATACACTCTTAGACTACAGCATGCAACAACTGATGCGCATACACTAGTACTTAGTATTGTTATCCTGTTAATTTTTATTAAAAAAATGTGCTGTTCACTCTTGCCATAACATTGTTTGCCTTGAATGCCTTCACTCGCTGATGTGGCGATGCAGGTCATTATGTTGTATAATATTATGCACATGAAAAATAAAGAATTAAAAAAAATAAATAAATCTTAGTTTTGGTACATCCATAGTGTTATATTAAAATAGGACCATACTTTCCCTTTTTAATTGAAAGACACTAATGACGTCAGGATTGTGAAATAGATTTCTTCCAAAAGCTAAAAATAAGAAACACAGCAGCAAGGCGCTTTATATATTTTTCTGTCTTCAGTAACACTTGATGAACTGTATACTAATTAGTGGTTAAGCCACTTGTTTACCTTTAGTCTCCTCAATGTCAGATGGAATGTCTTGAGCTTTAGAAACGTCTTTGATGCATTGCTTAGATCATCTTCATTGCAATTATGTAAGTATTTAAATGATTTTTACTGCTGGTCAGACTTCATAAATATAATACAGAGGGGTTTATTCACAAAACTCTCGAGTTTGTCTTAGCTCTTTCTAAATGCAATAATGCTTACTTTAATATTTTACCATTATCCCCTTAGGGATTCCATAAACCGGATCTGGGTACAGGTAACACATTATGGGTTCACTGCAAAATCCACTTAAATGCTTGTTATAGTTACCAGGATAACTACATCTTAATGTAGTGGTTCTGGGGCATAGAGCCTGTCCCTGCTGGTTGAGCATTGTAAATACTGCCTTTTAAGAGTAAAGGCATTGTTTACATTGCTGCCTAAGTCCACCTCTAGTGTCCCTTTCATTGCTGCCTAATTTATCCTCTTGTGGCTGTCACTCAGATACTTGCCACTAGATGGACTTCCAGGATGAGGTTCTGCAATATTTGCAGGACCTATGTTCATAGCCTCCTCACTCTGCATGGAGACGCTGAACACTCCCCATAGAGATGCACGGAATCAGTGCACCTCTATGAAGAGATGCTAACTAGTGCAGAGCGGGGATTTGCGACAATTCCCCATGGAGAAGCATTGTATTTGTTGAGATCATCAAGACTGATGATCGTAACCAAGGGGGAGCAAAAAGACCAGAATGGCAAGGGTAAAAGGGTAAGCAAATCTTACCTTTTAACTTTCTGGGGGGGTAGGGGTGGAACCTTAAATAGTGCGTAGGACACACTACATTAGGGATACATGTTTGTATGGTGTTCTTTTGAAGAGATTCTATAGTGCCAGGAAAACAAAGGTACTATAGGTTCCTAAGGTGCCTCCCTCCCTTGCGCCCCCTCCCACCCTCCTGCGGCGCTGTAGGCTTAAATCTCTTCAGTCACTCACCTGAATCCATTAATGACATGTAAACTCCCAAGATCACAATCTAGGGTTACTGGGACATCCACAAACAAACAATAAAATATGTGCCTTCACTTACTCCCACATACATATATACATAAAATGTAGTCTGAAGTCCACACATCTCCGTTCAGATGGACCTTCAAGATACAGAGTGGTATTTTAGACCTTATGTCATACAATGTTCTCTACAGTTAAGTCTGCAGCAATGTGCTAGGACAAGTATTTCATAATCTGCGCATGACTGGTGGGAGCTGACCATCTTTAGCAGCAGCTGCCACTAGATCAAAGCAATCTTTTTGAAGATTTTAATTAAGTGTAAGCACTGAAAGGTTTGCCATGTATAAACTTAGAGTTCGAGCAAATAAAGTGTAGAAGGCAGCAGAACATTCCACATTTAATTGTTACCCATTTAGAGCATTGCTCCAGAATTTTAGCTTATACATACATCACGTTTTACCCTTCCAGGTCTTTAAATGTTACTTATGCAGTCCACCTATAGCTGGGGTAATCAGATTCTCTGCTCCAATATGCAGTCTAAATAATGTCATTTTAAGAGACTCTACCTTTTAGTCAAAAATACACAGTGCATATGACCGGTTACACGTATGCAAATAATATTTCCCCGAACTCAGCCTTTAAAATATGATGCAAATTACACACACTGAGTCAGGACAATGACTAGTCCAATCCACCTAGACACATGCATGCTTTGCAAGTTTAGTTGCATTTCAGCTTGTTACATCAGCAGCCAAAATCAAATATTCTAGGTCTCATTAATTTTGTGTTCTCTGCTGAATAGTTGTTATGACCAATTTTGCCACCTGTCTACACCATGTAGATTTATGCGTGTCGTACATTGCGACGGTGCTGAGACAGTGTCTAGCCAACTCTGACTTAGATATATGATTGGGAACCAAAGTTTTGAGTATACACAATACTGAAATGATGAAAAAAGATGAGTATTATGGTTCTTTCCATGACATAGCCTATGTCCAGTACCAGTATGTACTTTCCCCATTTTACCTTTGGAAAAAAGTAATTAATGAGAAGTGTGCAGTGATGTCAATTATTATTTAATTATTACTGTTCAATTTTATCCAAACCAACTGAAAAAAGGGGCTTCAAATAGAAAGTAAGTTTGTTATCAAATGTCTCTTTTTAAAGAGGATCTGCCATATTTAGTATTTAACTCACTCTTGTAGACACTGTTAAATGATATAAAAATCTTCCTTTGTACACACACATGAGTCTACCTCCCAACATATGCAATGGACAAATAGTGACACTTTAATTCTAGGATATAGGTTGAGGTGTGGCCATGATTGGGATGTTCTGAGAAATTTTAGGTGACTTACAAATAATTATTTATCCAACTAAAATGTAATTTAGAACAAGAACAATATAACTTACACAGAATCATTTCTAAACACATTTATTGTAGTTTAAAGGAACACTACAGGTACCCAGATAACTTCATCTCATTAAAGTGATCTGGCTGCAATGTCCCTGTCCCCCTTAGTTCTGCAATGTAAAACATCCAAAACCCAATGCGTGCACCATACAAATTAGGTCCCATCCACTGGCTGACGTGTTACTGTAAGTATTATTCTGTAAGAGTTCTGTAACACACTAACAATTTTATTCATTAAAGTAAGTAATTCATTACAGTAAAGGTGGGCCCAAACAGCACCACGGCCAAGCCTGGCGTCCAGGCTGGGAGAGGCCCGAGAAATAGGGACCCGCCACACACTGACCACCTTCTCGCTGGTTCGGAAGCACAGCACTCTGTGAGTACCATCCAGGGGGTCGGGGACTGACACTGTATCACTCGGGGCACAAGTGTAGGAGGCGCACGTTTGTCTGATTGGGCTGGGGGACCAGGGCAGTTTTTGGAGATTACGGAGTCCAACACTGGAAACTCAGCCACCATTCATGCACAACACTAGACACACTGACGACACATCACCCCAATGCTGACACTGCACGCACTCTCCAGGACATTCAGAGATACAGAGCCGCTGGGGCCACTCTAATCACCCGTAATGACAGCCAATACACAATCCATTGCTTTCCTCCAGGAGATGGCCCGGGTCTTTGGTTATACTGAGCCCGCACGCCCTTCTACCTGGACCCTTGTCCATTAACCTGCACAGACCCCTCAAACTTGACAAGGGCTGTTCAATCTATTGGTCCGCTACTGGACCTCACCCGACCACCTTAGCTCACCCACTCCCTTCCTTGCTCCTTATCAACCTTCCCGCTTCCGCGCACACCCACCCTCCTTTGCATCGGCTGCACCCCTGCTGGCCAACTTGGCGATGCCGACCCCGGGGGGTAACCGATTCACCCGTGAGGACCTGGTCCTCCTCTCGTATAATGAACACATTTCCAGGAGGGCCGGGCTCTGGCTCTGAGAGACCGCAACTACCCTTTGGGATACTTCAGCAACAACCCACTGAACCGCATACAGGGGGTGGGGATCTTGTTTTCAAGGCGGATTTCCTATACAGAACTATCCACTCTCCGCTGTAAACAAGGTAGATATCTTTTCACGAAGGGCACTATCCAGGATCAGACCTACAACTTAGCTAATATTTATGCCCTGAATTCGAAACAATACCACTTCCTCCGTACCACCCTCAACACCCTGACGAGATTTGCTGAGGGCATCCTAGTAATAGGGGGAGACCTGAATTTGGCACTGCACCCTGAGCAAGAATCAACATCCCGGACGGGACCAAACCCGGACAGCAGACACGCCAGGACCATCTGCCTCCTCCACCACCAGCAGCTCACAGAATGCTGGAGAGCACTTAACCCATTGGCACGGGACTACACCTTTTACTCCTCGAGCCATGCCACTTACACAAGATTAGATTATTTCATCATGCCATATGGTAATCTGTCGCTCCTCTTGGAGTCGGAAATTGAACCACTCAATCCAACGCTCCTATCAACACTATAAGCATCTGATATACGAGCATGGGAATGAATGCAGGAGACTACTCGCAAACTTTCTCAAACAGCACAAGACCCAACTGTAGCAAGACCCAACACCCCCCTCCTCCAATCCGTAGCCCCCCGACACATACATACATACAGACACACAGACACATACACATACACACATACAGATACACATACATACAGACAGACACACACACACATACACCCTCCAGACAGACACATACATACACACAGACACACACATACATACACAAAGACATACATACATACATACAGAGACACACACATACACACCCCCCCGATATACATGCACACACACATACAGAGACACAGACACATACATACAGACACACAGACACACACATACAGCCCCCCAACAGACATACACACAGACACTCACACACATACAGACACATACACACAGAGATACACACACATACATACACACATAAACACGCACACATACATACAGAGACACAGACACACATAGATATACAGATGTTTCCTGTTTCCTACCTTTTGCAGGAGGGTGACTTTCCCTTTAACAGCGCTGACCGGGGCCCTGGAAATCCATCTCCATCGGGTGGCCCTAACAGCATGGGCCACCCGATGAGCCCCTTGAACGGCGGCCCTTGTGGTTTGCCGCTCGGCCCGGGGATGCAAAACATGGCGGCGGGTACCCTGCGACTGCGGTATGTACGCCACTGGGCCAAACCATCGGCCCACTTTATGTCCGCAAATATCACACTCCTCCCAAAGGAGGGCAAAGATCCAGCACTGTGTCTGAGCTACCGCCCAATTTCCGTTCTAGATGTAGATCTCAAGAGGAGTGTATGATCTTTTAATCTGAAGTATAAAGTCACGAAATGAAAATAAAATATACACATAATAGTTACACACAGAGGAAACTGAAAGACACACACATTTACCCACAGAGGACAATGACAAAAACAGAGTTACAGAGAGGAGACTGGGACATACACACTTACACAGAGAGAACACTGACACACACACACTTACACACAGGGGACACTGACACACACTAACTGACTGACACACTCTCACTGATTTGACACACACTGACAGACACACACACATTCATTGACGCACACGCTCACTGATTTGATACACACTGACACACACATTTACTGACAGACATATAAAAATCCTCTCTAACACACTCACAATGTTTTTACATTATTTTTATTTACGTCCACCCAGCCTTCCCTACCTCTGGGATGCTTTCTCTGGGGGGTCTAGTAGGGATCCTTTCCCTGGGTTCTAGGTTTGCTGCTGTCATCTTCATGGTCTTCTTCATTTGCTCCCTCATTTAGGAATTAAATCACTTTGTTTATACAGCCCTAGTCACACCTCCATGTGACTTACACAGCCTTCCTAAACACTTCCTGTAAAGAGTCATTTAATGTTTACACTTTCTTTATTGCAAATGCTGTTTAGTTAAGAATGTATTATCTCCTGCACTGTTATAATAGCTTGCTAGACCCTACAGGAGCCTCCTCTGTGTGATTAATGTTCAATTTACAGAGCAGGAGATACAACTTTTAAAGTAAATTACATCTGATTGAAAATGAAACCATTTTGTTTTCATGCAAATTGTGGTAGTCACAGCCAGGGGAGGTGAGGCTAGGGCTGCATAAACAGAAACAAAAGTGATTTAACTCCTAAATGGCAGTGAATTTGATGTAGATTAATTTAGAAATAAACAAATATGTTTAAATGTCTATCTGTTCCTGTCCAAATCTGAGATGATTAAATTGCGTATACGCAGAAGTAAGTTCACACTGACACATGGAGTTCAGGTTAAAAGCACTTCAGAAAATGTAATGGCATCTGGCTAGAAAACGAGTATGCAGACCCTTTTAAAGGCAAAATGACATCATCATTGAATATCAGATAATAACAAAATAAACATCATTAATTGGATTAAATGTTAAGTGTCTGGGTTAGTGTCCACCTATCAATATTATTAATTGGCTCAGGGATTTGAGTGACTAGCTAGGTGTCCTCCCACCGGGAGGTGGTATTGTTCTGGACACGGGTGTGGACAGAAGGCTCAAGCGCCATCTTTCCCAGCATGAGGTTTACTCGGTGGAAAGGGGGGCTTGAGCATCATTTTACACAGTCAGTGATGTCAGGTCTTGTGGTCAGGTGCAAGGTTCTCTTATGAATAGAACATTTCACAGTGTTCTCATGGCCTTGGCTCTGGCCTTGGTTATACTTTGTTGCATGTTACAGGAGATTCAATAATTCCGCAGTCAGCTATGTCTTTATAGAAAATACAGTCTCTGTTCAATGTATTAAATGTGCTGGGAAACTCTGTCATGTAATGTAGTTTAAGATGGAGGATCTGTCAGGTAATGAGGACAAAATGGAGGGTCTGTCACAGTGTAAGGTTAAAATGGAGTTAGTACAATAATTCAATACAAGTTCAATAAAGATTTTTAATAATTCTACATCAAATTGAACAGTGAAAGTTCAGAGGCGCGATCTACACATCAAAACTGCTTCATTAAGCTAAGGTTGTTTTGGTGACTATAGTTTCTCTTTAAACATATGGGTGTACTTATTGCTATCTTATGTTGAATTACTAACTGCACTTCATGTTTTGTACTTTGTTTACACTTAAAGGACCACCATAGTGCCAGGAAAACAAACTCGTTTTCCTGGCACTATAGGGTCATTAGGTCCAGGGCCATCTTTAACGCGGGGCAAACGGGGCAGCTGCCCCGGGCCCTGTCCCTGCTGGGGGGCCCAAGACAGCTGCTCCGTTTGCCCCGGCCCGCAAACTATGGGGGCCCATCGGGTGGCCCATGCACTTAGGGCCACCCGGTGGGCCTGTGTCAGCAGGGGCCCGGTCGGGCGCTGTGGTGCTTTAACAGCGCGACCGGGCCCTTGCTTTTCTGCAGCCGTCTGGGAGGAAGTGACCGCCGCGCATCACTTCCTCCCACAGAAACCGGAACCGCGCGGGAGGAAGGAGGACCAGCTGCTGAGAAGGGGGCCAGGCCGGGAGAGAGCGAGAGCTTAACTCCCAGCCACCCCAGCCAGCCCACTGGACCCCAGGGAATCCACCCTCCAGGAAAAGGTAAGAAACTGGAGGGTGCTTATCAAATTTTGCATGAATGTCTGAGTGTGTGTGTGTGTCAGTATATATGTATGTCTATCTGTGTGTATGTGTGTTTCAGTATATCTGTCTGTGTGTCAGTATGTCTGTGTGTGCATGAGTCTGTCAGTGTCCCTGTGGTTCTGTATGTCTGTGTGTTTCAGTATGGCTGTCTGAGTGTCAAAATGTCTGTATGTGTGTATGTCTGTCAGTGTCTGTGTGTATGTGTGTTTCAGTATGTCTGTCTGTCTGTGTGTATGTGTACCAGAATGTCTGTCAGTGTGTCAGTATGTCTGTGTGTGTGTGTGAGTCTGTCAGTGTCTGTGTGGTTCAGTATGTATGTGTGTTTCAGTATGGCTGTCTGTGAGTGTCAAAATGTCTGTATATGTGTATGTCTGTCAGTTTCTGTGTGCATGCATGTTTCAGTATGTCTGTCTGTGTGTATGTGTGACAGAATGTCTATGTGTGAGTCTGTCAATGTCCGTGTGGTTCTGTATGTCTGTGTTTGTCAATATGTCTGTCAATATGTATGTCTGTTTCAGTATGTCCATCTGTCTGTGTGTATATGTGCCAGTATGTCTGTCAGTGTATCTGTATGTCTGTGTGGTTCAGTATGTCTTTGTGTATGTGTGTTTCAGTATGGCTGTCTGTGTCAGTACGTCTGTCAGAATGTGTCTCTGTACCTGTATGTTGTCCATTTGCGTGTGTGTGTGTGTATCTGTATGTGTCAGTGTTTGTATCTGTATATCTGCATGTGTGTCTGTGTGTGTGTACCTTTTGTATCTGCATGTATGTCAGTGTTTGTATCTGTGTGTGTGTCTATGTGTGTGTCAGTGTCTGTGTGTATCTGTATGTTCTTGTGTGTATCTATATGCGGTCAGTGTGTATCTGCATGTGTGTCAGGTAGTGTATTTGTGTGTATCTATATGTAGTCAGGGGGGCCCAAGTAAATGCTTGCCCAGGGTCCAATCAAAATTAAAGACGGCCCTGATTAGGTCCCCCCCACCCTCAGGGCCCCCCTACCGCAGGGCTGAAGGGGTTAAAACCCCTTCAGCCACTTACTTTTCTTGAGCGCCGACGTCAGCTCCGAATGCGCATGCGTGGCAAGAGCCGCGCAAATTCAAACCGCCCATAGGAAAGTATTACTCAATGCTTTCCTATGGACGTCCAGCTTGTCTTCTCACTATGATTTTCACAGTGAGAATCGCGGAAGCGCCTCTAGCAGCTGTCAGTGAGACAGCCACTAGAGGCTGGTTTAACCCTCAGTGAAACATAGCAGTTTCTCTGAAACTGCTATGTTTTCAGCTGCAGGTTTAAAACTAGAGGTAACCAACACAATGTCTGAACACTACTTCAGACAACAGGGCGCCACAAACCACTATAAATATATATTATAGGAGATTCCCATAAATAAAAGGCAATAGGTGGAAATACAGAGTCATCTTTATTGAGAACAGTAATAAATAATAGTGCAATATGCACAATAAATAAAATAGATAAGTACACAGTCAAATTGGCTAAGAGCCCCTAAGGATAGCAGCTATAAACATACAAGTAACTTAATAATGCAAAGTGCTAGAGTGCAATAGTGTAAGGGTGCAAGATGCAAATAGAAAAAAGACTGCTATACCAAGACAACATGGCTCTCGTAGATACTCAATGGTCAATGCTCAACGCATTTCGTCGATGTCGACTTCCTCAGGAGCTTGCTAGTTTCTTGCTGGTCCTCATCTTCTTTTAAATCCGCCGGTCCGGCCGTCTTCCATTGATCGCGCATGCGCAGACTGTGCCTTACGCACCGTCATACATAATGACGTGCGGCTGGTCGGTGTGCGCATGCGCCACCAAGCTAGAATACAAATAAACTTTATGTATAATCTACACAGCCGCATAGCGAGCAAACCTCCACTGGGAGTGCTCGATTTTGATGCGGTCTGCTTTCACAGACCTGCCTAATGTACAATCTGCATTCTCATACATTGTAGCCCTGTTGTCTTGGTATAGCAGTCTTTTTTCTACATGTACTTATTTTGTTATTTGTTTTATATAGCAAGTGTGTGCACTGTGCTGTTTTCAGTTTGTGGAGCAGTACTATTTGCATCTTGCACCCTTAAACTATTGCACTCTAGCATTTTGCATTATTAAGTTACTTGTATGTTTATAGCTGCTATCCTTAGGGGCTCTTAGCCAATTTGACTGTGTACTTATCTATTTTATTTATTGTACATATTGCACTATTATTTATTACTGTTCTTAATAAAGTGGACTCTGTATTTGCCCTATTGGACCTATTGCCTTTTATTTATGGAAATCTCCTATAATATATATTTATAGTGGTTTGTGGCGCCCTGTTGCCTGAAGTAGTGTTCAGACGTGTTGGTTTTGTATAAAGGTTGGGAGTGACCTTATGACAGTGGCTTGCCTACACTAGATTTGTGACCTATTATCACTTTCACCACCTGCCCATTTTCTATTGTTTTTAAAACTAGAGGGGCCTGGCACCGAGACCACTTCATTGAGCTGAAGTGGTCTGGGTGCCTATAGTGGGCTTTTAAATATTTTTTTAGAAAATGGTACAGAGGACTCTTATAGTCCAGTTACTTGATTTCTACAGCAAGGTTGACCCTCCTGCATATAAACTATAATGTAGTTTTCTTATTTACATAAAATTCTATTTTCATGGAAGGGTTAAAAATTTGAAGAAATTTCGGCATGTGAAAGGGTTCTTGCTTGGATTGCGATTGTGGTGCAAGTCATCATTTTTATTTCCTGTTTAAAATCATGGTAGAGTATATCAGCCGTATTTCCTCGCAATCAGCCTTACAAAAACAGACGGCTAGAAAAACACCACAGTCATCCTTCGCATATATTGTTCTGGATTATGGGTCTTTTTGACCTGCTGTGCCAGATCTGTGGGCATCAAATTATCTTGATTTGCAATTAAAGATATACTGTCACCTTTTTCATAATATAAAGAAAACTAGTTTTAACAAAATTGGAAATAATATTTGTATTATCACTTTTTTCTCTTTTGCCTACCTTTCCTCCCTCTGAAGTAGTCACTTTTTAGCCTTTTCAGTTAATTTGACTCAAGTAAGAACCCCAAAATGTCTCTGTTGGGAGGAAACCTTTTACTGCAGAACTAATGTTGTGTCATTAGAGAATCAAACATGATTTTCATTAACTTAAAGGGTTACTCCAACCACCATGACCACTTCTGCTATTAGAAGTGGTCACGGTGGTAGGAGTTTGTATGTGCAGGGCTTCTGATTGAAACAATGCATATACAGAGGGATTTGCACTTTTGTGGCCGTGACTAATTGCACCACTGGCACATGTGACGTAGGGAGTCCAGTAGTCTGTTCTGGGCTGCCTAATATCAAAATTAGTTTCTCTGAGATTCTCCCTTGCAGGTGGTGCTCCGAGCGCTACCTGCCAGGGGAAGTCTTGCTTTTCCCTCCCTCCATAGGTTCCCTCCCACGTCCCTACATTGCATGTTCTTTGTTTTTGTTTTGTTTTTTCTGTTAAAAATAAATCCCCTCCCTACCCTGTATGTCCCTCCCACCATACCACCCCTACCCAGCTTAAAGGAGTATGCTTGGAGCCAGTAAAACAATCACGATTGGGCACCATTGATGTCAGACGGAGACAGGGAAGGCAGCGCCGGGAACATTCAGTGCTGGTTTCCAGCTGAGTGTAACTCTTTATTTTTAGTTATATACAGTGCCCTCCATTAATATTGGCACTCTTGCAAATGAAGGCTGTGAAACATTATCTTTTGTCTTTTTTTTTTTTTTTTGATCTTTTGTTAAAAAAATACACAAAAATACTCTGCTCTCATGGATAACAAAGAACTGCAAACACACAGGTTTATCCCCCAAAAATCTTAAATATACAGTATATGTGGCACAATTGTTGGCACCCTTCTATTCAATACTTTGTGCTAACTACCTTTGCCAGGATAACAATTCTGAGTCTTTTCCTATAATGCTAGGCATTTAGTGTGGAGTGATATATTGGTACCCACTGCTTGTTCACTGTCCTGACTCCTGCCTGAAGAATAGGAGCAGTAAGGAGTACCTCTTTCATCCCCTCTAGACACCTGGCCACTTTGTACCTCCAGCCTCCTCTTTTTCCTCTCAGTGCCAACAATAGTGAGCTGCAATCAGTGGTGGATCCAGGGGGAGGGGGTCAATGGGGCAGTTGCCCCTCCCGAGATAGAAGTGCAGCGTATGAGAGGGCTTCCAATGGCCCTGCTTCGCTGCTGCCCTTCTATCTACACCACTTGCAGATAGAAGCATTGGCAGAAATAGGTCCTACTACAGTTCTTACCCCCCCCCAACAGCCCCCCACAACCATATCACTCCACTACAGCCCACTATCAGTGCCCCTCCCGAGATTAGGATCTGGATCTGCCACTGGCTGCAGTGAGCTGTTCGTAGTTGTCTTTGTGGATATATGTGATCCTTTTGCAAGCATTGCATGTATACAAAATCTTTAATATTAACCCGGATATCCACCAGCCATCTCTATGGTAGACATAACTAAAAAGTTGTTTGAATAGAAGAACATCAATCTATCCACCATGTATGGTTGTGAAAATGTGATGGGTCTGATTTGCTGTCTCAGGAACTCGACAAAAAGCCCCCTTTAACACAACCGTGAAACCTGCAATGTATCTGAAGACTCAAAAGGAGAATGTCAAGTCATCCTTCAGTGAGTTGAAGTGGGTCATGAAAAAATACCTAATATTGTAATTGAACATCTACAGATAAATGACTACAAAAATAACATTCTGCATATTGGAATAACTTAATCGAAGTTCTGCATTTAACGCTATGAAAATATCGTGGCAAGACCGGACACATGCTGCCCGTTCCAGAATTTTTGCAATGGTTTTGAAGCTGAAGCAGGCCTCAAAGGAAAACTGGATTGGTTAAAGGACATCCAAAGAAGGGACATTGTACCTGTGCCAAAGGAGAAAATTATCTGCAGTAAGAATATTAAAAATATGAAATTATCTTACATAAAGAAGTTGGGTTATTTCAGATTTTACAAAGTTTTTTTAAATTTTTTAAATTTATTTGTTTTAACGCCTGGTTGCGTTTTTTTTTTCTTTCTTTTATCCTTTCTTTGTTTTTTTTAAGAAAATAAGATTCAAGGATATAATAGTTAATATACAGAGTAACAGCTTGTTAATGATTGTTTATCAATAAAAAAGAAAAAAAATTCCAAACCTTTCTAATGTACATGTACAATAATATACCATATGTTAGAAATCATGAAACACAACATAACCCTAACATTTCCACACATGGCGCAGTGATAATAGACAACTTACTACAGCCTACAGCCATCATAATCCACTGAATGCAAGAGCAAAAACAGCAATGAGATCTGTTTAAACCTCATGCATAATGGTGCTTTAAGGGATGTGCAATTGAAATGTATTGTGATATTTCCACTAACAAGAATAAAGATTTATTTTGCTTGGGCAACAGCTGCAGTCTGCATGGAATCGTTCTCAATGTGATATAAATTATGTTCACATTTGTACTCACTACATAGACATTTTTTCCCAGGTCTCTGCTGATAAGAGAACTGCTGAATGGAACGCAGATGCTGACCTTCCTCTTCAGTTGGGTTCTGGAGGCCGATGACCCTTGTGCCATAGATTTCATTATTGTAATGTTTCCTGCTTTTCATATTAGATTTGGTTTCTGGTTTCAGATCTTATCGCGTCTAGCTCACACGATACCCAAGTTGTTTACATCCTGAAGTAAAGCTAAACTACAACTTCAGTAATTTATTGAGAAACCGTGAGTTTAAAATGCTGTGTATTGGGCATATCAACTAGCTCGAATGCTGTGTTTCAGACACCACTTAATTCTCTTGGATTTAAAAGTTTAAATTAGAACCATCACAGTATTCTAAATAACATAGCTCATAATTCATATATGTTCAATGATGTCAACACATCAAAATCCTTAAATGCGGGGGTGGACTAAATAAAATAACCCACATCTATTCATTTTAAATTATATGTATCATTGAGGGCCCTCCAACTATCTGTTCCTGTACGTCCTGTTGTCTGGTTACAATTACATGTCTGTTAGTCCACCCATTGTACAGCGCTATGGAATCTGATGGCGCTATATAAATAATAAATAATAATAATAATAATATGTAGTCAGGCTATTTAATTCAGTATACTTACAGTTCTTTTTTAAATTGTGTTATACAAGTCCTGAATTGCGTGTAAAAGGATTTTGTGAGGGAATAGGTTTCTAGCTCTTTATATGATGAAGAAGGTAAATATATACTTTCTCCATATAAATATTTAGTGATGTATAGATCTGGAAAGTGTTTGTGAAGGCGTTACCATATTGTAATATGGGAAAATCATGAGTGAACAGTGTTTATACCATAGTGTGGTTCTTTAAGTTTCTTCATTGGCCATGATCATTATATAATTATGCAAAAAAATTGTTGGAGCTAATGGATCTCACAGGATGTCATTATGTATCCCAGATTTAAAGCATTGATTGATTGAAATAACCGGTTTGCTTTCTCTCTATATAAACTCATATTGTTCTATCTAGTGAATAGAACGTTAGATAACTGATTACTGATTACTTAGAGACCTTAGAAACTATGTTATTTGTCTTCATGCATTGTTTTGGGAAATAAGTGGTTTATGATAGGCTGTAAATATCACGGTATACAGTTTTTTGAGACTGGGTGACTGTACCCTGAGAGGGACTTTCTTTTAACTTGGTTCTTCCCCACTAATTATGGGAGCTACAGCACACAGCCACAGCTCAACCATTGCGCGCTAAGAAGAAACCTCTCAGGGGAGATGGAACCACCCAAGAATATTGTCTATCTCACCTTCCAGGAGAAACGAAGACTTCTGTCTGTGACATATGTGAATGAGTATTTTTCTAATCACAGCATTTATAAACAACATTAGCCACACACACACAGTAACAGCTCCTTGCACCATAACCTGTGCAAGACAGATCGATTGCTACAGTGCTGTGGCTGTTATTTTAATTTAAGGATAGCTGCCATCACAACCTGTGAACTTTGTATGAATCATATCTCTTTGTATACACACTGCTTCCATTTAAGATAGCCAAATGCATTTGGACACATTTGACATATTTTTAGAAAAGTCGTTGTAACGGACCGTTTTTCTCACCAGAGGATAAAAACCGTTTAGGCGATAATCCCCTTTCAGCCAGACAAGCAGCTACTGCAAGCACCAATCTCCCGAACTGCAAACTACACGAATCTTCGAATTCCCGAACAAGAGGCACACGAACACTGGAAGCAGCCGAACAGGAAAAGCGTACAATCCGCTTACACTCCTGGCAATCGGCATACAATCAAATTCCCCCAAGAATGAGACGACACTTCAGCTTGAGGGTTAAAACAAGAACTCACGTTTATTTGCACAACTTCCTTATAAAGGATTCTCCCATGCAAGGGAGGGATTACAGTACTTACCCGATACCCCAATCACACATGGGTTACCTCCCACACATCTCCTCCCCTAAGCATGACACATAATCCCCTTAGTCATATACATTATTTCCCTACTCTCTGGATGTACCCCAAATACCTGGAGTACACTCCTAAATAGGGGATCCCCTGATAGCCCTGATCTGGGTGAGTAACATACTCAAAGATCACCCAGATCGGACCAGGGGTTCGGGAGTTATGGCTGTTTAAAGTTATGACCGACCGCACAGGCAACACTAGCCGAAAATAGTTCCATAAGATTTGGCCTTGCGGTCGGTCTCTGGTTAAGAGTATAACCGGCTGAAAATACCGAAGGAAAAAGCTGTGGCTTGCCTTCGTTGGAATCCCCTTGTTTGTATGAGTATTTCTACCGAACGGCGGCCTGTTCGGTAGTTTCCGCACATATCCATGGAAGTCTGGAGGTCTCAGCGGTGTTTGACTAGTCGAGTGTCCGATTTTAGTTCCAGACACTCGACGGCAAAACGTGTTGTGTGTGTTTGTGTAGTGTATGTAGTGTGCGTGTTTGTGTAGTGCATGTAGTGTGCGTGGTTGTGTAGTAGTGCATGTTTGTGTAGTGCATGTAGTGTGCATGTTTGTGTAGTGCAGTGGGAAAAGCAGAGTTTTTATTAGTTGGGCTTATTCTGGGTCAGCCGCAAACACTTCACACTATATGAACATGGGATAGAGCAGCACTAAACAAACTAAGAACACTAGGATGAGAGGCAGCACACCTGATAAAAGGGGAATCCCTCCCTAAGAAAACTAGAACAAGTCAAACAACAATATACAAGTAGCGCCAAGAAAAATACTCCAAACACAATAGTAATAAGCAATAATAATAAGCAATAAAAGCAATAAGAGCAATAAAAATCCCACAGGATATAAAAAGAGTCCACAATAAAACTTGAAAGAATAAAAAATACCAAATGGTACGGCACAGTCTCAAAGGTGGCAATACATCTTCTAGTCCTGGTATGGGACTTTCTTGGTAGCTTTGCTTAATAGCAGTATATGAAAAGGAAGCAAAAACAGAGGCAAACCAATAGTGCAATATGGTAGTAAGTGGTAGGATAAACTACACTTAGATAAGATGTCAACTCACATATGGTAGAGCTATAACCAGCTCAAGGTAAACCAGCATGCAGTGGTATACAACTGCCAAATGCAGGATATCCCTCTGGTTTTGGTACACAGTAGAATGATGGTAGAACACAACTGGATAATGATTAAATAGATCATATGGAATGACAAAAAAAGCAGCCAATAGTGCTCTCTATATAGCTAGGTTAGTATGAATAAGGTAAATAAAAATATGCTTACAATAGAGTGAGCAGACTAACCGCTCTATATATCAAGCCTGGGTGGTATAATCCCCACCAAGGATTTCTTTGCTTGGTTGTCCACAGCGGGTAATGGGTCCAGATGTCAGGTAAAAGTATAAAAATAAATAATAATAAGTACTACTAAAAATATATGGCTGAAAGGCAGGTAGTGAGGTAGCCAAAATACTTTATTTAACCCCTTAAGGACTGAGCCAAATGTACAAGTTGTAAACAGAACAAAACGTAAACAAAACCTGGCATTTGCGCTATATGTCTGTCCAACCGTAATTCACGTCTTTCATATTAAATGCACCCCCCTTATTATATATAATTTTATTCAGGGGAAACAGGGCTTTCATTTAATATCAAATATTTAGCTATGAAACATAATTTAATATGAAATAAATGGGAGAAAATAAGAAATGTTGTTATTTTTTTTAGCTCTACATGACATGTTAACTGTCAATGTCACAATACTGTTTGCTTGTACTGCAAAAAAAATACACATATTTGTGTTCAGCAAAGTCTCACGTGTAAAACAGTACCCCCTATGTACAGGTTTTATGGTGTTTTGGGAAGTTACAGGGTCAAATATAGCACGTTACATTTGAAATTGAAATTTGCCAGATTGGTTACGTTGCCTTTGAGGCTGTATAGTAGCCCAGGAATTAAATTTACACCCATAATGGCATACCATTTGCAATACGGGTACAACGGTGTCAGAGATGTTTGCGGCCACCCACGCTGTGCGATTGAGCACCCAAAATGGCGGACGGGACGGCCAAGGGACAGGGCGCTCACCCTCAAGCCCGGGGAGCAGTGTCGCCATGGGAGCATCTGAAACGGATACCGGACAGATATTGGCCAAGCTAAAAGAGGCTCTTACATACCTAGCCACCGAGATTGTCCGAAACACGGCTAAAGTGAAGGCAGAAATACAGGCCTTGGGCGCAAGGACGACGGCACTCGAACAGCGAATGGAATCCACGGTCGTGGCCCACAACGAGGCTACCGCACAGATTAACCTCCTGACGTCCCAATTACTTACGGCTGAATCGGCGATCGACGATCTTGGGAATAGATCGCGGCGGAACAACATTCGTCTCCGCGGCCTACTGGAGCAGGAGGGGGAAGGGTCTCTCATTGATGTCGTCTTGGGCATCTTTAGGCCACTTCTCCCCGACGTACCGGATCACTTATGGCATATTGAGCGGGCACATCGAGCGCTCCGGGCTAAAAGGGCAGATGATAGACGGCCAAGAGACGTTATCGTTCCATTTTTATCTTTCCAGACAAAAGAGGCCCTAATGAAATGTGGCAGGGATGGCCCGATTGTCTATAAAGGGGCAGATCTGGCCCTGTACCAGGACTTAACTCCGGCTACACTGCAGAGACGGCGTGAGTGGTGCCCCATCACCGAGCTCCTGCAGCGGAATTCAATTAAATATGCCTGGGGTCACCCTTTTCGGCTGTTGGCCTTTAAAGATGGCCGCACCAAGATTTTATTTACAGATGGCGACCCGGCTGTATTCCTGAGCGAGCTGGGGATCCGAGTTCCAGAGGGTCTTGCGGTTCCGAAAGCGCCGGCGGAGGTCCTTAGTGCCCTTCCTCGTGAGTGGTATGTGGCAGGTGAATGAAGAGGTCGGCTCTTACGCTGCGGTCATGGGTCAGTTGTCTGCGGATCCGGGCGGTGAGGTTCTCTGGGTGGGCTTATGTTGCTTGGGAGGGTGGGGCCGGGGCCTATTTCTCTTATTCGGCCCTGGTTTCCGGGGTCTTTACTGGGGTTGCCCCGGCTCAGTCAGTCGCCCATTTCGCGGGTGGGGTCGCCATGTTTGGGGTGGGTTAGGGTTTTTTAGTTGTCACCGACTTTGCCTCCGTTCGCATATGAACCTTTTGGCCTTGATCCTTCACTACTGTTCACTTTTGCATCTGGGGGCCGAAGGCGGGAACTATGTTCTAGTGAAGGTTGGTTAGCCTTCTGTATCCCTACGGGCCCGTGACAGTATCGGGCGGATATTAATTTTGATCACGCTTATTGCTGGGTCTCTAGGATTGCTCTGGGCGGTGGGCGGCGATTCCTATAGCATGTTGGGGAGAAAATATTATTGTATACGTTTTTTACTTCTTTAGCTGCATTTATGCTTGATTCATGCGGGGTTTGTGCCAGATGGGGTTCGGATCCGGGAAGAGGGGGCATCACGGTAATGTTCTGGTCATGCTGAACGGACTGACCATGGCTGGGGGGCGGGTTCTATGTTTTGTATTTAACCCCTTGGCTTGGTCTTTCGAGTGGAGGGTAATTACTGTTTTTTATTTTTTATTTAAATTTCTTGCTTACCAAATATCTACGCGTTAAATGCAGAGGGCTATGTGCGGGGTCGGGATCTCCTCCGGGGATGCGGGAAGTTCCGGGTTTACTCAATGTTTTCGCTTGTCGTTTGTTCCATGACTCCTGCCCTTTCATGCTCGTTTTTAATTTGGGGTGTCGGGAGATAGATGCCGACGTCCCTGTGGGTGGCCCCCGGGGTGTTCCGCTCTCGGGTGTGGGGAATTCAAGTTCAGTGGGGTCTCTCTCCTCCTATGTGCCTTTCTTTATCCTCGAGGCGTTCCCAATATTTGAGGTGGTGCATGAACCAATTGATGTCCTCCCCCCTCTGCCCGTGTATCGGCCTCGGAGGGGGGGATCCTCTATGAAGGTTGGGGTGTCCGCCTTTCGGGGGGGAGGGTCCCCGGGTCTTGCAGATATGGAGGTGGAGACGGGCGCTGGGATGCTTGGGTGCATCATTTTGGGCTAGAATAGTAGAGTAGGAAGATCTCGTTGTGTCGGGCTATGAGCTGGGTAGCGACTGGCTGTATTGCAATGCATATTGTATCTCACGTATGGTTTAACTTGGCACCCTGGGGGTGCTTATCTTTGTTGGTCTATGTTCATGCTACTCTGGAGCCTCTTCAGTGCTCTGGAGAAGCTTCAACATATACCCCAGTTAACCCTGGCTATAGGTAAGACCAGGCGAAAGTTATCTATGTTCTATTTCTTTCCTTCTACTTTCCTTCTTTTTTCTTTTCCCTCTCTCCCTTCTTCCCCCGCCCCTGTACGATTGCCTTTGGGAGGGGACACAGGTGTAACTAGGTGCAATGCAAAGCACTACTCTGGTTAACGGAGACCAGGCCACTATTATATGGCGATACAACGTTTACTGTTACTTCTGTGCCAGCTCCTGGCAGGACTGGTTAGGAGGATAAGCTTGATTTCCTGTCAGTTACAATGCCCCTAAAGTTACTGTCCCTGAATGTTAAGGGCCTAAATGCTCCGAGTAAACGTCGCCTCATGTTCAGGGAACTTAAACGCATGAACCCAGATATAGATTACCTGCAGGAGACACATATACCGGCGCCAGCGAAGTTTGCTCTTAAGGATCATACATTTAGAACTGTACACGAGGCTAGGGCTTTAAACAAAAGGAATAGTGTAACTGTGCTTATACACCACAGATGCCCATTCAGAGTAGGGAATGTGACAGCGGACCCGAGTGGGCGTTTTATATTGGTATCGGGGAGTTTGTATTCACACACACTACATTTTCTCAATATCTATGCCCCCAATGGGCATGGTAATAGTAGGAGGGGACCTCAATGCCACTCCGTGTCCTGCAGTGGACAGGGGTCTAAGTGGCGGACTCCCAAGGTCTCACAGGAGAGGTGGCCAGGATAAATTGCTCCGTTCATTTATACACCGTACGGGCCTAATAGACATCTGGAGGGCACATCATCCAGATGACCGTGACTACACTTTTTACTCTGCGCCCCATGATACTTACTCTAGAATTGACTTATTCTTGAACTCACACTCTGCGTCCAAAGTTTCTGATTCTGCGATTCATGGAAAAAATGACTGGATAAACCGATCTCTTGGATCGGTAGGATTCATTCGGTGAAAATGAACGTTTTCCCTAGGATTCTATTCCTGTTCCAGGCTCTCCCGGTCAGGCTGACTAAGTCTGACCTGGGTGCGCTCCAGCAGGCCATGGGAAAATTTATATGGCAGAACAGGAAACATAGAGTTTCACGCAACATTCTTTATAGGGCAAAAACGAGGGGGGTCTGGGTCTGCCGAACCTTTACTTCTACTATCTAGTGGCCCAGCTAACACAAATAGCACTATGGCACTCTCCTCCGGAATAGAGGCGGTGGGTGGACTTAGAGTCGTCTCTCATGGGGCCTGATAACCCTCAGTTCTTCATGTGGGTCCCTAGGGACCACAAACCATCAATCCGCGTCGAATGCCCAGCTACTGCGAACTCCTTGAAACTTTGGGATGCCACATCAACTAAGTATGGGTTGTCCCCCCACTTCTTCCCGTTGGCCCCTTATCTGAGAAACACAGCCTTCATCCCGGGAATGGAAGCTAGAGATTTTAGGGGTATAGAAAGCACGGGGGTCCAACGTCTATGCCATTTATATGAAGGTGGCTCACTCATATCGTTTGAGGAATTGAAAACCAGGGCTACTTTACGCCCCTCTGATTTTTTCCGATACCTTCAGCTTAGGGATTATGCCCAGACTCCGGCGATTAAAAATAGCGCACTGACACCACCTACTTTCTTTGAAAACATGTGCCTTAACCCCTTAAGGACCAAACTTCTGGAATAAAATGGAATCATGACGTGTCACACATGTCATGTGTCCTTAAGGGGTTAAAGAACAATTCCCTAGGGGCCTCATTTCCATTATATATACACACTTAAGTACAAACACGTCAGAATGGGGGGAGCTCACTTACATATCCCAATGAGAAGTGGACCTTAGCAAGGAACTGGAGGGTGTTGACTGGCAGGAGATCTGGGAGGCCGCGGCGATAAGACCATGTTCAGGTGGTACGCCACCCCGGTGAAACTTTGTAGGATGCACAAAATGTCTACAGATCTGTGTTGGAGAGGTTGTGGCCAAAAGGGGACCTATTTACACATGTTGTGGGATTGTCCTGAGGCACAAAAATATTGGAAATGGGTGGCAGAGCTATTGGGGGATATGTTTGACAGAGAGGTTAAGCTAGACCCTTGGGTATTCCTTCTGGCCAGGCCTCTGGATGACTGGTCCAGAGTGGAACAAAATGTATTGCATAAAGTGAACTTGGCAGTCAGGAGTGCCCTAGCCCAAGTGTGGCTACAGAGAGAGACCCCCCCACACACACACACTCAATATAGTGGTGCAAAAGATCAAGGATGCCTTCCTCATGGATAAGCTAACGGCTCGAGTCAGGGGCACCATTAAAAAGTTTGACATGGTCTGGGCCCCATGGATAGATAGCGGAGTAGGCGATTAGGAGATGGGGGGGACGGGCTCATTCCCCCGTACCCCTGTCTCTATCGCGATTTTCTGGAATCGACTAACTCACTCAATCTGATCTCCTATGGTGGGACTTTAAGGATCCCACTGGGAGGTTTACAGGGTACAGCCCGCTGTCAGGGTACCTGCGGTCTCTACCTCCGAAAGAGGTAGAGACTTAGCTGTTCCTCCATCCAGACGGCCTGATGGCTCCCTTTCCCACGGTCTATCCGGTCATGCAAGGCCGGCCGCGAGGGAGTGACTGCCTTTTACAGCATCTAGGCAGGAAGTTGTCATCAGGACACTCCTCCGGAACGACCTGTCACTCAATTGCTGCAGGACCAATCAGGACGCCTCGGAGGCGTGGTTACTGCTCTGAACAGGGTATTTAACAGAGCTTCTTTCATTAGCTCATTGCCCTGTCGTGGTTCTAGCTTGTTCTAGTCACTCAGTGCTTGTGTATTCTATTATCCCTTTTGGTTTTGACCCGGCTTGTTTACCTTACTCTGCTTATCTCTGTTACCCTTGATTCAGCTTGTCTCTCGCTTACCTGTCTTCTGTTACCCTCGACCTCGGCTTGTCTTTGACCATTCTATACTGTACTACTTACGTTAGTCCGGCCATTCTAAGGTCCGGTATACGTATCTGGCTACTGTTTGTACTCTGCGTGTTGGATCCCTGTCCCGATCCTGACATTACGACAGGGCCAATGGATCCTGCGAGTACAAACAGTCAGCTTGCCTCTCCTGATCCTAGGTTTGAAGCCATGGATCACAGAATGGATCAGATGGCGCTTGCGCTACAGGCTCTATTATCTCGTGCCAATAACCCACCAGAGGAGATACGTAATACCCCTGTTTCTCCTGTCGGTTCAGGTCTAGAGGTAGCCACAGTGGGTGCTTCTTCTTGCATTACCCCCCCAGTACGCTATGGTGGGGCTCCTGAGAAGTGTCGTGGTTTCTTAAACCAAATTAGTATCCATTTTGAATTGCAACCTCGCTCTTATCCTACAGATAGGGCAAATGTAGGATTTATTATCACCCTACTTATTGAGAAAGCTCTGAGATGAGCCAACCCATTATGGGAGAACGATAACCCATTAGTTTATAACTATAACGCCTTTGTAGCTGCTTTTAGTAGAACATTTGACCCTCCAGGTAGAAAGGTTAATGCAGCCAGATTACTGTTGCGTCTGAGACAGGAGAACCAAACACTGGTGGATTATGCACTGGTCTCTGGCGTCAGAGGTCAAGTGGAATGAGCAGGCGTATATGGATGTATTTTTGAATGGCTTATCTGAAGTAATCCTTGATGAGGTTGCTACCAGAGAACTCCCTGAGAATTTAGAGGATTTAATTTCGTTCATCTCTCGTATAGATGAACGTTTAAGAGAGAGACAGAACACTCGAGAGAGGAACCGGATACCTTCTTTTAGGTTAGCCCCCGCTTTTCCAAGTCCTGACTCCACGGTATCTTTGCTTCCTAAACCTATGCAGATAGGGTATACCCGCCTCTCTGAGCAGGAAAGACAGTACAGGAGAAGAGAGGGTTTGTGTATGTATTGTGGAGCTAAGGGTCATTTACTCTCGAACTGTTCTAACCGCCCGGGAAACGCTCGCACCTAAGTCTCTCTAGAGGACAGGCCTTGGGTGTTTCTATTTTGTCCTCTACTCCTAATTATAAAGAACACAGGCTTCTGCTACCAGTTTCCTTAACTTGCGGGAGGGAAGTAGTAAGGGCTATGGCTTTGATAGATTCCAGTGCTGCTGAGAATTTTATCGACCAAGCCTTTGCTAGTAAAAACAATTTCCCATCCCAGCTAAGGGAGACACCCTTGGCCGTTGAGGCCATAGATGGTAGACCACTACTAGACCCTGTTATCTTTCGTGAGACCATACCCATTGAGTTAAATGTTGGTATCCTACACGTGGAGAATTTATCTCTTCTGCTCATTTCGTCTCCTTCCGTTCCCATAGTTCTGGGGTACCCATGGTTGAAAGAACATAACCCTATTATTGATTGGGAGTTAGGGGAGATACTCTCGTGGGGCCAGGGCTGCCAGGATCGGTGTTTGTGCAAGGTTTCTCCATTAGCTAATATTAACATACAGGAGAATCCTACTCAGTCCACAGAAAGACAAATACCAGACCTTTACCTAGACTTAAGGGCAGTGTTTGACAAGAAGAATGCCGATTCTTTGCCGCCACACAGGTCATTTGACTGTAAAATTAAGCTTCTACCCGGGACTATGCATCCGAGGGGCCATGTATATCGTTTGTCTGTTCAGGAAAACTCGGTTCTAGAGGAGTATATTCAGGAGAATTTAGAAAAGGGATTCATCAGGAGGTCTTCTTCTCCGGCTGGGGCGGGGTTCTTTTTCATTAAGAAGAAGGATGGCACGCTGAGACCTTGTATCGATTACCGAGGCTTGAATAAAATAACTGTCAGAAATGCCTATCCTATCCCACTGATTACCGAGTTATTTGATCGTCTTAAGGGCTCCAAAATCTTCACCAAGTTAGATCTCAGAGGGGCTTACAATTTGGTGAGAATCCAGCAAGGTCACGAGTGGATGACGGCATTCAATACCCGGTATGGCCATTACGAATACACTGTTATGCCATTTGGACTATGCAATGCTCCTGCAGTATTTCAAGAGTTGATTAATGAGGTATTTAGGGAGTTTCAGCATGATTGTGTTATTGTTTACCTGGACGACATACTAATACACTCTAAGGAGATTGAGACTCACCATAGACAGGTCAGAAAGGTGTTACACAAACTTCTGCAACATGGTCTATACTGCAAATTGGAAAAGTGCAGTTTTGATCAGTCTCAGGTAGACTTTCTTGGGTACGTGATTTCTGGGGAAGGTTTTAAAATGGATCCTGGTAAACTCCAATCTATTTTAGACTGGCCTTTGCCCAAAGGACTCAAGGCTATCCAAAGGTTTATTGGTTTTTCCAACTACTATAGGCGCTTCATTAAGGGTTACTCCTCTATCATTGCGCCTATTACCAATATGACCAAACAAGGGGCTGATACTAAGTTCTGGTCTGAGGAAGCTCTTGGTGCTTTTAAGACTCTCAAGGACCTTTTTGCCTCAGCTCCCATTCTAGTTCATCCTGATACGACTCTGCCTTTCTTGCTCGAGGTCGATGCTTCTGAGACAGGAGTTGGGGCTGTTCTGTCTCAAAGGTTAGGGGTGGATAAACCGTTACACCCTTGTGGTTTCTTTTCTAAAAAAATTTCTGGGCCTGAGAGCAGATATGACATCGGGGAGAGGGAACTGTTAGCGGTCATTAAGGCTTTAAAGGAGTGGAGACATTTACTGGAAGGGACACTACACCCTGTTACTATCCTAACGGATCATAAGAACTTGTCTTATATTGGGGAGGCTAAGCGCTTGTCCGCCAGGCAGGCTCGCTGGGCTTTGTTCCTCACTCACTTTAATTATGTACTTACGTATAGACCTGGTTCTAAGAACTCTAAAGCCGATGCTTTGTCTCGTCAATATGAACCATCCACTATAACTGAACCACTTCTGTCCTCCATAGTTCCTAAGGGGAATATCATCGCGAACACGAATCTCAGGATTCACTCTCCATTGCTTTCTGAGATCATGAAGTTTCAGCATTTGGCACCCAAACAGACTCCTGGGGATCGACACTTCGTTCCTGCCGCTCTCCAACTGGAGGTGCTACGCTGTCTCCATAACAGCAAGGTGGCTGGGCATCCTGGCATCCGCAAGACCTATGCGCTGGTCTCTAAAGATTTTTGGTGGCCTGACTTACGCAAGGATATTAAAGAATTCATCGGGGCATGTGAAGTTTGTACCAAGACCAAGCTACCCCATTCGCTTCCATGCGGATTTCTGCACCCTTTAGAGGTTCCTGAAAAGCCTTGGTCCTGCCTGGCAATGGACTTCATTGTTGATTTGCCTATCTCTAAAAAGCAGACTGTCATCCTCACTGTGGTAGACAGATTTACTAAAATGGCTCACTTCATTCCCTTACCTAAACTCCCATCTTCGCCCGAATTAGCGGAGATATTCGCCAGGGAGATTTTCCGTTTGCATGGGATACCTTCCCAAATTGTCTCTGACAGAAGCTCCCAATTTGTTTCCCGTTTTTGGAGATCATTCTGCTCCCAACTAGGCATCAAATTGAATTTCTCCTCTGCCTATCATCCTCAGTCCAATGGAGCTGCTGAACGCACTAACCAAAAAGTTGAACAATATTTACGTTGTTTCATTTCAGAACACCAGGACGATTGGGTCGGTTTGATTCCTTGGGCGGAGTTTGCACATAACAATCTCATTTGTGATTCTACGCATTCTAGCCCTTTTTTCTTGAATTATGGCTTTCATCCTTCCATCCTTCCTTCGGAGTCTTCTTCTCAAGGGATACCGTCGGTGGATGTTCATGTTGCCAATTTAAGAGAGTTGTGGGATCAAACTCGACAAATCCTTCTGCACAATTCTACGCTGGTTAAAAAACACGCTGACAAACGTAGAAGGGCAGCACCGGTGTTTGTTCCAGGCGATAGAGTATGGTTAAGTACTAGAAACATTCGGTTAAAAGTGCCGTCCATGAAGTTTGCTCCTCGATATATTGGACCTTACAGGGTACTGTCTCAAATTAACCCAGTTGCGTATCGTTTAGCGTTGCCTAATGCCTTACGCATTCCTAATTCATTTCATGTTTCCTTGCTAAAACCATTTATATGTAACAGGTTCTCCTCCACGATCGCCCCTCCCCGCTCAGTTCAGGTGGAGGGTCAGGAGGAGTATGAGGTCAATTCCATCGTTGATTCTCGAATCTCCCGGGGGAAACTGCAATATCTGGTCGATTGGAAGGGTTATGGTCCTGAGGAGAGAAGTTGGGTACCTCAGGAGGAGGTGCATGCTCCCCGTCTCCGCAGGGCGTTTCACTCTCGATTCCCTTCTCGCCCTGGTGTATTCCGCCCGGTGGGCGTATCTGAGAGGGGGGGTACTGTCAGGGTACCTGTGGTCTCTACCTCCGAAAGAGGTAGAGACTTAGCTGTTCCTCCATCCAGACGGCCTGATGGCTCCCTTTCCCACGGTCTATCCGGTCATGCAAGGCCGGCCGCGAGGGAGTGACTGCCTTTTACAGCATCTAGGCAGGAAGTTGTCATCAGGACACTCCTCCGGAACGACCTGTCACTCAATTGCTGCAGGACCAATCAGGACGCCTCGGAGGCGTGGTTACTGCTCTGAACAGGGTATTTAACAGAGCTTCTTTCATTAGCTCATTGCCCTGTCGTGGTTCTAGCTTGTTCTAGTCACTCAGTGCTTGTGTATTCTATTATCCCTTTTGGTTTTGACCCGGCTTGTTTACCTTACTCTGCTTATCTCTGTTACCCTTGATTCGGCTTGTCTCTCGCTTACCTGTCTTCTGTTACCCTCGACCTCGGCTTGTCTTTGACCATTCTATACTGTACTACTTACGTTAGTCCGGCCATTCTAAGGTCCGGTATACGTATCTGGCTACTGTTTGTACTCTGCGTGTTGGATCCCTGTCCCGATCCTGACACCCGCTCCTTAGGCTCCACGAAACTCGCTACCATACGCAGCTACACAAAATCTAGTCCACGTGCACTAACTATTATGTTTGTTGGAGGTTTGTTGTACCATCCCTTCCCATTCCCAATCCCACCATTACCCTTCCCATCTTTTTCTTTTCTCTCTATATCTCCAACTTTAATTTTCACTTCTTATATCTATTACTATTATATCTTTTTACTGACATCTCCAATTCACATATTATATCTTTTTGACTGACTTCTCAAATTCACACATTTGTCAGCGAAACCCCCGCACTAGTTGTGGTGGGTTTCAGGGCGCCTACAGATTATACTAGGTCCTACAGGCCATCCAAAAAGGCGAACCCATACGCTAGGTTGGAGATAGCTGGTATAGTTAATCGTTGTATAAGTTGCACGAGTCGATAACTCTGAACACTTTGTCAGAGTGACAGGCGTACTATAGCCAGTCAATTTTCTTTGTTTTACTTATATTTCAAAACAGGGTGGGGCACCATGAATATATGGACTCTCATGGCCAACGAGCACTCATCCACTACATTGCTTACAGGCGGTTATTTGAATGTGCACTTTTGTTTGCCTTATGTTCATGTTGGTATATGAATATGTTTGTATATGCTTTCGTATCATATTGTTTCTATTGAATATGGTGTCTGACCTTGCAATAAATAAAGAATTTAAAAAAAAAAAAGGAGTATGTGGCCAACGTCTGTGGAAAGCGGCGTTTGTCATGCCTTATATTTACTACATCAGGTGGTGGTAGATTGTTCGAACGTAATGAATGACAGTCAGAAGTAGGAATAAGAAAGGGTCTCTTTCTTTGTCTCAAAATACTTGCTATTTGAGTTTAAAAAAACTGAACATTTGATACAGTTGATGTAATATTATATATTTCAGTGTTAAGTTCATATAGTCACTATATGAAGTATTTATCTTTTTTTAAATAGATCTGCAAAGGCTATCAAGGATTCTTATGACACCATAAATCACAGTTGCTCGTCCTCCAGCAAAATAATATTGGCTCTCACATCTCACATCTTTCTGTTTATATCTTTGTGAAGAATTGAGGAATTACTTTTTTTAAATGCCTGTCTTTCTATGACTCTTTTACTCCAAGGCAATCTGTCTGTCTGTAGGTTTATCTGTCTATGCATGTAAAACATGAATGATATGACTGCCATTTAATGATTGTTATCTGTGTAAAATTTACTATTACTTATTGTAACGGCACTCCCAGGGATAAAAGGGTTAAACCGCCGTTTAGTAGATCTTCCCCTTCCAGATATACAGGCACAGCTACTGCAAAACACCAAACTCCCAAACTGGATACAAAATAGCCCTCCAATTCCCGAACTGGAACCTCACAAATAGCTGCTAGCAGACGAACAAGAAAAGCAGACAATCAGCTTACACTCCTGGCAATCAGTCTCTAACAGCATACAGTAAATCCCCCCAAGAACGAGACAGAGCTCCGTGTTGAAGGTCAAGCAGTGGTCTGTTTAATGGCACCAAAAGAACCTTATTTTATGACAGTTTCCCTTAGGTAGGACCACCCACAGGGTGTTACAAAATAACCAATCATTGACGTACATTACAGAAGACACTCCCATCATTTACACACAAAATCCTCCCCTCTGCCTGTGATACAATTATGTTACACAATGGTTTAACATAATTATCACAGACAGTAAAAATACAGTTTTTCCACATACCCTCTAACTTTAAAACCATACATCCAATCTCCATAAAAATTGCATATTTAAACTCAGCATACTTTAAACACTCTCAAAAATCATACAAATCCCCCCAGTAGATAAAAAGATAGCCGGAAGTCCTTTATGACCGACCGCAAGCACATTTTCCTGCCCAAAACAGTTCCATAGATTTGGGCTGTGCGGTCGGTCAATTTCCTGTAGAAAAATGGCTAAGTCCCCTTCGAAGGCACGAACAGGTCCGTTCTTGCAAATAGCGCATTAAAACAGGATGTTCGAATTGTCGAACGTACTTCGACTTTTACCGAAGTGTCGAAGTGGAGGCGACGGTCAGTGGTGTATTTTGGATTTGTGCTGCCCTAGGCATGACTAAATTCGGGCACCCCCAAAATCTAAATTTGCCCCCCAATTCATGTCAAGGCCACTTTTTTGACTGACAGGCACATGCCCTCATTGATACATGCACTGATATACACTCACTGACAGATATACAGTCATTGGCACACACATACAGTCATTGGCACACGCTGTTTAACCAACACACACACACTGACAGGCACACACTCTCAGCTACACATAAAATGACATACACACACTGACACACACTCACAGGCACACCCGTTCGCACTGAAAGACACACACTTTCACTCACTGAAAGACACACACTGACAGCTACACTCACTCACTCACAGTAAGGTGGACAGCCCCCAGAACATGAGGCAAACAAGGCATTTGTCTGGGAGCTTGGGGTGGCATTTTTTGGCGCCCCCCCTGAAAGTGCCGCCCTAGGCAAATGCCTTGTTTGCCTTGTGGTAAATACATCCCTGGCGACGGTAAGGGTCAGCGGTGTTCATGTATTTGCGTAGCCGATTTTAGTTCCACAGGTTCTTTAGCATACACCGCTGACCGCATTCGACCAAATTAAAATGGCCGCCGCCACGTGTTCCTTTGTCGAATGGCGGCCACTTCGACGACTTCGACAACTTCGACACTTCGGCTGCATCCAAAGTGCCATATAAAAAGTGCCAAACCTTCCCCAACAGTATTTAAAGGGCCAGAATGAGTGACATACACTCTGGTATGGCCGAATACTGTTTTTAAAGGGCCCAATCTCCCAGGGCCATAGTCCAGAGGTAACGGTTGGGCAACCAGGCTCCTCCAATGCAATGTGGCGAGATTGGTCTCGTCACACTTATTATTATTGCTTTTTGGGATTCCAAATGCTGTTAAGGAATCTTCAAAGTAAAATGTAACAGAAGCTAAGATAATACTTCAATGTCAGAACATTGTCAAATGTGCAATCTGCATCAAACCAAGATTATGCCTTGATAAAGGAGCTCAAACATTGCCTTTCTGGGTCCAACAATACCTGCATTGGATTAACCACTGATAGCCTGGACATCTGTTTAGTTTGTTCTCTAGTCTACGAGTGATATATTAAGTGAATGTGGTATAACAATCATGCTTTGGGAATGGACATGAGTGGGCACATTTTAACACAGCTCCTTTAAATACTGTATGCCATAGAGACCTACAAAAAAAAATCAAACAAAGAAGCTTTTAGGGGTTATTTAAAAAAATAATAATTGTGTCTTTGCTGTGGTGCATTTAGACATCTATCTACACCATCAAGAATGTCAGTCTTTTACTTTTATTTTTGATCTCTTCCCTAATTTTTAAACTAGACAATTTTAACTAAATACATTCTTGCAAAAGAAAAAAAAACAATACTATTATACACTGATCAGAGACAACAATATAACCACTGACAAGTGAAGTGAATAACATTGATTATATCATTACAATGATACCTGTCATGGAGTGGGACATGTTCTTAAATGTCATGTATTGGAAGCAGGAAAAATGGGCAAGTGAAAAGATCTCAGTGTCTTTGACAAAGGTCAACTAGTGATGCTAGATGGGTCAGAGTATCTCCAAAACGGCAAGTCTTGTGGGGTGTTGCTGGTATGCAGCGGTTAGTAATGCAAAAAAGGACAACTTTTGAACCAGCATCAGGGTCATGTGTGCCCAAGACTAATTGATGCATGTGGGAAGCGAAGGCTAGCCAGTCTGGTCTGATCACACAGAAGAGCTACTGCAGCACAAATTGCTGACAGATTTAGTGCTGGCCATGATAGAAAGGTGTCAGAACACACAGTGAAACACAATTTGCTGTAGACCGGACAGAGTGTCCATTATGACTCCTGTCCACTACGGAAAGAACTTTCAATGAGGATGTGAGCATCAGAACTGGACCATGGAGCAGTGGAAGAAGGTTGCCTGGTCTGATAAATCATGTTTTTTTTAGATTAGTTGGATGGCCAGTGTGTTGTTTACCTGTGGAAGAGATGGCAGCAGGATGCACTATGGGAAGAAGGCAGGACAGCAGAGGCAATGTTCTGCTGGGAAGCTTTGGGTCCTGGCATTCATGTGGACGTTACTTTGACTAGTACCACCTACCTATAGATTGTTGCGGACCACATACATCCTTTGTCAATGATGTTCCCCGATGACAGTGGCCTCTTTCAACAGGATACCATGCCACACTGCTAAACCACTGCTAAACCACACTTTCAACCATGCCACACTGCTAAAAATGTTCAGGAATGGTTTGAGGAACATGACTTGCCCTGGTCTCCAAATTTCCTAGATCTCAATCCGATTGAGCATATGTGAGAGTTACTGAAACAACAAATCTGATCCATGGAGTCCCCACCTTGCTAATGTCTTGGTGCCAGATACACATTCACAGGTCTTGTGAAGTCCATTCCTCATCACATCAGCGATATTTTGGCAGCACAAGGAGGAGCTACATAATATTAGGCACGTGGTTTTAATGTTGTGGTGGATCAGTCTATCACCATTATAGAGCAATGGAAGATACCTCATTTAGGAGGTGGGGGTGCCTTCTGATACACTATGCTGGTCTATTTGTCTAAGTACTTATAATAAAGTTATACATTTTTACTTGGACCGAGCTGTGTATTTTTTGCTGGAACCTTGTCGAGCTGAAGTTTGTTGTGTTTAAACTACTCCTGTTGACTATAGTGCATTGCTTCGGATCAGCATGACATTACTGCGGCAGGGATCACTGAAATGGATCTGCTGCTTCGGAACATCTTTACTCAAGCAAATATTAGTGTTTACATTTGTAGTCTTACCCCTTTTCTCCTAGTAATGTTTATACACAGACTTATTCATTGTTCATGGAGCCCATGAAGCTGCAGCTAATTCCCCCCTTGCTTCAGTACTTGTGCTCACTCTGACCAGAAACAAACGTATCCATGGTATCCATTCTGTCTCTGTGCATTCATTATAATAGCTAAAGTTTTTAACTGTTCAACATTATAGTGACTAAAAATGTTGTTATAGGTATTTATAGCAACAACCTAAACATAAAATTGCTGGTTTTTACCTTCGTTCATTTCAACTTGCAACCCTATATTTTAAATCCATATGATCCTTTTAAAAATAAAAATAGTGTTCTTCATTACAAAATGCATAAAATATGCCAAATATAACCCATATTTAATAATTAGCGATATACAAAAGATGTTGTTAATACATGAGGTAACGCTGTCAATAGGGTGCTGTTTTATATGCTATGTTTAGCCCAGACGAATTTTGGGCTGGGTTACACCTTAATGGTTTACCACATGTGATATTTCTACTGCTGCTTTGGAATCAAACTGTCCCATGTTATGATCTCTTAAGTGTTATATTTGAACTTTTTTGAGCCACACCAGATCAAAGTATTTTAGAAAGTACAAATAAATAACGCCATCAGTGTTTTTCCCTCCTAACTGCTACTTTCTGCCTCAAATTAATTATTTGGTTCACTTGGCATGATCTCTTTTCCCTAATGACGTGCCAGTGAGAGCCAATCTTACTTTTCTGAAAGGTTAGTTGTAGATTTATTTGTGAATTCTGTGTGTTGTATGAAACAGTCAAATATTCACAGCCCATCCCTGCAGACATAATATTTAACCCACTTCACATTCATAGGTAGATATTTTACAATAACGGTATCATTTTATCAGATACTCTACACCTGGCTGATCAGACATTTCTAAACAATCCTATCATATATATGTATAGCCCCAACTAAGCCTCATTTTCCCTCGCCGATTATAGCCCTAGGCCACATGTTTCCTAATTTTCATTCAACTCCCCATACATTATCCTTCTTGATTCTTCCTGTTTTTAATTCCTTTCCCTAGATCTATTAGACGAGGCTTGTGTGTTTCTTTAACTGTTTTAAATCAGTAATGTGTACAGCACATATTGCAGCTATGTTGTTATATATTACTTACACAGCTTACACTGGTGCTTTCATGATCTTGAGAAAAGTCCCACAAAGGGACTGAAACGTTGACACACTTTCTGGTGTATTATTGCAAGAAAGCTACCAAAATGATCTACAAAGTCCCGTGAGTGCACCTTCCTTGATATTTATATTTTGGTATAAGTGATTTGCACTCAGGCAAGGACAAGACCGTTGCATTGTAGTTTTATAAACATTTCAAAGCAATACATTAGGAGGTATTTTAGAATATACAGGCTATATATCTTTATTAAGGGTCACTGTAATAGCAGCACATGCTTTCATTTACTTTAAAAGTTGATATTGGGGACTGCTTTGTCTTTTACATGGAAAAGGGCAAACATTGCCAAAGGTATAGTAAGAAAAGGAGTGGGAGGAGATAGATCAAAGGGCAAGGAAGGGCATGAACCATATTGTTTTAAGGAACACAAGTTAGCTGGATACCCTGACCAAAAAAATCAAAGCATAACTACATTAGCAAATAAAACTTAACCTTTATTAGTCTAAGTAATTTAAATCACCCTTTTAATACTTGGAATAATAAAGGTTACGTTTTAATTTGCTAATGCAATTATGCTTTGATTTTTTTTTTTTGGTCAGGGTATCCAGCTAACTTGTGTTGGCAAAGGTATAGTCTTGAGAATTCAAGGTCTTGAGAATACTATGTACGTCTCAACTGTCCTCCTTTTAGAAAATATAACACCCACATCCTCTCTGTACCTTATTATTCTGGCGAACATCTTTTTCTAAGAGCCCAGAAGTGTAATGTATAAAAAAGATGCAGAATCAATAAAATTCACAGTGCTTTGCCTTGAAAACAGCGGCCTAAACACAATAACCACTAAAACCCACAATAGTGTTTATGGTTCATTGAGTCCTTTGGCGCAGTCCGCTAGGAAGTATTTAAACCATTTTCACCCTCAGGGCACCTTTGGTCCATTCACTATTAGATGTATAAATTGTGTCCCTTTTTGGACATAATACATTGATTGAGATCTCTGAGACAGTGAATTCTATCCAAATATGTGAGGAGTGAATATCTTTAAAATGTAAGGAGAAACTTCCACCTTAATGATATCAGATATTAGTGATATTACAAATAATGTAATTGTGTTCTGAATGAAGTTGTGAGGAGAAAGTTGTTTCTGTATGTTCTAGTAGTAGAGTCAGCTCCCCTGCTCTTGTTCTGTTTTCATGTAGCCTTAGTAGAACCATAGCTTGTTTTAAAAGGGGTGTGCTGACACATACATATATATTTATGCCTTTGACTCAGAGTCGAGACCAAAGGTCTTGTTAGGTCAAGGAGAGTTAGAGGGTTAGACAGGAGTGCTCTCCAAAGGTTGTTATATATAATTACTTTCTGTCTTTTCTTAGAATTCTACCATTTTGTCACACTTTCCATATGCTTAAAAAAGCTTTAAAATGTATTAGTGTTCTTGTAAGTTCTACATTTCTTTTTTTAAATGCCACAAGTCTCATATTTCCTTTCTATAATTGCCTGATTAATTAAGTTCCCTTAAAGCACTTAGCTATTTCTCATGGACGTCTTTCAGAAACTTCCATGATTATGCTTGTATGGACTGAATTCATTATATCTGTTATTCAGTACAGTTTTTCATATTCCTAAGATGCATGAGTTTTTAATGCTAAAAAAAACATGACAATCTCCCATTCCAAACTTATGCCCAGTCCAGTCTTCAAGTCCCCGACAGACTACACATTGTTTCTCCCATCTACAATCAGACTGGATCACATAAGTGTTTCAGACGAGCACAACTGATGCCTTTTGAAAGTGCGCCAGTGGTACTCAAGACCTTCCTTTGAAGAGGGAAGGCTACCAAATCTTCAGTGAGAGATGGTGGCTCAAAGATCAGCCATGGTTTATAAGACTAGGTCCCACTGCTATTGTTTCAGAACTAACAAACACTGAGATTCAAAAATGATTGCACAAACATGTATCTCAATATAAATAGGACATGTACTAGGACCGATAGTGGTTCAAACAAGTGATTAGATGTATAGAAATGATTTTCCTTGTCAGCTTACAAGGTCAGGACAAGGGAAGTGTGCTGTGATAAGTGATCAAGAAAGTCCAAAAATGTTGCTTGCAAAGTGTGAAGATAAGTACACAGTTTTCTAGTCTCCGAAAGTGCCCTCCAAAACATTCTCTAGGCCTCAGACAACAGGATCAGTATGTCCCCATGAGTATCTAGTCTACAATTAATTTAAGCCAAAAGACATACAAATCTTCCTTTGTTGGCGCTAACCAAAATAGAAATTAATACCTAAACAACTGGTCCAGACTTCATAAAGGCTCAGAGAGAAGACGGAATGTTGTCTCAACTTCCTTATTTCAAATAAAGACTGCCTTTTAGAAGAAACCTCAGGTGTGCCTGGGTATTTCTTTTTTTCATTAAACAACCGGTCCTGTGAATTAATGCAGATAATTGAGGAAATAAATGAGTGTCTATTCACACAGAAAGTTGTGGTGACTTGATGATCATTGGGTACCTACCTGGGGCCACAATTAGAAGCTCCAGACTGATGAATGAGGTGTGTGCAGGGCTCAAGGAGAGTGCTGTACATAGCCCTTTAATTCTAATTAAATCACCGTGTCTAAGCGATCAAATTCAGCCACAGTGATTAGTTCATAATCCCAGAGGATTCCGATCTTTCAGTACTGCTGCCTAGCACCGATTAATGTGTGATTTTCAGGGACAGCAAGTAGGAAGTGAAGCATGACAGGCAGATCCCCATCCCATGCTGTAATCTCACAATACAGAGTGTTCAAGCAGAAAGAAGATGCAACGCTAACATCAAAGGCAGCAGGAATGTAACTTGGATATCCCAGCAATCCAAGTAAAATTGAAAGGATAGTAGTAAAAAACAAACTGCACCGCATACATAAATATGAGTATCACATACACACGTGGATGAATAAGATTTACATCTAACAACTTGAATACAAAGTGTAGTATATATCTCAAAGAGAAAAGTATTGTAGTAGCAAAGTAATACCTGCTAGAGATAGTGTCTTTTGGAGCTTAATCTGTTATTTTCCTTGATGGGCAAACGATCAGATGTAAGATTAGAGGGCAATCAGTTCTGGTTCTGTTATCTCATATAAAATTACATCAACAATTGTGTAACCCAGTATATTCAAAGGTCTACTTTCTATAGTGATAAAAATACACTCACAAAGGGAGAGCCTCCAATCTGCTCTTAGATATCGCTTAGAGCGGTATGATCCCCCCTCATGGATATGTCTTTAGGCGTCCTTTTTAAGTGCTCACAGTACAACTGGCATATGAAATGAATAAAACAAATATAGTGCTCTCTGCTTGAAATAGTAACAATTGTAAATTCAGAATGAAATCTGAATGATAATGTCTTATCACTTGAAAAAGCCAAAGGGCGAAATGCTTTGTGATTGTTTAGAAGGACTCTGTATTTATTTTATCTATTTTTTTACCACAATAAAATAGTTTTTACCTTGAAAAAATAAAATATTATTTTTATTTATCTTACTTGGTCCTGTATTTTAGCCTGAATTTATCCTCACATTGTATTTATCGAGATGAGTTTCTACAGGGACTGCATCTACCTACATATATCCTTGGTGGGGATCACACCACCCAAGCTGATGTCATAGAGCAGTGGTCTGCAATCTTTTAGCACCCGAGGCCCGTCAGAAAAGGAGAAATACTTTGCGGACCGATGTCAGCCAGAAATAAAATCCAATGGTATGTGTAAGGGGTGCAGTGTGTGTGTGTATGGGGGACAGTGTGTTTGTGTATGGGGGGGGCAGTGTGTGTGGATGGGGGCAATGTGTGTGTGTATGGAGAGCAGTGTGTGTATGGGGAAGTGTGTGTGTATGGGGAGCAGTGTGTGTGTATGGGGAGCAGTGTGTTTGTGTATTGGGGCAGTGTGTTGGTGTATGAGGGGCAGTGTGTGTGTATAGGGGAGAATGATTGTGGGTCTGTGGGGTTGAAAGGGTAGATGAATAAATATATAAAAAAAATTAATAAGAAAAAAGAAAAATGTAATTTTGATATCTCACCTCCCTGCTTACATTTGCCTGGGAGGGGGGACATTTCCTGGAATCTCTGGTGATCCGGTGGGGAAGCACTGGTGGTCTCAGGAGCTGCTAGATTTCACTCTCGCAAGATTTGAAGCGTTGCCGTAGTAAGCGAGAGGAGCTGCAGGTTAGAGCTCCCCCGAGTCCTCTCTCCCTCCCCTGCTGGCTGCCAGCATTACACTGCTAACTGGCCGGAGAAGGAGATGCAGAGCCGGCAGGGGAGAGGGAGGCACGGTTCCCGGTGCTATGATCATAAGATCATAGCACCAGGGAAATATCTTGTGGCAATTTATTGACGGTCCGCAAAAGCTTTCACCTGATGGTATAGTCGGGTGAAAGCTTTCGCAGACTGGCAATAAATTCTTGCGGACCAGCACCTGTCCACAGCCCAGGGGTTGGTGACCCCTGTCATAGAGCATATGGTGCTCTTCAAGGGACACTATAGTCACCAAAACAACTCTAGCTTAATTAATCTCTGACGTTTCATTGCTCAATTCTCTGCCGTTTAAGAGTTAAATCACTTTTGTTTCTGTGTATGCAGCCCTAGCCACACCTCCCCTGGCTGTGACTGACACGGCCTAAATGAAAGCAAAATAGTTTAATCTTCAATCAATTTTCAATGTCACTTATTTAAGTTTTTATCGCCTGTTCTGTAAATTAAATTTAATTACATACAGGAGGCTTCTGCAGGTTCTAGCAAGCTATTAGCAGAGCAGGAGATAAGAAATTATTAATTAAACAGAATAAAGGAAGTGTAAACATTAGATGACTCTTTACAGGAAGTGTTCGGGAAGGCTGTATAAGTCACATGCAGGGAGGTGTGACTAGGGCTGCATAAACAAAGTGATTTAACTCAGAAATGGCAGAAAATTAAGCAGTGAGACTGCAGGGGCATGATTTATATACCATAACTGCTTCATTAAGCTAGAGTTGTTTTGGTGACTTTAGTGTCCCTTTAAAAATGTAAGTATGTAAGTAGATTTCATTCTGAATTTACAATTTAAAGTTACCTTTGCTGTACGACTCACCCCAAAAACAACTTCTTTAGCTTTTACTGGAGTGCCTGGATGAGGAATTGTTACTTTCAGAGTAGTGGCTGTTCTGCTTTAAACTTTAATATTTTTTTAATAGATATTCTGATGGACTTTAATTATAGATATTACTGTAGTTGTCACATAGTAAAAGCCCTTCAAAGTAATTTAAATAAATAAAAGTGTTTGAGATACGATTGGAACATAGAAGTGATTAGTGCAGATTTAAAGTATGTTAGGTCAACGACAGGGCGTGAGAAGAGTTACTGAGAGATAATAAAATGAAATGACAAGCATTTTTTTCTGGATTTGAAGGAAAATAAAACGCCTTTCTAATTCATATGGTTATTGTGAGGAGTTAGATTAGATGGAGATCTGGTAGAAAAGGAAATGCTGATTGATGTGAGGATAGTGGGTGCAGAAAGCCAAGATACACATACAAATGAGGACATCTATACGGCTAAATTACATAAATGACGTATTCATTTAAAACATCAATTTAAATACAGTGGATTTTTAAAGAGCGCAAATAAAAATAATAAGGAAAAAAAATTACTTTTGTAGTTAAAGAACTCTCCTTGAAAGGATAAATAATCACACATCAAAAAAGTTGCCTCTACTGTAAGGGGAAAGTTTAGAGATAAAGTTAGGGCTTCACTTACGCTTAAGAATTACATTTAGTTTGGGGGTCGTCTTAAAATAATTTATGGTAACAGGTTAATATCCTGCTTAGTCCTAAATGTCCTTAGATTCTAAACCACCCTAACCGAAAACACCCCTAACTTGTAACCCTATAACGTCGTAATTGCATTGCAAGTTAAATACTGCTGTACCCATCATGTCCTTTTACATGCTGCAGTCTATTTATCAGCATCTTTTTAAACTGGATGTTTTCATAATTGCATTTTTAAAGTGAATCTAAATGAAAAGACATTTGAGGTTGTTCACAGATTTGATAATTATGTAGGATTAAAAAGGAATTTCAATCGAAGTACAAACTAGTGGAAATGAAAAAAAATCAGCTATTTTTTTTTTTTACGGATTAGTATTCTAGTTTAAAATTGTTAATTTATTTTGTCAGTTCTATACATTTCCTGTTTTAGTGAGTTGCATAACTTAAAATTACATTTAGTTTATTAAGTGCTTACAAAGATACAGAATAACAGCCAGATACAAAATCAATAAACAATTGGCAAGACAATGAGGGATATTTATCAAACTGTTCTGTTGTAAAAATAAAAAAGTGGTACGAAAATGTAGGGAGGCGGCATCAATGGAATGTCCCTGCTGGTCCCACTGGTTTCCATGGTGATTCCTCCAATTTTAGTACTCTATACTATTTTTTTTTTTTTAAAACAGAGTACTTTGATAAGTAACCTGCATTGTAGTAATACTGCAGTGTATCCAAATTTTAGTGTTTTTTTTTTAAATAATAAAAATCAAGGATTATGCTTAGCAATGGAGGTTCTCTTTTGAAACATAAGGGCAGATTTGTCGCCAAAACTTTTATGTCTAATTTTTTGCAAACGTTTGGTGCAGTTTATTAAGTCTGTCAGGTGTTTTTTTTTCCTCACCTCTTTTGTGTCCTAAATGCCATTTTGAATATATGCCATTTTTTCAGGGACACAACGGATTAATCAGAATGTCCTGTTTCTTCCCCTCTAATTTTGTTAGCCTTCAGAGATGGACATTTCTGTGAAAACGGATTGATTTTTTCATGAAGAAAATCAGCACATTTTAGATTGCTTTTAGAACACTAATACATTTGGTCCAAATAATGTCAGAATTTTACCTTAACCACTTTTTATAGCACCGATAAATACCCTCATTGTCTCAATATCATAGATGTATGTGGATAAAGAAGCTCGAGTACAGTGGTGACCATTCCAAAGTACTCTTGTTACAAGTTCTTGATAGGATGAATAAAGTCATTACAAGACAAAGGAAACTATTCTTCAGGAAGCACGTGTTGATGTTAGAACTGACAATATTTGAATTGAAAAAAAAGCTTTGTCTCACCTAAGTTATATATTTTTTATATTTTATCCAAATTGAAACATAGGTTCACAGCTCGGTATTTAGTGAAAACACATCTAAGACCTTTCCATTATTTTTTCATGTACTTAAAACACTGATACAAATTCAGTGCAATTTGATTTCTTAACATTAAAAATCTGCTGAATGGCGAAAAAAATTGACCAATTTTTAAACTAAATTAAAGCGTTATCCCTGAGTAAAAATGCTAATGAATTGCTTAACCCCTTAAGGACCAAACTTCTGGAATAAAAGGGAATCATGACATATCACACATGTCATGTGTCCTTAAGGGGTTAATAATTATATCCCAAACTACCCATTAGACATAATAATAACCATGTGTTGGTTGAAGGATTTAAGAAAATTATCATGGGCCCTTGTGACACCTGTAAGGAGAGAGAGAGACATGATATCATGTATTATGTGTTACTCTCTATGTGTGATAGAGGCAATAGGTAATAAAAAGAACTCATACAAAGGTCTTAAGACCCCTGTGTTATCCCAGAGACTATTAGCTACCCCCTTCTTTGGCAGAATGAAGGTTATTTATGGACTCTTTCCCTATCCAATTTAAATGTAGTTCTCCTTTCTCTTCACCCAATATGCAGGTGGATAGAAATAGCAGGGTGAGTGGGCCTGTAACTTTACTCAAGGTAAAATAATAGATTTTGAACAGATAGCTAAAACAAAAAAGGAAAGGTCCATGTAACATACTTACCTGCTCCTTGCGTCTGCACTGCTTCCATCGTTGGCCACGCAAGCAGAACACTCCACGTGTCCATGCTGCTCCCCTGCTAAGGTCGCACGGACTGACAGCACCATGCGACTGTTCAACCTGAAATAGCTTTTTCAATACTTAACGCAGAGATGACATGGATTAATCAGAATATGTGTTAACATATATAATGCTAATTTGGGTCCTTTTTCATCCCCTATCATGCCTTCTCCCTTAATACACGTTTAGTGCTTAAAGAAAGTCTCTCTTGAACTTTTGATATTGACCTTTGCTTGTATATTGACTTTGAGTATTTCTGGTATCCTGGCCTGGCTTGTTTATTGACTGTGTGTATTTCTGGAATACTGACCCAGGTGTTTTTTTTTTTTTCATATATCTGTATTTCTATCATCCTGATCTTGGCTATTTCTGACTTTGTCTGTATCTTTATTAACACTAAGTCGGGCCACTCTAAAACCCAGTAATAAGTCTATACTAGAACTTCTATTTGTAAAATTTGCCAGTTACTGTAAGTTAATGTACGACCCGTGATACTCCATGCTCAAATTTACAATACAAAAATTAAGATAGCAATAAAAAGTGATCCACTGATCTTTGTTAGAAAATTTCCAATATTAAATGGACACTCTAGGCAGAGACATACTATGAAACTCCTTTTTGTAAAACATTCCGTGGATAATGCATTAAAATATCCAAATACTTAAAAATAAAAATAAATAAGAAAAATACACTTATATTTAAAGTTCCTAGTGCTGTGAATTTATACAAGAAAGCAGACAGTCCATTCTTCGATCTAGAAGACTTTTTACCAATATGGAGTCTCTATTTTTTTTTGTCTGAGGTGTTCTAATCTTATTCCGTAATGGAATATGGAATATATAGTTTAGTCCCATAAAACAAGTCAATCATCGCATAGGAGACTTGAGCTGTGAATAACCTTCACCACTACCATGGCTGTAATTTCACAACTGTAATCACTCCTCAGACTTGTGTCAATCAGGCTTTAACCAGAGCAGAAGGGGACATGGAAGTGATGTCCATCCAAGTTTTCCATACGGACGGTGAGTGCATGCCACACGTACAAGTTTAATGGATCTTGGATAACAAAGAAGGAAATAAAATTCCTCTCTTGACCTCACTGATCCAGGGACAGTCTTACAGCTGCAGAAGTGTTTGCAATCCACTGCATTTATAATGCACTAAGGGAATGTAGCAGAGCATGCAAAGTTCTGATGTTGCATAGAATGACCCATTAATGAATCAAGATTTATAGGAGGATTAGAGAATGCATGTGTGTGTTGATGTATAGTTTTTCCAAATGGCACTTGCTGACCTGTGATTAAAAAAAACACTCCAGGCACATAAACCACTTATGTGTTCTCCCCGGTAAATAGGTGAGGGCTTGCAAATGCTGCACACAGCAGGTCTGCAGCTTTTGCAAGCTTTTCTTTTTATATACACCCCCAAAAAACATGCAGGAAACAAAATGCATGCAAGTTTTCTTTGGGAGTATAACTAGTAAATTGTTAAAAAAAATAAAAATAAAAAAAAATAAACCCTACAAATTAATAAATAAATACAATGTTCCATTGTAAAAGTTGTGTTCCATTTAGTAAAAGTTTAAAACATTGAGGGAGTATTATTCACATTATGTCTTGTGAAGAAATTACATTCTTCTTAGTATAATCTTTTAACTGAATAATACTGGGTATGAGCAAGGGGATGATAGCCTTAAATACCCCAAACAACTTATGCTCATTAGATTGAGCATTCGATTCTACCTATACATTGTGCTAGCAGTTTTTTCTGGCAAATGAATAGATTTAGCAGAAAAACCTGTTTAAAAATAAGCTTTTCTCCCAGCTGTCGGTCAGAGCCTTGGGGTGCGGAGCAGAAAAGACCTCCCATTAGGCAGCTCTTCTAGAAGGAGAAGCGGAGGATGGCCCGGAGGTGGGTGTTACACGAAGAGTAACATCCACGAAGTGGCACTGTAATGGAGAAAGTGTGAATAAGTCAATATATTTTACATTATTGTATATATGATATATGATGTATTAAGTGTATATGGGAGCAATTTCAGGTAAGTAATTTTTTTCACAACAGATTCACCTTAAGCATTTCAAGTTAGGCACTCAAACATAAGTAGGTGTAGGTATAGGTTAGGTATAAAAAAGAATTTGTTTCCATACAATGAATATAAATACTCATTCTGAGCCTGGTATAGAGACAAACAAATATTAATATCACAGATAATCCCAAAATAACTGCACAATAAACGGTTATATTGACATTTTAACTGAAACTTCAAAAAAATCCTTTGTATTATTATAGAGGCTACATAATAGTATGCAACTCTTCCATGACACCATCTGTAGGTAATTTTCTTAATTCTTTTTAATGATTCTTAATTTAATCAAAATCATTTCATGTTTAGTTATTATTTGAAGAATAATTTCACATTTTGTTTTTGATTATCATTCCTCCTCTTAATATGCCTTTAAATTAAATAAATTGTTCTGAACATTTTGCCTTCTCTTGGAAACTAGAAATGGATTGCATAATTTTTTTTAGCTCCCAAAAACAGCTGTACGAGGCTAGGGAGGAGTAGTAAATCGCACACATATCGTCCACGTTCACCAGTTGAAATAATTCTTCCTGCAGGTGCAAAATTGTGTACTTATCTTGTCAACATTTGCATTACGCTTGCCTGGCACAAGTTATTTAGGTGTTAGACATTATGTTTACTTGTGCCAAAGAGGTGACATAATGTCTATTGAAACGTAGTTACTGGTGACTGACACGGAACATTAAAAACAAAAAACTAGATCAAAGACGTGGAAAGGCTAGATTCACTCAATTACTGAGCTACGGCACAGAGGGGAGGCAAGGGAGCCATATTTTGTTCTGTGACTTAGAATTAGATAAACTAAGCCACATTTAAATCACTTACTGACACGTTTGCTGGCCATTCCAGCTATGAAGAGCTTCCTGTCTTTAGGTGTTATTATATTTTATAGCCTTCAATGATCAAAGAAATCTTTTGCAGTTTATATGTAAATTTTTAATGCCCACGTTAATGTCAACATCTTAAAAAAGCAGTAATTCTTTCTAAATTGAATCAATTTTTAATAGGCATGATATATGGGTTTATTCACTCAGTGGTGGATTGTCAAGAGAGGAATAAGAACCTCAGATTAAAAAATTCTAAATGTCATGGTATTGTTTCCAATTTAGATAGCCTAAGTTGATTTACTAGTAAACAGTGGTATCTCAACATAGCACCAAACATAAGGTATGTTCCACTGGCTATATAGATATTGTGGAAAAATTAATGGAAGTGCATAACTTTATATTAAGAACATAAAATGGAGTTGGCTTTTATTGGACCAGGTGCTAATGATTATGATGGGACTCATAACTGAGTCTTCTAAATAGAAAGCACTAAACAGCCAGACCTCCGTGTGTCTTGTACAGGGTGGAGTTGGTGCTGGAGGGACATTTTTAAGAATACACATATCCTATGTCAATCTCTCTCTTCCATCTCTTAACACAGTGTATCGGTCCATCTTACAAGCTGCACAGCTCTCATCTCCTCTCTCACTAATAATAAACTGTGAAGACCTCTCTTCTTAGAATTCTCTTGTCCTCTACTCGCCTTCCCTTCATACTAGCAGGCAGAAGTTGCTGCCTAGTACAGTAAAAGTGGATGTGTGTGTAGTGACAAGTAAGTGTAGCCAAAATGGGACAATCCACACAGCCACATTATGTTGCTTTTTTTTTGACTGTTTAAGAGATAGAAGCAACAAGATCATTTGCACACTGCACAAAGTCAGATTTATGGTTAAATAATTTATAGCCCACCATTGCACATGTTTTTCTCTCTGCATCCCTGCCAACTTCCCATACGCTATTCCTTTTGCAAAATAACATAGACCAGGAACATGTGAAGAGTAAGCAAAAAAATATTTGTTATTTTTTTTTAGAATCAATGGGCCTTTCCATGGACATTGGCCTGGAGTTGCAGCCCCATTAGACTCTATGTTAAACCAGACCTGGAAACTTCCATGACAGCTCCAACCTTTTTGTAGTTATGTCATACAAGTCCTAAGCTGTATGCAGCGGCAAGTTACATGGCACTTTTAACCAGTATTAGTAATATAATTGGATTGGATCTGTCATCCCCAACATGTAGATAAGGATATTCCCCTCAAATTAGACAAATATACATGCAGCTTGATTCATGGATCATAATTGGTAAATTGTGGGATTTGACATATTTGCACATAGCTGCTCATTTAAGCCATACACAAACACCATAACCACTACAGCGCACTTTAAAGTATGGATTACAACATATATCTAAAGGTTACGTCCAACACATCTACAGCACCTTTAAATTAACAGAAACAATGATCCCCAGCTACCTTACCACATATTAGAATGCAAGAATGATGGGGCATTGTCATGTCTTCTAGGGGTCCAGAGACTGCATCCATAGATACCTGTGGGTGACAAATTTGTAATCTGTATATACATTCCAACTGCATAGATTTAAAAATAGGGAAATACAAATTTTGAAAACAAATTTTGATGTTTGCATCTGAAAATAACTTGACTAGAGCAATGTGTAGGCAGAATTAGATTTTCTATGCAAGATCACAATGTTGTTTTTATAATGTCAGGTGCAATTTAAATGTGTTGTTGGCATACAAATATAAGGATGGAAAATTAAGATACAAATTAAATTGTGTCTCTGCATTTGCAAGCAATTATATGAACCAATAATAGTGCGTGCAGGTGGCCATTGCACACCACTTGAAAATGACAGCACCGTTTCAAATTGATCTAATTATATTTACATTTGGTGCAACATTCTACTCCATTGCCACATACTGGTTTTACGAGGAATACATTCTTAAAGTGGGATGTAGTTGGATTATGTCATTACTGCAGGTCTTTCCAAGACTTTGACATTGTCTCTTCATCGTTTCCATCATAGTTAGAAAACGGGACCTCCCATTGTGTAGTGTACGCCAAGCCAGCTGGCAGTCTGTCCACCACACATTGCCCTCCACGTTCAAGCTGCTCTTGACATTGATGTTGAGTCAAAACAGGCAGGGAAGGAAATAAGTGGGGATTAACTAAAATGACAAATTTAACCTTTTACATGCTGACCGGTACTCACGCCATTACCGTGGTTAAGAGAGAAGTAATGCTGTGTGTTTAGGTATAGAGAGACTAGGATAGCGTTCCTCGATGCCTCCAATACACTTTTTCTTTTCTAACAGATACAATTACTATTCAAATCTGTATGTATGTAAGGTAGCATAATTTCCAGCATGCGTGTGGGTAAGGACTCTTTACTGGAGGCATGCATATCTCGTTCAACATGATTTGCAATCACTCATAGAGCACAAATAATAAGATCTTTGATAGTCCAAGATAGTTATAGCTTATTTCTCGGTTCCTTATCTGCACTATCCCTACCTTGGTTTTGAACCTTATTCCTGCATACTGGTTTTTGGTGGGGTTTTCTAGCTTTCCGTGTCTATCTTCTTGTTTGCCTACCTTTAGGGTTTGGGGCAACGTCAACATTTTCCTTCATTTTTTTCATTATTAGGCCTGGCCATTCTAAGATAATTCTTTACATCTTAGAATGGCCAGGCCTAATAATGACATTATTATTGTTATTATTATTTTATCTATGGCACGTATCAGTATTATGTCTTCAGCATGCTTCTTTTCAGAATTCACCTTGCTCAGTACCTAAATATATGGATACATTGGAGGAATTGTATTGCCTTATAATTTCTTATTAAAAATAACTGCTATAAAAGGAGCACCTTATGGACTTGATTTCTTTGCAGGTATTTTACTATTTTAAAATAAAGTATTAAAAAAATCTCTACATCCAGTGGTGTCAATGAAATAGACATCAATTAAAAATAGAAATAGTAAAAATAAAAAATGGCTATCTGTTACAGTTATACAGTTTGTGCAAAACGTTCTTAATATGTATAGATAGATATTTCATCCTCTCATTACTAAAACGATTCTTTCGTGGATATCATTTTGCAACCCTAATTGTGATTTTGGCTTTTATATAACACCAGCATATTCACCACTGTACAATACAGATATTACAATATTATTAAGGGGACTTTAGCAACAAATGAAACAAACTATTAGAAATTGTGACAGGAACAATAAATTAATGAGAGCTCTTCCCAAACAAGCTTACAATCTAGAGAACGCGCGGTGTATAAACACAAACACCACCCTTCTGTGGTGACGTTACTGACATACATTTAAAAAGATTTATTTCTGGGCCAAATCTCCATCCTATACAACAGGGGTTCTCAACCCAGTCCTCAGGACCCCCTACCAGTCCAGGATTTGGGGATTACCTGGGTGTGTCTAAGGTGTTTAGAAAAAGGGGAAAAAAACACAGACTCTAAGGTGTTTTTTTTTCTTTTTCTAAACACCTTAGACACACCCAGGTAATCCCTAAACCCTGGACTGGTAGGGGGTCCTTGAGGACAAGGTTGAGAACCCCTGCTATACAACATTCTGACACGAAACGCACCCCCTGGAAGCCTTCTCATATGTGACTGCCTGGGAGAGAGATCTGGGCCCCCTGGGGGACCCATCGGACTGGGCGGACATTTGGGAGGCCAAAGCATCGATCACTATATGTGTCAATCATAAAGAGCAGGCCTATAAGACTCTGCTCCACTGGTATCTTACCCCCCTGAGACTCAAACAAATGCAACAGTTGGATTATAACCCCTGCTGGAAGGGATGCTGAGAGAGGGGCGCATATATCCATATGTGGTGGGAGTGTAACCACATATCCCAACTGTGGAGAGAAGTTGCCAGTCTCTCCTCCAGAGCACTACAAATAGACCTTCTCCTAGATCCATGGATCTGGCTACTGTCTAAACCCCATGAGGAACTGACCAGGGCACAAAATAAATTGGTGGCAAAAGTAGCGCTGGCAACATGGAGAACAATAGCCACACACTGGGGCAGCACGGAGATCCCTGCAATCCCGGAGGTCCAAAGGAAAATAAAAGAAGTCATGGAGATGGCCGAATGATCCGCACTTATCCACAATAACACCAGGTTCTTCCACAAAATCTGGGACCCATGGGGCACTGCATTAAATTAAGGGCCATAGCGGGCGCCTGGCTGGATGTGGGGGGGGGAGGGGGCGCGGCGCCCCTCTCTACCCCCTTCTCTCCTGTCCGCCCTGGCTCCTCTCTCTACCCCTACCCTCCATACCAAGCTACCCAACCCAGACCCATACCTCTTCCCATTCCCCACCAAACACCCACACCCCTAAAGGATCAAATACATACCTAGTTCCCAAAAGAGGAAGAGACAAAAGCACCATGAAACAAATAAGAAGTACACAGAAAAGATGGACCATAAGTTAATGGGCACCCAGGGGCCTCTAGAACAACACACGCCCCACAGATAGCTTTTAGTCAAAGACCGCATTCTCACTATATCATGAGATTGTTATAAAGATCATGGCATCCCGTAATTGAGGACCCCTACACCCAATCAGTAGACACGGGTGCGCCTTACGAGACACAACACTCGGTTGGATAGACCTATGGGACCCCAGAACTGCTATGCTTACGCACCCACCACACGCGACTTATCCCAAACTCCAGATGCAGCATGGTCACAGAATGGAACGGCACGTTGCCAATGAACTGGGTGCACTGGATATTTCTCCCATCAAAACGAAGAATCATATCATAAGGTTTCAAAGTGCATACACTAAACCCCTTCTGATGTAGTAGTAGCCTAGCTGTAGGCACGAGAATACATGAATGGTGAGAGACTGGTTATGTTACTCCCACAACCACTACTGTTGACAACTGTCAGAGGATAACAGAAAAATGTATACTAAAAGGAGACAGTGAAAGGGAACCTCTGCAACATGTTACATGAAAATGAAATATTGAAATAATATTCTCATGGTAAGATGTACCACACCACCTTTAACATGTATTGTAATTCTGCCTATCCCATTAAACTCTTTACTTTGCCTTCTGTAACTTCCTACACTGTTGAGCAAAACGGAAAAAAATACCATAAATAAAGAATTAAAAAAAAAGAAAAAAACCAAAAAGATTTATTTCCCCCAAAATTAGTCTTGTTGTTAAGCACTATGTGAGTTTGAGGAACACAAATTCCTTTGGGACCTAATAAGGCACCTGGACTTTCTATGAACCTTGACAGCCTAGACATACTGTATGTTTCACACCTTCTCTACGCATACTTAGACATTTTGCAGACTTTAATGTAGCAAATTTAATTAGAGCCTGGCAATAAGAGGTTTCGTACAATAGAAAAAGCAGGATTAATTTGTGGGAATCTAACAGTCATTTAGCCGGTAAATATTGCATTATGTTATAATCTCATTTTATATTTGATAAAACATTTTACCCGTCACATTTTTCTCAGTTTGTTTACTGTTTATACCTCCAGAACCTCCTCCCAGATGCTCTTCTTTCTCCCTCTACAGAGGGCACAAATTACATGATCCATAACGGCCAATGTACGAAGAATTGGTACATGGGAAATCTTATAATCAGGCTAGAGTTATAGACATCCTGCATTCCATCTGCCTGACCATGTTCTTCTAGCAACCTGCTGAGAGGTGTACTTGATATTTGTGTCACAATATGATGTAGCACATCTTACTGGAAAAAATAAATATATGTCAACAGAAGAAAATAGAATAAATCAACCTGAACATATATGGAGAACAGAGACATGTATCTATTTAATACACAATGCAGTGTAGTAAATTGCAAAATGTAGGGAAAAATAACAATGTAAAGACGTGACTATAAGTGAGTTGGATATTTTTTTTCAGACCAGTTATTGCATCAAAAATTTTGCAATTAAAGGATTACTCTTAGCAAATCACTTCAAATCACTGAAGTGGTCATGGTGCCTGGTGTCTGTACATGAAGTGTTGGAGGTATAACTCCACTTCAGGCAGTGTCATTGGGGCGTCATTAGCGCCAGGATCACTGATGAAAATTCTGTGCAAATTTGTCATCTACTATGCTGTGTGTGCTGCCTCCCCCCCCCCCCCCCCCCAGACTCATGGTCCTCTCCTTAGCTTGTCCTCCCCTTACATCCCTCCTCCAGCAACTTAATGGAGTGATGTCAGACTGCAGAGAAAAAATTGGCTCTGTGCTGGAATAATGCTAAGTATATATTGAATTTTATTTATTTGTTTTTTTGGGGGGTGACGATGACAGCACAGCAAGGGCTACTTTTAAAAACTACTGTTTCGTATATCGTGAATATGTAGCAATATCGCACAGACTATTCTGCAATTCTTGTAGAGACAAAATACACTCTGTTTTACTATTCTGGAGTGAAAAATGACTAGTGAAGAGAACATACAAATTTGTCTTGTCCTAAAACAGACCACGCATTTGTACAATATTCTTTTGAGGAGGGCCTTTTTCACCTCTTTGTCTGTCAATGTTTTTTTTTTCTGTCAATTACTTGTTATTTAACCCCTTTGTATAATTGGAAAGAGATGTGGAAAATATTAGCATTTTATAAAAACTGGTAATAATAATAAAATTATTATTATCAGGGGGTGGGGCCTGACAGTGATGGCAACTGGACGCATTCTCTTTGAGGTCCTCAAGTGCGACAAGCTATTATCCAGTTACCCGGGTGTCTCCTGCTTGGTTTGAGCCTCCTTGGCACTCTAATTCAGTTGACCGGCTCGGGGAAGCTTCCAGTGGTCATTGACTTCAGTCTCAGCTGAGACTCACTTAGTGAGAGGCCTGGTTAGCACTGCGGCAGGGAGGGGCGGCCGATCTCCCAGCCCAACACGTGCTTACTCACCATACAGCTAATGCCCTGCTACCCCCTCTTTGGACCGGTGGGGGTGATCCTGGTCCCCACCCTAGGGGTCCCTACTCTCTGAGGGAAACAGGTGCCACTGCCATGACAATTCCGAGAGCAACACAGCTACAATGGCAGAGACCATGTGTTCCTCGAAGCACCAAGGAGTGTGGTCCAGAGTTATGTCTCGGCTAGATGCCCTCTTCGACAAATTCTGGGACAAACTAAAATCCAGGTTCCTCCAGATGACCCCTCAAGCCCAACTACCATACTTACCTGCAAAGATCATCAGGGGCCCCTGTAGTCACCGCGTGGCAGCGGATTCAATGATGGTACGTCTCAGGAGGGCAGACCGCATCAACAAGTTCCAAGGAAAGCAAGTCACGAGCCTGCTCGCAAAACGCAATCCGAGTGTTATATTCCGGCAGCAGCGAGGAGTGATGCCCGGAGACTGGCAACAGGTCTGTCCTGTCTATCTGCTACACCAACAGTATTTGAAGTGCAAGGCTCCCTACCTAATACCATCTTGCAGGACTGTCTCATGCCCATGAAGGGTATAGGCTGAATAGTACCCGGAACTATCTTTCACCAGCATCATACCTGATTAACCTATGGTGAAACGTTGTGGAAATGGTTTAGGCTATCTTGCAGCAGTCTGGACACACTAATATTGTTATTGGAGGTCTTTGGGGGTGGTAACCTTAAGTTGTACACTGTTAATCAGCTTGTTTGCCGGATCTTTTTCTACTATGAGATATTATAACAATACTGTCCCACTGTTCTATTTATGTCAAAATGCCTGGGGACTGCTGTTGGGACACCTCAAGCCTGTTGTATACTTATGCACTGCAAAAAATAATAATAATTAGTATCATATTACAGTACAGTTGTACTTGTTGAAAGTTCAGAACTTGAAGTCTGCAAAATGTAATTTAGTGCATAAAAAAAATCAATTAATCTGAATCTAGCTACTAAACCAGTTACAGGCTGCCTGTTGACATAATATAATATCGTTTGCAGGTCTGAATATTGTGGCAAAATATTTATAGAACCATCTACCATGTATAGAACCAGAGATATGAAGTGGTCTGGTACTTGAAGTCTGTATGTCCAGTGTTTCAATTTGTAAAGCCGTACATACAGAGATATAGTACATTACTACTAGACGTGTAACTCCACCTAAGGCAGCATCATTAGCCAGCTGGAAAACAAGTCCTCCAATCTCAGTAGTTTTAAAGTTAAAACAGCATTATTTGAAAACAAAAATATGAAGCACATATTGTTTCTCTTCTGTAAAATCAGAGCATAGAAAAAGCCTTATAGATACTTTCATCTTTACGTTGCAGATAATCAAGCTCAAAACACAAAAACAACAAAAGCATTTTGAAGAATATGTTCCTCCCATCCGTACTGATGAGCATTTTTTTCAAAGCAGTCATGCACTCTACTGTGCTGTGCCTACAGTGTGCAGATGCGCTAGAGGTCTTGTTATTATTGCCTGTGATTGGAGGCAATGAGTCAGATTGCTGTTACCAAAATGTTTATGTGAAATAATTTCTGAGTCATATGTTTGCATCATATACAACCTGTTTGACAATCAAAACAGTGTGCCCTTTAGCTGTCAGCTAACGATTAGACCATGTTTTCCAACAAAACCCTTAAAATATCACCTAACTGTGCACTGACATGACTTAACATTTGTAAGTATTAAATTCCCTAAAACAGCTCACACTAGAATTGTATTGTTGCTGGATCTTCATTATAAAATAACTTGCTTAGTTTTTTTTTGTCTGTTAGTAATGTTTCAGAAATAGCTCTGTGTTGTGCAGCGCTAAATGATGACATTAGAGAGCAAGGTGAGTATATAGGACCTCTAGACAAACAAAAAATGTATAATAGAATGTACTAGATACAGACAAACAACTTGGCCTTTTAAAGGGATTTTCTAGGCTACATAAGTAACACAGCTGAATTCAGATGCCTGACAGACGGATGCTGCTGTCAGGCATCTGAATTTATACTGTAACTAGGCATAACCAGAGCCAGATTACCTATTAGGTGAATAAGGCGACTAGGAGAAGGCACTTCTTGAACCAGCAAGTAAATCAAAAGAGCTCCCTGGACAGCTCTGCTATCCCTCGCTTCGTTGAGGAAGTGTTGTAGTCTGTACCAATATCACTTGCAGACCACTGTAAGAGTGCCTTCGTGGTCTCGTTGCCATGTCTCAATGACTCAGAGTGCCACGGCCAGAACTCTGAGTCATTGACTGAGCACAGAAACTGAGGATACTCTAAAAGTGGTCTGTACATGATATTGGTACAGATAATGAAGCTCCCCCATTGGACCTCCAGTGATCCAGCTCAACCTCCACCAGGGATCTTACTTAACCTCCTCTTTACTGCCAGAGATCATGCTCACCCTCCATGAACAACCAGGGAATGTAAGCAAGAAGGGGGTGAGAAACACTACAACATTTGGTCAACGCACACACACGTCACTCACACGAACAAAGCTCAGGGCTTTATGAGGGCCCCTGATCTGGCACCCTGCCTAGGGTCCTGGGAAATCTTAATCTTGCTCTGGACATAACTTATGTCAATTTTGTTACAGGAAAATAGGTAACTCAAAAACACTATTGGCAACACAATTACATGATATAAAATACAGTAGCAATACCAATTACTGAATGAAATGAAGAAGTAGAGATGGATACCTGGAGTTAAAAGAATGAAGAGCAATGATGAGTTAAAATAGAGCTGTGAAGAACTGGAATGAAGAGAAGAGTAATGTTGAGCTGTACTAAAGGAAATATAGCAATATGAAATAAATAAAAGAGAGATGAGAATAAGATGGAATAAGGAGGAGAGAATGCATGGAAATCTGTAGTGGAGTGGAAGAGTAATATAGATCTGGAGAGTGTTGAAATGTATAGGAAAGAAATGTACAGGTGTGAAAATATATGTGCATGTGAGTGTATTTATTTCTTTATATGTGAAGGAAAAAAGTATTCAGCCATGTAATATGAAAAATAGAGACACTTATTGAAGAAGATACAGGATACAAGAAACATTGTACATAGGGCAATGATGCCTCAGTTCCTTTAGAAGAATGCAGCTTGGAACCTCAAACAGTTCTCCCAGCATCTCTTCGACTGTTCAAAACAGTCCAAAACACTCTGTAAAATCCTTAGTTGGAATTGCCACCAGCTGCCTCATTGTATTTACCTGAATCTCATCTACGGTGCGAAATCTCTTACCTTTCAACGGTAATTTTAGTTTTTGGGAAAGACAGAATAGCCAACAGATTCTCAACCATCTTTGAAGCACCTATTGCATTGCCCCTGAAATCCTTCTGAATCATTTGAATAGTTTCCGCGGAGGAATGTTCAAGCTGAATGCGAAATTTGATGCAGATTCATTGCTCTGCTTGCTCAGTTTTGAAAGCGACGGCCACACAGTACACGTGCTCTAGCAGTCCCACTGACTAGTATAAGGAAGCCGTCATTGTTAACTGCGCATTCCTGTCCATCTTCCTTGGCTGCCAGGTTACATCGGTGACACACAAACCGTTACGTAGGGTTTGTTGTTTAACCCCTTAAGGACACATGACGTGTGACATGTCATGATTCCCTTTTATTTCAGAAGTTTGGTCCTTAAGGGGTTAAACCTAAAAAAAATATTTTCAGTACATTTAATTGAGTTGTTGGCGGACATAGAAGGATGATTAGGGGAGCCCCCATTTATAGGTTGTCTGGGGTTAAATCGGTTTAGCTTCATGATAGAGCTGTTTCTCAAGGGTGCAATAATGAAGCAATGTAACAAGCTACATCTCAACAGATTTATTTTGCTTGCCAAGATTCTGTTATTTGTTAATATATATATATATATATATATATATATATATATATTATATTATATTATATTATATTATATTGGATTTATAATTGATGTTCTCATAGAAGAGTGAAATGAATAAATCACAGATAATATAACAAGCTCATTGAAACTAATGGGATGATTTTAAAACAATTATATATGATGAAAAAAAGAACACAAGACATAATACATTTAAATATAGTTTTATGATAGGAAAAATGCAACAAATTGGTGTCTGTATCTTTCCATTTGATGAGCTTGCTCACATCTGTAACATTTCACAGACTGTCATAAACTAAATGAATCTTATTCCAATAATGTGCTACATTGGATGCGAATACTACAAGGAATGTCTTGCCATTAACTGAATACAAGACAATAATACTGTATCCATTATTCTCTATTCAGAATTAAATAGTGTTAGTGTATGGCTATATCATTCCTTGCACACCACTACTGACGGGTTTTTGATAGAGTTATATGTTCTAAAACATATACTCAGAGTGCCAAAGAACATCTCTGGAATGCATCCACTAGTTCAGTGTTAATTTCGAACCCTGTAAACAAACACAGCTGCTGAGTGTTGGAACAGTCCTGAGTGGAATTAGAACAACACAGTTAAAAAGCATCGCAAAACCTAAAGTGACACATGCGTGTGCTTCATGGTTTCACAAAGCACAGAGAAAATACCCAGGACCAAATTTAAGAAACACAAGATAATTTTTTTTAAAAAAGTATTAGGCTTAATTGGGAGCTAAAGAAATTAGAAGCATAATATCTTTGTAAAGTTAGCGCCTGATTAATTAGAACGCCTAAATCCCTCTGTGTCACATACTTTCCCACACTCTTGAAAGGTCTCTTTCGTAAGTCATGGAGACTAACTTCTCTTGTCTTGTATATGAAAGCATAGAATATGACACAGCAGATAAGGACAAGTTGGTCTATTTAAATTAGCCCATTCTAACATCCATATCTTGCCTCTTAGACAGTGTCCAAAGCGTGGTATGATTTTGTCCCCCTTCCTAGGCCTATCATTAATTCAATTGCATTCGACATGACCAAATTGGAAACAATGTGCCCCATACTAGATGGTGCCATAGGAAACTACCTAGTTTGTCTTCATAACTAGTTGGACCTACTCACGTCTCTATAAAAAGATATACAGATAGTGTTATTCATTAAAGTAAGAATTCAAGGTCAATTAAAATTTAATTTTAAAGGGACACTATAGTCACCATTGGATGGGTTTAAGCCATCAAATCAGAGTGCTCTGACAGGTAAATGAAGAGACTGACAGGTAAGTCTCTACATTTACCTGTCACAGCACTCTGATTGGTTGGTTTGAAATCCACCAATCAGAGTGCTCTGTGTCATTTTACACAGCGTGGGAAAGTTCTTTGGAATTTTCCCACGCTGTGTAATTTGACTCATAACTCTCTGATCGGTTACTTAATCCACCCCTCCTTAGTTTGACGTGTGAGTGGTGGCTCGGGAGGGGGGGGGCTTTTTTTTTTTTACAGTGAGCAGCCACTGGTTGCTCACTGTTTAATAGACATGCCCTTCTCGCGGTATAGCGAATAGGGGCATAATTTACTAATACTAAGTAATCTTTACTTAGTATCAGTAAATTTGGCTGAAAAACCAATTCAGGTCTTTCAGCCTTTTAGTAGATAGCTCCCCAATACCATGGGAATTGGGGAGTTATCTACTTATTCATTCCTGTCATTACATTGATTGGCCAAGTAACTTACATTTTATATGAATGTATGTTACTTGATTGTTGTAAGTGTTGCAAATGCTTACAGCTGAATCCTGGCTATGTTTGTATACTTTTTATTTAAAATTGTATGCACTGTAACATTCTTCTTCTTTCACTGGGTAAGTATATTAGTACTTAGGCAATACTGTGCTTCGGAACTTCGGCACTTTGACACTTCGGAACTTTGGCATCTTCGGCACTTCAGCACTTCGGAACTTCGACACTTCGGTAATTTCGGGACCTCGGCAATTCGGGACTTCGGCAATTCGGACATTCGGAAGCACCCGAATGTCCGAATTGTCCGAAATTCGTCCGAATTCTTATTCGGACCGAAATGAATTGCACATGTCTAGTAGTAAGGGAGGTGGGATATGAGGGGAGAGGTGGATGTGTAGTAGGCAGATAATTCTGGTCTTCCATAGAGAGTGTGTAGTGTACCATAGTGTTTTGACAAATCTCACATTCATGAATCAAGCAGCAAACAATCTCATAGTATGATTGATATGAACATAAGGTCATTCCTGAAGTGGACTGATCTCTTTGATTGCACAGCTGTGTCTTGTGTGTCAATTATTGAGGGGCTAGCAGGGTTGTAGATTGTTGTGAGGATTATATCGGCCAACAGACCGCAAAGTGGAAATTCTCGTGTATGTGTTGGATGACAGTGTTAGTCTAAGGTCTTTATATCGGCTTCCCATTTTTCTTTAGCCAACAAATAGAATGCTTGTGTTTTGAGTTGTCCTTTCGCCACTTGCCCATAGTCTAAATTTGTAGAAATTTGTTGTATCAAGGCTTGTCTGGAGGGAGCCTCTGCTATGAGTATTTGAAATAGGAGAGAGTGGCATCACAATTGGGAAATCTGTTGAGATTTAAAAACAATATGCCCAAGTATAGTGTAAGTGTCATTTTATTTTGTAGTGCATGCAAAATCATGTCTTCTACCATCGACCAGTATGGTTGTATGGTTGTATGTGGATATAAGACCACCAGATGTGATATATTGTGCCTTTGTCAACTCGACATTTCCAGCACAAGTCTTCGTGCCCAGGAAAGTTTTCGCTAGTCTGACTGGTACCATATACCATCTGTAGAATAGTTTCCTCATTAATTCTAAGTGTGAATTATCTCCCTTTGTGTGCCATGAATGATTTTGACCATTGTAATGTGTCAAATTAGTGCTTTATGTTGGTTTGCCATGCCAGGCTGTATTTGTCTAGTGTCATTGTGTCCCCTGTGTTAAGCAGATTGTAACACATAGAAAGAAGTTTCTTTGGAAGTGTTGATGCAATACATGCTGACTCAAAAGTTGACATTGGTGATAGCCCGTTTAGATGTTTTTGTTTTTTAAAATAAACTAGCTATACTTAATTTCCACCCACTGTGTGTATCTCACCTCATAACCTACATTGAAATATTGAGGAAAATTCAAAAGACACTTACTGATGGAAATACTGATCACTTCCACAAATTGATGGTCGATTGAGATACTGCCAACACTCTATTATCAAATAGAGCTGATATTGCTTGCTCCCTAAATAGTGAGTGTAACTAGTATTCATGTGTAAACCTAAAATTGTAAAACATAATACACTATGAGAAGTTTTCTTCATTATCATTATAGATATCCTGTTGAACACTTGAATTACCCCTAACAAAGAAGGGTAATACTAGTATATATTGTTTTACATTGTGTGATTTCCCATACGACAGGGTGAAAATGTCTGTATACATACCTGAACTTAGTCCTTTACCAAGATATATCGCTCAACAATTGTAGGTCCTGCAAGTGTCCTGTTTCAAGATCATGTCCAAATATCACAGGCTTCTTCTTTGGTGTTCTGCATGTGGTGGTACCTGGGAGTTATCTCCAGCAAGCGCATCATTTATTATTAACGGTCACTCTGCACAAACTGTACTCGGGCCATGGGTAGACCGATTTATTAGTTCTCTGTACACTTGCTACCCCTAACTGATGGGAACCAAGGGTGGAGAACTGGTGCTAAGCAACATCTACTCTGGATATGTTTTTTTTTTTATAATTTTAATCATCATTTTAATCTTGATATTACTAAATGTAGTACAAAACTAAGCAATATGCAGCTTCTATAATGAAAACCCAGACCTCGGCATGAAAGGATGTCTCTAAAGGCACTAGTCCTACCTATGTTTACAACATTTAAAGGGAAATTCCAGACCCTAAATCACTTCGACTTACTGAATTGCTTTTTGGGTTAATGTGTTCCCTCTTTTTTTTTTTTTTTTTTTACAAAAACTTCAGATTTCAATAGAAACTGGAACTTTTATAAATTAACCTTGTTACAGCCCCCTGGTAGCCAGTGGGCTGTTTTGTTACTGCCAGGTAGTTTAGCTCAGTGAGGCAATTACTCAGAGCACCTGTCATGCAAAGATTTCTCGTTAAGCTGTATTGGGAAACCTGTGATTGGATAGCCACAGGAAGTCTGTGCTGGGGAAGATGGGAAGGGTTTCAAAGACTTTAGGGAGGAAACCTACTGCTTTAGCAAGATTTTGGATATTCCTCCAATTAAAAAAAAAAAAAGCATAATTAAAAGCATGCGTGTTCATTGTTGGTATCTACTAAACAGTGATTTTTGTATTTAGACATAGAGTATTCCTTTAAAGATGGCTTTAATAAAATATACCAGAAGTGAATATTATGTTTCAGACACTGATGAGTAAGTGCCATGGTTAACTCAAAGGCTAGGCTGCTTTTCTTGGAATGATTTACTTTCATTTGTTTTGTTTTTATTTTATCTAAGGTGTGTCTCAGTGAGATGCCCCACTGTTTCATAGGAGGAGATATTATTTATGTTGGCTGTAGTCCAAATAATAGACCATTTCATAACTTCACCATCATTACTCTTCTCATTGCAGTAGTTCTGTTGTAGTATATAACAGAAACACTAAATAAAAACTCAAAACATGTGGAGGCTGGAAAAATAAAAATTATATTTACAACCCGAAGTTTTCTTTCTTCAAATACTACTTTTCTTCGTTCCCAAAAAGGGAAACATTAAAATCCATAATGTGCAACAAAACTCTTGAAAAATGTAAAAAAAAATATTTTGGAAAAAACCCTCCAAAACTCAGACATAATAAAAGTAGATCCATCTTCGCCCCGCAAGAGATCCACACAGAATTGAGTTTCAAAGCAGGAAAAGCCTTTTTAAAAGCAAGCCTCGATAGAAGTGAGACTTACCTGTCAGAGCACTCTGATTGGTTGGCTTACAAGGTCTAGTTGCTTTAATGAAAATTCCAGCATGGGAAAGGCTTTTTCTGCTTTGAAGACTCATTCTTCGCGGAGCCCTAATGGGGCGAACATGAATCTACTTTTATTGCATCGCAGTTTTTAATTTTAATATCATTTTGTTGCAATCAAGTTTGTTTTAATTTTCTGGTGTTGTGTCATGGTATTATGGTTTTTGTATTTGGTCTCTTTTGGGGCTGAAGATAAGAAGATTTAAAAGTCAGAAAGCTATATATAGTAAGTCTATTTCAAGTTGTTTATATTTATTAGTTTTAATTGCTCTCTCTTAATATTATTAATTGAGGGGGGTAGGTAGGGTTCACCCATAGCCACCCAGAAGGGGAGACAATGGCAATGTATATCATAAGATTATATGCTTGTCTATGTGCCTGTCTATGCCTATCTATGTCTATTTGTACCTGTCTGTGTCTGCCTGATTGTACCTGTCTGTGAGTAAGTGTGCTTGTGTCTGTGCTTTTGCATATCTGTATGTGTTTGTAAGTGTGAGTGTGCCGAGAAGTGTGTTAAGTGATGGAATTTGGGAGGGGCAGGAGTGGAGTTTGGAAGGGGCAGTGGTAGGGCTTTAGGGATGGTCACCAAAGAATTTTTTGGGTTTAATGCCGTTTAGTGCACTATAAACCTTAATATATATTCACTGGCCTCTGTGCTCAGTGCTACAACATGACTCCCTGTGATGAAGCATGGGAACATGCCCAATCTATCTCCTTGTGTAATTGAATCCACAAAACACATGATGCTGTTTAAGGCTTGTGTAATTGAACTTTAACTTTTAAAAATCAATAATGCTTGCCGCACAACACATCCTGCTGGGCTTCTGCCTACTCTTGCAAATCCTGGTTCTGTGTAAGTACAGGTTTGCTGCAAAAACACAAGAAATGGAAAGATGGGACTTCCCAAAGGACCAGATTTGACTTATAACTAAATATATAACATGACAATTATTGTCCTTGCCTTTGCAGTTTACCCGATTCTATGAAACTTTGAAAACTGTGTTTGCCTCTTGAGCATGCAGAAAGACAACTTGTTCCTTAAAGGGACCTATATCACTTGACAATTATTATTATTATTTTTAAACCAACAAGTAAACACTTTTGAATTAATATACAAACCAAAATAAAGTAAGAAAAACTTTGAAATGTATGTAATAAACGTTTATACACTTGGTTAGATTGCATTATTAAGCACGCCTCTCAGCTAGGGGAGTTTCTCTCCCACTATTAAATGGGGTCTGGTGAGGGTTCATCTGCCCAATCTTCATCCTTTGTCCATGCATTTACCATGGGTTTTAAGAGTAATTGCATAATTATATATTCTTTATTACGCCAAATATTTAATGCTTTTTCTGTCTAGATTTGATCAGCTCACTGCTGTGGTATATAGCAGATATGTGAGTCACCACACCTTTGTGAATGTTGTATTGGCAGCACCATAATTTGGATGTTTTACATGCCAGTTAAAAAGAGACACTGTTTTCCAGGATTATACAAATTGAATCTTTGGATAATCTGTTTAAATGTCACAGACTTCTCAGCAGAAGTTTCCAGGCATCCAATTCTCTGTAAGCAGATGTTGCTGTGGTGATTCCACCATATAGCTGTTTTCACTTAAATGTTCTCAGACCACGTCTTTATTCCTTTAAAAGATCTCCCTACATTCAAACATGCATTTGTCTCAAAGTGCCGGGACTACTGCAATGTACAATGTGTGGATCGTCCAGAAAAAATATTCACACTATCTGAATGTGGTGGAAAATGCTACTGCCCGGTGATATTTAATCACTCAACACCCATTATCCAGTCTGTTCACTTGTAAACTTGATAAAAGTGTAAGTACTCTTCAAAGCTAGCTTGTTGAAAATGAAAGTGCTATGAACACATTTAGCATTAACTGTCTGTTAAAGCTATTTCTGAGGTTCTTAAAAGGTAAATAGTCAGGGTTGGGTCCACACTAGCCTAAGCGCATACTACTCTTTCATGCAAGGGTGCTGAGGTATTAAGATGACGGGACTCTATTCCTGCCTTGCAATTTAGTTCCTTACATTAGCTTACTCTTAAAAATCTGAGAATCTGCCATTCACCTTGAGACCCTGAAAATCAGAAGACGTTTTATGTCATGTATAGCACATCTTTGTAAGAGTTGAGGTTTGTCAGATTTCCAGGAAACCATGATGGGTCTAGCAACCATGTAACCGTCTGACAGATACTATAATAATTGGACTAGCACAGAATTTCACCCTACTTAACATAATTCACTCCAATAGTATAGTTTACCAACATTGGCAGGCCTCATATAGGGTGGGCCGGGTTTGGCCAGTGAGTGGGTGTGACTGTGATGCAATTAGTGTCACAGAGAACATCCCCACCCACAAAGGGCACACGTCATACCAAAGCACCTGCTCTAGTGCTTGTAAATGCGCTTAAAATGTCCTAAATGTAACTCTTAGTACACCATGAGCCAGTTTAACATGCATTCAATTTGCAATTTCCACCAGTTCTCCCACCACTGGATGTCATCTCACATCGGTTATCGGAGCAGACTGGCTATTCGTGAGGTATATACTTAGACACATTGTGTCATTACAATAATAATAAAAATATTATAGTAGGCAAAGGTGTTTTTGGCACAGCTATAAATGTCTCCATGGATGAACCACCACTGGTAAATAGCGCTGTGAGTAGGAATATTCTCTGTTGACAGTTGTCCCAGGACCTTAACATTTTACTCAAAATGTAAAGAAATCAAAAAAATCCATAGCTTTCTGCTCCTCTGTTCGTTACAGTAGCATCTCCACTTATTCTCTCCTTTGTTTGTTATTGTACCTCCTGAATCCATACATTCCTTTTACTAACACAGCTGCTAAAATAATTTGCTTATTTCAAAGAAATGCATTATTACTTTTCAGTTATTCATTGCTGAATTAATAAAAAAATAAATATAAAAATGATTTCAAGGAATTGAAGTTACTTTTTTTTTTTTTTTTAGAAAACCAGTTGAATTACAAATATAAACGGAATTCTTCCAAACAGTTAAATCCTACACTGCCCTGCATTTTCCTGTCTCCGGGAATATTTACTGAGCTAGCCTGGTTGCAGATGTTATAGATACAGAAGTTTGGGTCGATGTTCTAGTTTCCTGCCAAGCATCTGCCAGAAAGCAAGAACAATGTTGATTAAATGGAGATTGAGTGAGATTAAAATGTATTATTGTTATGTTCTCATAGCGTCTGTTGTAGTTATATCATAAAAATCACGGGTGCTTTGCATTCTTGTATGGATTCTATTACCTGTGAAAAATGTGCCTTTTTGTGCAAGTTAAAATGTTTTGTATAAGCACAGGCAATAAAATTTGCCCCACGTGGGAAAATCCCAATTATCGTTATGAGCAAGCCTCTTTTCTAGAGAGTTAAATATATGGTTTAATCCAGGGTTTTGTGCTAGGCAAATAAGGGATAATTCTGGGGCTTTATGTAACTATATTTAATGGCAAATTGGTCAGATGCATTATAAGACACAAATAACATTTTGGCAGTTGTAGCACCAACCATCTGCGTTGATGTCAAGCTTCAGAAACAAATATATTATTCTATATTAGGTTTTGCAGTTAGTTCCTCAGATCTGGTGACTGTTTTTACCTGTTGCCAAATCTGCTGCTTCCCCTGAGTTTTTCCTATGTAATTATGGCATACTAATGACTGTTGATAGGGAGATGGTGGTCGTGCCTTCACAGCATAGTGTTCATGCAATTAGAAAATCATTGTGTAGAATGGCTTGCAGTAGAAGTAAAAGAGGGAGCAAAATGTGCACTAACACTTTATTGAGCTACCAGAGCTAAAATCTAGCTCTGATAAGCAGGCTTTCTTTCCCCTTGGTGGGGAATATACCACCCAAGAAATTGTGGGCTGAGCAACCCCGTTATGCTCATATTCAGGTAAGTAGGTTGATTTTCTTTGTATCTGCTATTTCATCACAGTGTGCACTTTTTAGTATATATGTTTGTGTTTCCACTTATCTACTCTGAGGACACCTGATTTTCTAACTGGGAAATATACCGCTCAAGCCTACATATCAGAGCTATATTTCTGCTCAATAAAGTGCAATTGCATCTTTTTTACTTCTACTTCTACTGCAAGACATTATACACAATCATTTGTCTCCAGTTTCTCATTGCATTAACACTATTCTGTGTAGGCATACCACCATGTTCCTATCAACTTTCTTCTGTCAGCCAGATAAGAAAGATTCCTGGCACGTTGGCTGCTGCCCCATCCTCCCTCCAAGATACTACTCAGCACCAAACCATTTGCATTGTATATACTAACGAGTGTGTTTGTTAATTTATTGGTTGGTAAAATTTCGTAAAATAATGATTTATCTTTTAAAAAATAAAAAAGAGGAGAGTTAAGAATTAAATATTACTTGATAGAAATGACAATAGCCAGTGGCTCTTAAAGGAACACTCCAAGCACCATAACCACTAAAGCACTCAGAAGCTGTTATGGAGCTAGAGGTGCCTCCTCCACCATTGTAAGTAGTTAAACTGTTTTTGAACCGTCAGGCATTGCTCCCTCTCTCCACTGCCAATCTTTTGTTTTTTAAATCTATTTTTATTGACGATTTTTTGTGTTTTCCAAGAAAGAGTACACATAAATCACAGCAAATGAAGCGCTCAGGCCTCTCAAGAGAAAGCTTACATTATATGTTTATACATACTGTTGCTACGTAACATGCCACATACACACACTCGTACACACACACACTCATACACATACACTCATCCTCACACTAATACACATACTCACACACATACACACAGAAGTTATTTTTTTTTATATCTCCAGCCACCCTCCTGTTAGCTTACCTTGTTTGTCCAGGAGGGTGGCTTGGAGTGCTGGTCCTGCTGCTGGCACTGCTGGGGGTAGTGAGGGGGAATGGAGCTCTTCGTGCTCCTCTCCCCTCACGCTGCGGCTGCTTCCTCTCCCTCCCGTACTGTCTCCCTGCAGGATACTAGGAGGAAGTTGTTTTGGGTGCTCTACAGATCGTTATGGGATTACCCTGTTTATTTTACCGTATACCCTGTTTCGGTAGTTATACTGTATAAAACTCATTCCTTGAACAGTCAGGACTATGTATTCGTGCATACGAACGACGGACCACCCTACAAGTGGTGTGTGCTACTAATTGACCACCGGGAAGCTGCGATCTGCAGTTAACTGCAAGCCTAATTGACTGTCTCAGGGTGGCCTCGTTCGTGTAATAATTCACCGAACTTAACCTCACGAAAGACTCCCGAACGAGGACCACCTACATGCTGGCGTGTGGCCCCAATTAGGACGTTGGGTCTTCGGTTAACCGCAAGTTAAGTACCCCCCTTCATGGCGGTCTCTGTTTGGCTCTCAAAGGGCTGGGACAACCATCCTCTGAGCGGTGTTCGCGCAATTGTTCAGCCGTTACTCGCTCCATGGGTTTTAGGTCCAGGTCCCGCTCTCTATTCACCAACCTGAAAACATGGCCGCCATTTTGTGTTCAGGGCAAAAAGGCACAAAAGGACTTTGTATTGAAGAGACTAGCTATACCGTTTGTGAGATCTGAGCGCTATTCGCCTATCTACTGCGCTCAGATCTGGGCTATCTAACGAATGGTGGAATGCAAGATGTGTCTATTGAAATGTTATAGTTATATATTTTTATACTGTATTATATGTTATAATAAAACATGGGATTTTGGGCGCTTAGAGCTAATTAAACCGTTAACCTATAACCGTTAGAGTCATTATCTCCAAGCTGGGCGGTGACCATTTCAAACGATACACTGTAATGCCATTGGTCAACTGTTTGTATTGTCCCTGTATCCCATCAGGTCCAGAGGGGGCTGTCCCTGGACCTGGGGTTTTGCATAAATAGCGATGCCTGTATGCCATTAAACTCAGTTCGTTTTGACCCTCAAATTGCAGCCTCGACTCGTTTTGTGGGAACAAGGGTATCCTAGCTGTACCATAGCTAGTGGGATTGCTTTATATTCGCAGGATTCTTGTGAGATGCTGAACGGAACGGCGCTTCTCTCTCTCCACCCTCGGGACCCAGGACATCCAAGCCTTCCAGCCTTCAGCTAGCTTGGAGGTAACCGTAACAGAAGTGACAGGCTGTCACTTCCTATTTGCCAGCAGACATTACAGGGACCCTGACGTGGTCTTAAAGGACTGCGGCACTCGGTCCTTACATGATCATAGCACCGGGGAAACATTCTGACGGGCACCCCTGTACACAGTTTGGGTACTGCTGCTTTGGAAGGTATTGTTCGCTGAATGCGTTCCCACCAAGAGATATTGTTGGAGCATGAAGACTGCCTTTTCAAGCATATTGCCTCGCATGCAGAGGTTCTCAAACCATGTGAGTTCCATGTGTCCACTGCCAATCTTAGCTCAGACAGAAAGCTTATGACCCCCTATCTGAAGTAGTGGAGGCATGGAAGGGCACCCAAAATTGTTCTAAAACAGTTTGACTACTTACATTGGGACCCCAGGCCACTCCTTGCGCCATAATCACAACAGAGCACTGTGGTGGTTTTTGTGTTTGGAGTGTTCCTAATTTTTGACAGACAAAAAAATACAAACATGGCATTATGGCATTGTATTGGTTAATCATTCTTCAGTCATAAAAGTATCTTAGTCATCCATTTCTCAATGTATTTAATATATACAAACAAAATGTTGTTCTGAAACAAAATCATTAGGCTACACGGATCGTCTTTGCACAGGGAAGGCAGTGCTGCCATAGTAATCAGCTCAGCAGGTAAGGAGTACGGAAAGTTAAAAAAGAAAAACAAGAGAAAAAAAATTGGTAGCATGAATGTATACAAAACAAATTGCTATTATATTATGGTATCTAAAAAGGAAGAAAGGGAAAATAATTAAAATAAAAAAATATATATGAGACTGCCTCCCTTTTTTTCCTCACCTTTTTTTTCTTTTTCTCTACTACGTAAAATACTGAATCCACAGCACAATAAAATGTGATAAACAATTAACAATATGGAATGACCTATTTTATTTTCCTTTTTTTTCTTTTCTACGCTACTTTTCTACCTATGCCAACAACAAAATAAAAAGTGTTGGTTGTACAAAACAATCTCCGTATGTTTTATATATCCTTGCACGTTTTGTTTTTTGTTTCTTTATGTTTCAATAAAAACTGGACATCTGCATTTGTTGAGGACCACTAAACCTTGCCCATGGTCCCAGAGAGCCTTAAAGCAGCCTGACTATTGGTTAGAACTTGAAGCTTGAAATCAAAGGCAGTAAAAGTAGATACCTTGACCAATCAGATACAGACAACTAAAATGCAACTTGCTTTGGCTCTCGTTATGTTTCAGGTTTCAAAGAATTTAGCAGATTGTCAAATTATGAAAGGCAGCCCTCCAAATCTGAAACTACATATGATAAACTCACAAGAGGTTTGCATCGAGCATGAGTCTGCTTCGGTTTTCTGATTTAACTAGTTTCACCTGTAGTTTTATTAATTCTGCTCTCTCTGTACATTCTGTAGAAATGAGACACACCGAAAATGTTCAGGATTGGATTTCTGACTGTTTTATGTTCCCTCGAATTGACTTGTCATATTTATTATCCGGTTACTATGGGATTTAGTAACCAAACCTGTAATTGTGGACAAATGACAGCGAGATAGCATGCTTTTCGACAAAATCGCAGAGCTGAATAAAATAGCAGAGAATTTAAAAGGAATTTGTGATGAATTTAAATTTGGCTCCTTTGGACTAAAATATGATTACATCTTACTAGAAGGTTGCAAATAAACAAACATCAAGTGTTGAAATATGCATTTTTCAGCTAAGTCCCTTTAGGGTAACGAAAAAAAATAAGATCTTGCTCGGAGTCTTCTTGATTTCTGCGGGTGTAGGTGGATGGTGGTGCTTTACAGATGTTATTCTACTTTCCAAACAGCTGCAGTTATTTTTTTCTTTAGTCATTGGGTCTCAGTGGGATCGTTTAGCAACAGAAAAGCTTCCGCCAAAAAGACCCTTTATATTATTCAACGTCTTGCTTACTGCTCGCACCTGATAACTGCAAGAGTTATAGATTTAGCAAGTTGTTATTGACATTGCGAGAACATTGTGTGAGTCTAAACACGCACAGAACCTCTATTCCAAATCCAAAGCTAGCTTGTGTTTTTTACAACTCACCTTCGTCTGACCTTCGTACTTCTGTGCAAAAGGATTGAAAAATCATTCAAGCATTAGAGAAAGTGTCATTATATTGTAAATGTCCCCGTCTCTCTGTGAGATACACCTTTGAAGATTCACTGGGTTATTTACTACAGTAAGTATTGTCAGGAATTCAAAGTGAATTTTAGATTTAAAGTTAAACAGCTGAAATTGAAAAATGCTCCAAGTCAGCTATTTTGGCCATTAAAGAAACACTATAGTATAAGGAATGCTAATTTTTATTCCTAACGCTATTGAACTTTAGTCAGCATGTAGGTGACTGTGCCCCTGCTGCAAGGATTAAAAAGTTGAGTCTACTTACTTTTTCTCCCGTGCAGTGCTTGTCCCTGCATACCACTCCACTTCTTTGGCTGATACCAACAAGATCGACCATCTCAGCCAATCCAATGTTTTCTCATAAGAAAGCATTGGGCAGCAAAATGTATCGCATTAAAATAGTGGCGTTTTACGACCTGCAGGACAGTAATGTTTTCAGCTGCAGGGTTAACACAGGGGGGAGGAGGGATATGGCATCCAGATCACTTCATTGAGATGTAGTCATCTGGGTGCCTATAGTGTTGTTTTAAATTTTACATTCAGTTTGAATTCATTTTGAATTCCTGACAATTCTCACTTAGTGAATAACCCTGGGAATTACTTCATTAACAATTAAATTGTTTACATGGCACAGTTTCCTTTACTGTTACATATTTTTCGGTATTTACATTTATTTTGTAATAAAAATTGAGTCAGAATTACCATCATTACCATTGCAACTTACGTCTTTGGGTACTTTATCAGTTTTCTTTGATGCTCTTCTACGTTCAAGATTAGTACATTGTTTGTTGTGATTTTCGTGTATTCTTTAAAAATTTAAAAATTTAAAAAAAATTTAAAAATTGCCATTTTCTTTACTAGCTTCCTTGATCCCAACCTTCGACCCAGAGTGCAAACTTTTTTGAATCAAACTTTTTTGACTTGAGTATTTCTATGACTTTGTCCTTTGTGTTGAATGTAGAATAACGTTCTCTTGGACTTGCCCGAAGAACTTGCTTGCTATCATGGTTTTTGGGGCAGCTCAATCACTGGCAATATTTGGCTTTTCTGCTCAGTTAATTTAGCATTTGGATGACCATCTGATAATGGTTTCTTTTGTAAATTAAATGTGTCTTCAACTTCCAACAATTTTACATATTTACATTTTTATCCCTAATAATAATTAACTTGAAGCAACTGAATATAGAAACAATGAGCATATAAAATATTCACTAAATCCTTTTTATAGATGTTTTATTTCAGATTGTAAGCAATACTGTTAAGTTGTTCAATGCTGTCATTATATCCCTTTTTGTTGTTTTGATATTTTTTGTGAGCCTCCTCTCTTTGCTTGCGAATGATGATAGTTGAAAATGTTTTAGTGTAATACTTGTAACTGTGCCATGGGGTGTCCAGCTCTGCTCTCAAAGGTATTAAAGTATGCATGGACACTACCATTCGAATAAAGGAAAGCAAACAATCTGTAGTATTCACTGGCAAGCTGTCAAAACTCAACAGACACTTGCAGATCACATTCTAGCTGTTGGAAATGATTTTTTTCCATTCATATCCTCATTTATTTGTCTCTCAACAGGCTCAATTTCAAGTTCCTGTATGATTTGTTCACCTGCTGTTATCCTCAACATCTAACTATGACTTTGGATTAATTTGCCCATAGCCACACTTATGCCAGTGCTTATCAAACTGTGCAGAATATAATGAAATGTTACTGTTACTATTTTATGGAGTGGAGAGGAAGCGCACACCTACTTAAAGAGACAATACAGACTTCTGTTGATATCTCATTTCCAATTGATTGTAACAAATTACGTAAATTGATTTAAATGAATTATGTAAATAATAAAAAAGTTAGAATGAAAATAATGCCAATAAATGTCGTATATTTGGAGTAACTCCTACTGATATTTTTCTTCTACTGAACCTGGGAAGAGACTAAGAATGTTGAAATTTAGAGAGAGAGCGAGAGAGAGAGAGAGAGAGAGAGAGAGAAGAAAGACAAGACAACAAGTCCCCAAACACATACAGATCAGTCACCAAATATTCAAACCCATCAAATGTATCTTGGCAAGGGTTTTGTCAAAATGTAAGCTGTCATTTCTGCTGTGGACAGTACTGCATCTCAATAAATCCTTTCTTGTACTGATCTCTTATTGCATGGCATTTAATGCCAATGTACTTGGTGCATACATTTACCTTCTCTGTTTGCACCATATTTGTACTGCTCTGGTTGTCTTCCATCAGTCAGATGGGCTTTAGCTCTGGCATTCCCAAGTCCACTAGAAGCGGGTTAAGCCATTTGCTTCTGTCAAAGAAGGTACCACTGATTCTTGCTTATGACCAGTCCATCTGATAGGTCCATTCACATATAAGATCACATGACCCCTTATGGATTTACAATCTGATTTGTATCCAGCACAGTTTACATCTGTATATCCTACTTGTCTGGGATCTCTGGCACGTGAGAAGTTTAGTGTAAGATAAACAGGTCATTTGAGGTATTTTACTGCTTACTTGAGTGTAATGTCTTCTGCATAAACTAGTAGATAAAGCAATTTTTCATTCCTTTGTCTAATGAATAGACATGAGTCTAGTTTCCTCTGATAGAAGCTGAGTTCTCTGCATTCAGTATACACACTCTCTCTGCATCCATACATATACTCTCTGCATCCATACATATACACTCTGCGTCCATTATAAACACATTGCATCCACTACACACACTCTGCATCCACACTACACATACTGCATCCACTCTACACACACACTGCATCCTTTGGGTGGACCACTGGGGCCCGGACCTTGAGTTGTGTAAGGGGCCCAAAAAATTCAAATGGCAGCCCTGGTGACATGTACTCACTTTGTGTGTTAGAAGTGATTGAAGCTTTCTCTCAAACTGGTTCTCAACACTACATGGTATTCCTTCAGCGTCTCTGCAGTTTCTACTCTGTCTGTCGTGAGATAAGTCATACAATATGTGGAATAAACAGAAGTAAATGTTAGTATATTATGCTGTATAAGACATTGGCTGTATTAGAGAGTTGCATAGACTTTATTGAGTTTCTTTGACTCTGTTTAGGATTAGGGGGACATGTACCTTCCTTCTTAGACAACATTCACATCATTCTCTACCGTGATCCTTCTGGCAAGTTTTTATGTATATTCCTTTACCAAACCTTTACTCTGTAGTTTAGATATTGCCTTGAAATCTCTGTGCCCTTTTATGTCACAGATAGACACCGTATGTGCAACTCTTGGCTATGTTAGCCTTTTCTTCTTCGTAATACAAATACATTGTTACTTTCAAAACCTATCGAACCAAAAGAAACAAAACATTTTCTGTTATTTTACATGTATTGCAATCAAAGTTCACAATCCATACGTGGTTGATGCTGAAACACTGAGCTAATTATCTGTAAACACAGTTAAGTCAATTACATTTTGCACTCTGTCGTTTAATTAATGTTTCTGCTTTTGCAACACATTTCAAGAAACCGTCCCCTTGTCCTTGCATAGATAGTTTGTTGTCATTAATAGTGCTCATTAATTCAGTAAAAATAATGTACACTTTTTAAAAGAAATTAGACACTTTCCACATATGTAAAGTAACACCTTACTCAATAATCCAACAATTTTTGATGCATATTAACAAATAACCCACTACATAAAACAATGGAGGTAAATAACCTTAAGCACACAAATAAATATTTGACACAACAGTAATACCGTATATACTTGAGTATAAGCCGACCCCAATATAACCCGAGGCACCTAGTTTTACCACAAAAAACTGGGAAAACTTATTGACTCGAGTATAAGCCTAGGGTGGGAAATGCAGCAGCTACTGGTAAATTTCTAAATAAAATTAGATCCCAATAAAATTACATTAATTGAATATTTATTTACAGTGTGTGTATATAATGAATGCAGTGTGTGTGTTTGTGTAGTGTGTGTATATAATGAATGCAGAGTTTGTGTGTGTTTGTGTAGTGTGTGTATATAATGAATGCAGTGTGTGTGTGTTTGTGTTTGTGTGTAGTGTGTGTATATAATGAATGCAGAATGTGTGTGTTTGTGTGAATGAGGTGTGTGTGTGTATATAATGAATGCAGTGTGTGTGTGTTTGTGTTTGTGTGTAGTGTGTATATAATGAATGCAGAATGTGTGTGTTTGTGTGAATGAAGTGTGTGTGTGTATATAATGAATGCAGTGTGTGTGTATATAATGAATGCAGAATGTGTGTGTATATAATGCAGAGTGTGTGTTTGTGTGAATGCAGTGTGTGCATATATAATGCAGTGTGTGTTTGTGTGAATGCAGTGTGTGTGTATATAATGCAGATTGTGTGTTTGTGTAGTGTGTGTAAACTGGGTGGTGGGAGGGCATTTTTAATATTTAAATTTTAATATTTTATTTGTTTACTTTTTTTTTTGTCCCCCCTCCCTGCTTGTTACCTGGCCAGGGAGGGGGGGGGGGGGCTATGTCAGTCGCTGGTGGTCCAGTGCTATGGGCTAAGCAGTGGGGGGGCCGGCAGCAAGCTGTTACTTACCTTTCCTGCAGCTCCTCCAGCTCCCCAGTAAAAATCTTGCGGTCTGTGTGCCGCGCGGAGCGTTGCCATGGCAATGCTCTGACGGCCACGGGTCTCGCGAGATTTACACTGGGGAGCTGGAGGAGCTGCTGGGAGGTAAGTAACAGCTTGCTGACGGCCCCCTCCAGGACCTCATTACAAGCCCGGCGGTCCTGGTCTGTATTATGGCAATGTAAGTACAGACCCTGACTCGAGTATAAGTCAAAAAATGTGCTGAAAAACTCGGCTTATACTCAAGTATATACGGTAATTCAAATTGATGCTCAGTCCCCAGTGTATTAAAGAGACACTATAGTCACTAGAACCACTACAGCTTAATGAAGTGGTTCTGGTGTCTATTTCATGTCCCTGCAGGCTTTCCAATGTTAACGCTGCCTCAAAAGCAAAAATTGGCTAAATATAGGGATGTATAAGTAATGTTTTGCTTTTTAAAATATGTTCAATTTTTATAATATATAGTAATATATCATTTTAATGTGTCATATTAAAATCATATAAGGTGTGGGGCGGGGCCTGACAGCCGACCGAGGCAGACGTGTGTAGCTAGAGCTCCTCAATGACAAACTTGACACCAGAGGCGGCTCTCTAATTAGGCGGTTTAGGCGGCCGCCTAAGGCCTCGCGCTGGCTGGGGCCTCGCGGCCGCCTAAACCGCCTGTTGGCAGAGTGTGTAGGTCCTCGGTCACTGACCGAGGACCTGACACCAGGAGGGGGCCCGGCGGCTTGCCCGGTATGCCGCCGGGTGCGAGGCCCCTCCTGGCTGCCAGGCCGGCCACCGCAGACACTGGTCTGCAGCTCCGCAGTGTGCAGAGCTGCAGACCATGTGACTCGCGAGAATTGGCCAATCAGAGCGTTGCCGCGGGTTACCACGGCAACGCTCTGAAATCTCGCGAGATTACACGGTCTGCAGCTCTGTGGAGCTGCAGACCGGGAGCAGTGGCCACCGGACCACCAGGGAGCCCACTGGACCACCAGGGAAAGGTAGGCTCTCCCTCCCCATCACCCCCCACCACACTCAGGCTCACCCCCCACCACCCTCAGCCTCACCCCCCACCATCACCCCCAACACCCTCAGCTTCACCCCCCACCAGCCTCACCCCCACCACCCTCAGCCTCACCCCCACCCCCCTCAGCTTCACCCCCCACCACCATCAACCCCACCACCCTCAGCCTCACCCCCCACCACCATCACCCCACCACCCTCAGCCTCACCCCCACCAACCTCAGCTTCACCCCCCACCACCATCAACCCCACCACCCTCAGCCTCACCCCCACCACCATCACCCCCACCACCCTCAGCATCACCCCCCACCACCCTCAGCCTCACCCCCCACCAACCTCAGCTTCACCACCCACCACCATCACCCCCACCACCCTCAGCCTCACCCCCACCAACCTCAGCTTCACCCCCCACCACCATCAACCCCACCACCCTCAGCCTCACCCCCACCACCATCACCCCCACCACCCTCAGCCTCACCCCACCACCATCACCCCACCCTCAGCCTCACCCCCACCACCATCTCCCCACCCTCAGCCTCACCCCCCACCACCCTCAGCCTCACCTTCACCCCCCACCACCATCAACCCCACCCTCCGCTTCACCCCCCACTACCATCACCCCCACCAGCCTCACCCCCACCACCATCACCCCCACCACCATCACCCCCCACCACCCTCAGCCTCACCATCCCCCATAACCCCCCCACCACCCTCAGCTTCACCACCCCTCAGCATTACTCCCCCCATCACCTTCAGCATCACCCCCCTCAGCATCACCCCCCACCACCCTCAGCATCACCCCCCACCACCCTCAGCATCACCCCCCACCACCCTCAGCATCACCCCTCACCACCCTCAGCATTACCCCCCACCACCCTCAGCATCACCACCCTCAGCATAACCCTCCGTCACCACCCTCAGCTTCCCCCCACTCACCATCACCCCCTCCTTCTCACATCACCCCCTCCTTCTCACATCACCCCCTTCTCACTCTCACATTACCCCCTTCTCACTCTCACATTACCCCCTTCTCACTCTCACATTACCCCCTCTCACTCTCACATTACCCCCTCTCACTCTCACATTAGCCCCCCACTCTCACATTAGCCCCCCCACTCTCACATTACCCCCCCACTCTCACATTACCCCCCCACATTACCCCCCCACTCTCACATTACCCCCCCCCACTCTCACATTACCCCCCTCTCACCCTCACATTACCCCCCTCTCACCCTCACATTACCCCCTCTCACCCTCACATTACCCCCTCTCACTCTCACATTACCCCCTCTCACTCTCACATTACCCCCTCTCACTCTCACATTACCCCCTCTCACTCTCACATTACCCCCTCACATTACCCCCTCTCACTCTCACATTACCCCCTCACATTACCCCCTCTCACTCTCACATTACCCCCCTCTCACTCTCACATTACCCCCCTCTCAATCTCACATTACCCCCTCTCACTCTCACATTACCCCCTCTCACTCTCACATTACTCCCTCTCACATTAACCCCCTCACTCTCACATTACCCCCTCACTCTCACATTACCCCCCTCACTCTCACATTACTCACTCTCACATTACCCCCTCTCACTCTCACATTACCCCCTCTCACTCTCACATTACCCCCCTCACTCCCACATTACCCCCTCACTCTCACATTACCCCCTCACTCTCACATTACCCCCCTCACTCTCACATTACCCCCCTCACTCTCACATTACCCCCCTCACTCTCACATTACCCCCCTCACTCTCACATTACCCCCCTCACTCTCACATTACCCCCTCACTCTCACATTACCCCCCTCACTCTCACATTACCCCCCTCACTCTCACATTACCCCCCTCACTCTCACATTACCCCCCTCACTCTCACATTACCCCCCCTCACTCTCACATTAACCCACCTCACTCTCACATTACCCCCTCTCACTCTCACATTACCCCCTCTCACTCTCACATTACCCCCTCTCACTCTCACATTACCCCCCCTCACTCTCACATTACCCCCCCTCACTCTCACATTAACCCCCTCACTCTCACATTAACCCCCTCACTCTCACATTACTCCCTCTCACATTACCATCAACCCCCCACTCCCTTTCACCATCACCCCCCGCTCCCTTTCACCATCACCCCCCGCTCCCTTTCACCATCACCCCCCGCTCCCTCTCACCATCAGCTACCCCATACACATAGGGTCTCAGACAAAAACACAAACATGCTCACAGAGACATACATTAGCACACACAAGGATACTCTCTGTCAGACACACTCTCAGGCACATACAGAGGTAGACAGTGCGTCAATGTGTATATGTGACACTTTTTTGTTAGTGGGGCCTCATGTTTGTGTTTCGCCTAAGGCCTCATAAAGTCTAGAGCCGCCTCTGCTTGACACTGACCACAATTAAAGGGTATTAAACCCAATTTTCAACAGCACTCCTGCTATTTCTGCTTACCCACGCAGCATTGGGGTGGTGGAGACGGCCGCTCCTCCACCTCACACAGTTCCAACTTGTTTCAGTGCCCTGTTCCCCCCCCTTTGGACCGGTGGGGGATATCCCGGTCCCCACTGGTGGAACAACCTGCGGCAGTGGAAAACAGCTTTAGAGAGTAATAATCTGTGAGGTCTAATAGCCGTGAAAAGCCTTTCAAGATGGCCACCGCAACAACCTGGGCCTTCCACGAGGTGCGGATAGAGCAAGCCTTCGAGCAACTTTGGACACAATTCTGGGCTACAATAAGCCAAAGAGCAGGGAGGGAAGTTATGGCAAGCTCCACACTGACAATCCCTGAAAGTGTCCTCAACTCACAGCCTGCTTTACATGGCCGTACTTTGGCACCGAAACCAAGAAGGAGGAGAAAGAATAAGCGGCGGCCACCTCAATCCCGGAGGCTCTGTACTGCTGGCAGCCGCAACTTACCTAGGCCTCAGTCCGACCAGGGTCAACTTTGCACGCACAGGTCACCCCCTCGGCAGGAGGATTTTCGGTGCAGAATGAAGCCAGCTGGTGGACGATCCTGAGAACGCGACCGGCATGCAGGATGCGGTTGGAAGGCTGCGCTGGACTGTACAAGAGCCGGGGGCTGGTGGAGCACGGCTATGAACAATAACACTCTGCCGGGTATACTGTTTTGCTTGGTGGGCATAGGCTAAGCCCCTTCTCTAATAATAAGCATGTGGTTCCTCATCTCACATTTATAACTATGCTTTTTCCTACCTCTGTTTTTTTACTTTTCATTTAAATTTCAGTTGGTACAGGTGACATTATTTTCACTCATTTAACAGCAATGGGACAGGAGCTCAGTGAGCCCTCCTATGTAGGGGGGATTACAATCCGTAATCTTAACTATGAATATCACACACATGTGGGCCCCCTTAAATGCATAGTCTAACCGTATTGTTCCCATGTTGCCATTAAACCGTTGCCTAGATTTTTACTTTACCTAGAAGGGAGATGAGTAGATACCTCATTATTAGGTGCCCCTGAGTGAAGCCTTATGTTCGCATCTTTGCTAACTCTCTGAGCATATGCTCATGTGTGCTACTCTAGCCTGGAACGGTCACCAAAAGGTTTAAGCACCAATCACATGTTGGGTACACATGGCCACGGCCTTCCTGTATTGCATATCTTTCATGATTCCGATACCCAGTGGTACTATACCATGAAGCAATTAGCAATTACTATCAAAGCTTGTTACATACCTAATTCCTGTAGAATACGCTCTCAATGCAAATGTTCTGCTCTTCTTATTTTACATGTTGCTACAATCTGACTGTGTTGAGTTACTCATGTTTTCTTATATTTTAAATTTGTGCAGATTACTGTATTGTTTCACGGATATTATGGACTCTCTACTACATAACTTGTAAATGTGCAATATCCGAAATGTATCAAGGCACAACAAAAATAATTATAAAAATAAAAAAAATCATATAAGGTGGCAGTTACTATTAAAGCTCTCCCACAATTATGATAAAATAATTCCAGTAAAAATACATTTCAAAGGCAAACCTGAAAACCCCAAATATGTTGGGGTATGTAAAATCATGCCATAGTTAAACAATTGCCATTGTTTGATTATGATAACTGACTCACAAGTCTTCTGCTGGAACCTTTTATAGCACTATCTTTGAACAGTGACATCTGGTGGAACAACGTGAATACTGCACTGGTCATTTTATAATTTGCCATATTCTTTTTTTTCGGGAAGTAAAATAAAATATATGCAGTGAATGAGGACAAGTGTAGATAAAACCAGCCAGAACGTGCATTGGTGCTAGTTAACATCTGTTTGATTCAATGACTGTCCGTTAGTTGTTTCTTGTATTCAGGTAAAATTCATACATACAATGCGCCAGAAGTTCCCTTAGAGTCTTAACATGGATTTGCACTTTTTTATCTTATACATTAAAACACAATTTCCAAGCGGTCCGAATAACTTAAAGTGTGTATGTCATGGGCAAATAACAATGGAACACATTATAGATAGATCTTGTGCATGGAGAGCCAACTTTCAAACAGGGTTAGTTGATCTTTAGATTTCTAGCTACCGGGTATTATCATTCTCATAATCATCAGCAATTATTATTATTATTATTATTGCAATTTATATAGCGCCAACAGATTCCATAGCGCTTTACAATATGAGAGGGGGGATTTAACTATAAATAAGACAATTACAAGAAAACTTACAGGGACGATAGGTTAAAGAGGACCCTGCTCAATCGAACTTACATTCTATAGGAGGTGGGGTGTAAAACACATTAGGACAATTATCAATGTTTGTCAGTGAGAGTTGTAATCCACCGAAAATTGAATGCTGAAATTTTACACTTCGTTTTTTGACAAATCTGGATTCATACTAGTCTTCCTTCTTTCTTAATACTGAGATCACATGCACCCAGAGCTGGATCAGAAGCACCTGTAAGCAGAAAATGTCTTTGTGAGTGTGTGCATATGCTTGTGTGTATGGGGATTGTGTATGTTTGTGTCAGTGTGTGTAGCGGTGTGTGTTTGTAACCGTGTGGGCATGGGTTGTATCCTGTGTAATAGTGTACATAACAGTGTGAAAATATAAGCATGCACAGAAAGATTTAATTTTAATTCATTATTATACACTATATTAAAAAAAGGGTTAGACACAGATTTCTTACGGAAGATTAAAAGGAACAATGTATAATTCACCAGATAAATCTCAGTGTTGAGGTACCACATTTGGAATTGTAATCTTCCCCAACAATGGAGTCCATTACCCACCAGGTTGTAAGCACGATTAGCAGAGGCGGCTCTAGACTTTATGAGGCCTTAGGCGAAACACAAACATGAGGCCCCACTAACAAAAAAGTGTCACATATACACATTGACGCACTGTCTACCTGTGTATGTGCCTGAGAGTGTGTCTGACAGAGAGTATCCTTGTGTGTGCTAATGTATGTCTCTGTGAGCATGTTTGTGTTTTTGTCTGAGACCCTATGTGTATGGGGTAGCTGATGGTGAGAGGGAGCGGGGGGTGATGGTGAAAGGGAGCGGGGGGTGATGGTGAAAGGGAGCGGGGGGTGATGGTGAAAGGGAGTGGGGGGTTGATGGTAATGTGAGAGGGAGCAGGGGGTGATACTAATGTGAGAGTGAGTAATGTGAGAGTGAGGGGGTTAATGTGAGAGTGAGGGGGTTAATGTGAGAGTGAGGGGGGGTAATGTGAGAGTGAGGGGGGGTAATGTGAGAGTGAGAGGGGGTAATGTGAGAGTGAGAGGGGGTAATGTGAGAGTGAGAGGGGGTAATGTGAGAGTGAGGGGGGTTAATGTGAGAGTGAGGGGGGGTAATGTGAGAGTGAGGGGGGTAATGTGAGAGTGAGGGGGGTAATGTGAGAGTGAGGGGGGTAATGTGAGAGTGAGGGGGGTAATGTGAGAGTGAGGGGGTAATGTGAGAGTGAGGGGGGTAATGTGAGAGTAAGGGGGGTAATGTGAGAGTGAGGGGGGTAATGTGAGAGTGAGGGGGGTAATGTGAGAGTGAGGGGGTAATGTGAGAGTGAGGGGGTAATGTGGGAGTGAGGGGGGTAATGTGAGAGTGAGAGGGGGTAATGTGAGAGTGAGAGGGGGTAATGTGAGAGTGAGTAATGTGAGAGTGAGGGGGGTAATGTGAGAGTGAGGGGGTAATGTGAGATTGAGAGGGGGGTAATGTGAGAGTGAGAGGGGGGTAATGTGAGAGTGAGAGGGGGTAATGTGAGGGGGTAATGTGAGAGTGAGAGGGGGTAATGTGAGGGGGTAATGTGAGAGTGAGAGGGGGTAATGTGAGAGTGAGAGGGGGTAATGTGAGAGTGAGAGGGGGTAATGTGAGAGTGAGAGGGGGTAATGTGAGAGTGAGAGGGGGTAATGTGAGGGTGAGAGGGGGTAATGTGAGGGTGAGAGGGGGGTAATGTGAGGGTGAGAGGGGGGTAATGTGAGAGTGGGGGGGGTAATGTGAGAGTGGGGGGGTAATGTGGGGGGGGTAATGTGAGAGTGAGGGGGTAATGTGAGAGTGGGGGGGCTAATGTGAGAGTGGGGGGGCTAATGTGAGAGTGGGGGGCTAATGTGAGAGTGAGAGGGGGTAATGTGAGAGTGAGAGGGGGTAATGTGAGAGTGAGAAGGGGGTAATGTGAGAGTGAGAAGGGGGTGATGTGAGAAGGAGGGGGTGATGTGAGAAGGAGGGGGTGATGGTGAGTGGGGGGAAGCTGAGGGTGGTGACGGAGGGTTATGCTGAGGGTGGTGATGCTGAGGGTGGTGGGGGGTAATGCTGAGGGTGGTGAGGGGTGATGCTGAGGGTGGTGGGGGGTGATGCTGAGGGTGGTGGGGGGTGATGCTGAGGGTGGTGGGGGGTGATGCTGAGGGGGGTGGGGGGTGATGCTGAGGGGGGTGATGCTGAAGGTGGTGGGGGGAGTAATGCTGAGGGGTGGTGAAGCTGAGGGTGGTGGGGGGGTTATGGGGGATGGTGAGGCTGAGGGTGGTGGGGGGTGATGGTGGTGGGGGTGAGGCTGGTGGGGGTGATGGTAGTGGGGGGTGAAGCGGAGGGTGGGGTTGATGGTGGTGGGGGGTGAAGGTGAGGCTGAGGGTGGTGGGGGGTGAGGCTGAGGGTGGGGAGATGGTGGTGGGGGTGAGGCTGAGGGTGGGGTGATGGTGGTGGGGTGAGGCTGAGGGTGGTGGGGGTGATGGTGGTGGGGGTGAGGCTGAGGGTGGTGGGGTTGATGGTGGTGGGGGGTGAAGCTGAGGTTGGTGGGGGTGAGGCTGAGGGTGGTGGGGGTGATGGTGGTGGGTGGTGAAGCTGAGGTTGGTGGGGGGTGAGGCTGAGGGTGGTGGGGGGTGATGCTGAGGGTGGTGGGGGTGATGGTGGTGGGGGTGAGGCTGAGGGTGGTGGGGTTGATGGTGGTGGGGGGTGAAGCTGAGGTTGGTGGGGGTGAGGCTGAGGGTGGTGGGGTGATGGTGGTGGGGGGTGAGGCTGAGGGTGGTGGGGTTGATGGTGGTGGGGGGTGAAGCTGAGGGGGGTGGGGGTGAGGCTGAGGGTGGTGGGGGTGAGGCTGGTGGGGGGTGAAGCTGAGGGTGTTGGGGGTGATGGTGGGGGGTGAGGCTGAGGGTGGTGGGGGGTGAGCCTGAGTGTGGTGGGGGGTGATGGGGAGGGAGAGCCTACCTTTCCCTGGTGGTCCAGTGGGCTCCCTGGTGGTCCGGTGGCCACTGCTCCCGGTCTGCAGCTCCACAGAGCTGCAGACCGTGTAATCTCGCGAGATTTCAGAGCGTTGCCGTGGTAACCCGCGGCAACGCTCTGATTGGCCAATTCTCGCGAGTCACATGGTCTGCAGCTCTGCACACTGCGGAGCTGCAGACCAGTGTCTGCGGTGGCCGGCCTGGCAGCCAGGAGGGGCCTCGCACCCGGCGGCATACCGGGCAAGCCGCCGGGCCCCCTCCTGGTGTCAGGTCCTCGGTCAGTGACCGAGGACCTGACACACTCTGCCAACAGGCGGTTTAGGCGGCCGCGAGGCCCCAGCCAGCGCGAGGCCTTAGGCGGCCGCCTAAACCGCCTAATTAGAGAGCCGCCTCTGACGATTAGGGCACAAAGGAAAGGGTCGTTGACTCCGTTGAAGCCCTCACACGATGTTGTGATACCCAGATGCCGCATATATGGTGTTAGCTTTTTTAGGCTGTCCTAAAAATCTTATTTTTCTAAGAGAAGCCTATTTCTCTAGCTGCATACATCTCCTAGGCCTCCTCTCTGCTGTATCCACATGTTTTTCCATTTGGCAGTCTTACACTTCTGATCTGCTCTTTCTATTAGGTATACAGGATAGATATTATGGCTCTATGTTCTTCCACAATGCCTTTTTATTATGTATTAGAGGCCTGCACAAGCCATATGGGGTGTGCCTGGCTGGTTACTGATTTTGTTTGGTCAATTGATGTTTGAGAAACACTCACCTGGTACCTGCTACAGACACGCTCTCGGTTACTCTTGAATATAATATACAGGGATTTATTTATTTATACATTGAGATTTCTCTCGTTTTCAAGTATCATGGGTAACTAAAATTATAGATCAGGGTGGTGCAGTAGACATTGCTTACCTAGATTTCAGTAAGGCTTTTGACACTGTTGCACATAGAAGGCTTATCAATAAACTACAATCTTTGAGTTTGGATTCCAATATTGTTGAATGGGTAAGGCAGTGGCTGATTGACAGGCAACAGAGGGTTGTAGTCAATGGAGTATATTCGAAGCTTGGGCTTGTCACCAGTGGGGTACCTCAGGGATCTGTACTTGGACCCATTCTCTTTAATATTTTTATTAGTGATATTGCAGAAGGTCTTGATGGTAAGGTGTGTCTTTTTGCGGATGATACTAAGATATGTAACAGGGTTGATGTTCCTGGAGGGATAAGCCAAATGGAAAATGATTTAGGTAAACTAGAAAAATGGTCAGAGTTGTGGCAACTGACATTTAAGTGCAAGATAATGCATCTTGGACGTAAAAACCCAAGGGCAGAGTACAGAATATTTGATAGAGTCCTAACCTCAACATCTGAGGAAAGGGATTTAGGGGTGATTATTTCTGATGACTTAAAGGTAGGCAGACAATGTGATAGAGCAGCAGGAAATGCTAGCAGAATGCTTGGTTGTATAGGGAGAGGTATTAGCAGTAGAAAGAGGGAAGTGCTCATGCCATTGTACAGAACACTAGTGAGACCTCACTTGGAGTATTGTACGCAGTACTGGAGACCCTATCTTCAGAAGGATATTGATACCTTAGAGAGAGTTCAAAGAAGGGCTACTAAACTGGTTCATGGATTGCAGGATAAAACTTACCAGGAAAGGTTAAAGGATCTTAACATGTATAGCTTGGTGGAAAGACGAGACAGGGGGGATATGATAGAAACATTTAAATACATAAAGGGAATCAACACAGTAAAGGAGGAGACTATATTTAAAAGAAGAAAAACTACCACAACAAGAGGATATAGTCTTAAATAAGAGGGGCAAAGGTTTAAAAATAATATCCGGATGTGTTACTTTACTGAGAGGGTAGTGGATGCATGGGATAGCCTTCCAGCTGAAGTGGTAGAGGTTAACACAGTAAAGGAGTTTAAGCATGCGTGGGATAGGCATAAGGCTATCCTAACTATAAGATAAGGCCAGGGACTAATGAAAGTATTTAGAAAATTGGGCAGACTAGATGGGCCGAATGGTTCTTATCTGCCGTCACATTCTATGTTTCTATGTTTCTATCACCTGGGATCTTCAATGGCATCCGACCTAAACTATACAATCTATGGTACAGTAAACTATACAGTCTGTGTATTATTTTCCCTCATGTAAGTACTGATTAAAAATGAAATGCTGAATCTTAGATAAAATTAGGAATGAATGTACATCTAGCACTATGCTCTTCTCTTTCGGATTCTAAAGCCAAACAGCCAATCAGAGATGCCAGATCAGTTCCCTATGATTTAAGTTCTTTGGTTTGATGTATGGCAACATTTTGATAGTTATAAACTCTCCTTCCCTTATTTTGTCTTTGACTACTGGCGTTGTTCAAATCAACCACTTTCAGGAATATCTCTTTATAATTGTATTTTTCATATACAGGGGACCTGTACTCCTATTTATCTTTCTTTGAGTTTGTTTCAGTCTTAATAATGTCACCTATCCGTTAGTCTTTCCTCTTTCTATAATTTCTCATCCTGGGTGTACCTCTCAGTCTTTTCTCCATCTCATCTACACCCAGTTTTCACTCTTCCTCTCAATCTTTGAAAGACAGAGTTGAGGTGGAATAACCACTTCAGAATCGGAGACACAGAGGTAAGTTGGTAAAAGCCACAGAGAAAAAAAATCTTAAAAATAAACTAAAATACATAGGTAGGCACAGATTAGAGGGGTAAAATGCAGACCAATACAGAAAGAGACAGACAAATAATTGGAAAATACAATAAGGAAAGCCAGAAGTTGAAAGGCTCAGCTGACGCGTTCAGTCTATCAGTAGCATGTCTGTCTGAAGGTTTCTGATTTGAGCCTTGGACTGTTGTTGATGTTTGTGGGCAGAGCATTTTGGGATTTGCATCATGACAACTTTATTTTCAAGAAGTTGTTATGGTGCCAGGAGTGGCATATTTTACATTCATACCTTTCTTCTTTAGTGTTATTAAAGTAAAACCAAATACTTGGAGGGCGAGGCTTGGCCCCTGAATAGAGAGGACGCTGATTGCTGCAGCTACTGCTCTTAAGAGCAAACTTTGCGATTTATCACCTATAAACAGCTAATCTTTTACATATTTAAGCCACACTGCAAGAAGTGACGTCAAGAGGTACAGGATGATACCTCACAAGCAACCACCCGATCTTTATATGAGCATGGCGGGCGCGGGGGAGGTGGCCGCTCTCCTGCCAGTGCTGTCAGCAGGAATCCTGTACTCGAGTGCCTGATCCCCCCCTTCAGGTTATCCGGTCCCTGGAACTCCTCCCCATGCTCCATGGCATCAGCATCCACAGAGATCACTTGCCCCTAAATCAGAGGCGAACGCAGTTGGGCCCTCTGCTGAGACCCAGCCACTGACCATCCTGCAAAGGCTAGAAGATATCTTTGCAGCCTTCCTGAGTCTTATAGAGGAGAGACAGAGGTACTCACTGCTACCTTCACGTTATACCCCACATGCCGAGTTTGAGGGGACCTCATCTGGGAAGCTGATGACTGACGCTCCGAATGGTCAGGCTCCAGGACAGTGTTACACTGCATCGGATTATGATGAAGCACCGACTGACAAGCTCGCCACCCCTAATTCCAAGCCGCGGAGCGCAGTGGATGAAAAGCAAGCCAAAGCCTACACCACAGTTAACTATTCACCTTCCATCATTCCTGTTACCAATGATGGGTTGGTGCCGTCGGGAGGGTCACAGAGAGCGCACATACTGCTTGCACGGGGGGGTCGCTTTTCTTGTCTCAGCACCTGTGGACTCTCACAGACTGTCTCATGGACTTTGCAATGTGGGCCTCGGCTGACCTCTGGCTCTACAGTGGGTCTCTCATAGTGTGGAGTTGGCTCCAGTTTTTCACTCACCTGGCTATTGATAATTTGGCTTACTTCTTGTGCATCACCTACAGCTTATCTTTAACTAAGCATATAGGATATACCTTTCTCCAGTCTAGTCTTGCTAAACCTGCGCTAGGCTTCTTGAGCCAAGATTTCTCATAACGTTATTATTATTCTCACAATGGCCTAGGTGTTTGTGTCTCTCCATGTCTCCTCTCATATTTGAATATCAAACTAGTTACTTGTGCTAGACATGGTTCTCATTTTTTTTTGTTTAATTTAAAATATGCAGATCCCGCGACTGCTGTAGTCATGATATTTCATATCTGTTCTTATGATTGTATATTTATTGATGTGGCGATCTCAACTAGTGTACTCACCTGCATAACAAAACAAACAAAACAAAAATCTAAACTGGTAAAACCTTATGGTCGTGAGCCTATGAATTACTCAAATCTCTATCTATAGTAAATTTAAAAAGAGAACGGGAAATACTAGTAGTAACCAACTAAAAATCTAAGTTTTGACTGAAATTTGTTTTTTGACATAAAGAGACTCCTACTCTTGAACTGACCATGACTTAGATTTGTAAGTTTGCACTGTTATGTCTATATATTAAATATTAGTTACTTGGGAAATTACAATTAAACGATATAAGCGATACTTTGTTTTAATAATCTTTTTCCAATTGTGTTGGATTATTGTTGTTAATGTAATATTTAATTTTTTGTCTATACCGTATATGTTGTATATGTTGTTTAAATCAAGAAAAAAAATTCTCAAGAAAAAATACTAAGATAAAAAAGAAAATCAAATACTTGATTGGGGCTACACGGCGTAATGCTCTTTTGGAGCTGTCATTTGTGAGAGTTGTATAAATGTGGGCACCTATTTGAAGCAATGTTACATTACACTTTGCTGGACTGTTTGAACATGCTTATCATTTGATCAAAACGTGACGATAGATTGAATTAAAATTCAGTGCACATTATGTTCTCATGAAATAGTTGTTCTTGCTTCAAGTTGCTTAAAGAAACACTCCAGAATCACAAATAAAACTGTTCAACACAACTGGGAAAAGATTATTAAAACAAAGTATCACTTATATCGTTTAATTGTAATTTTCCCAAGGAACTAATTTTGATTAAAGTGTTAAAGTGTTACTTTAATTTCCTCTAAAATGCTCCCTCGCAACAGCTCTCTCCTCCACCAACCGAGAGGTCATCAATACTCATGATCCTCCAGCCAATTCAATGCTTCTCATAGGGAAACTTTGGGATGCAGGCTGAATGCACAACAATCACTCTATGAGAAACATTCTTGTCTGCTATGTGTCTGACAAGCTGGCTGACTGACTGGGAGGGTGCCACTTAGCAGCCTTATAAAAGTTCCAACTTGTCTTGAAAATTGCATATTTATAAAGTGTGAATGATGGGATACTCTACTAACCCCTAAACCACTACAGCAAGCATAAATGCTTTAGGGATTTGCACTGTTCATTTAACCCCTTAAGGACCAAACTTCTGGAATAAAAGGGAATCATGACATGTCACACATGTAATGTGTCCTTAAGGGGTTAAAGGGTTACTCCAATCATCATGACCACTACAGTCATCTGTAGCAATGGCTTTCCTCCTGCCTTTGTCCCCACCGGGCTACTATGTTCCCTTGTAGTCACAACACGCTTCCGGCGTCTGCAGAGCCATAGAGGCTGAAAACCGCAGACGTCACCATTCACTGGCTGAGATCCTTAGTTGACCACTCCCAGCCAATTACTGGAATTGTGTGCAACAAAAGTTGTCCAGAATTGACATTAGCTAGCCTGGAACTCTAGTTTTAGCTGATAGCACCCCAATGATGGTGGAGTTACATACCTTCAGCAGTGGGTTAAACTTTGCATGGGCAGTGTTTCATAGCCAAAAACTACACAATATCCAGGCACCATGACCAAAATCACTAATGTGTTCATGGTACTTGGAGTAACCCTTTAAATATTTATTGCAAGCTTTTCCTACACTGCATATTCACTTCCATTTATCTTTTGTTTTGGTGTCATGTTAGGAGACTGTTTCTACTATTGTTAGTGACTCAATGCAAACTGAAAATCTCTCTATGTGCCTCCCAAATCTCCTGATCTGGTTGGGCAAGCTCACTTTACAAACGTATTACATTGTCCTAGGATTGTATCTCTAGTGTCCTGCTTCGGTAGACTCCAGAGAAAAGTCACTCTAAACCCATTCTAGACATTGCACCTACACTAGGCTAGGCTAATGCAGGGCATTTTTTATATGTGCTTATAGGCAGCCTGGGCTGGCTTGACGACTATGCACTAGCCAGAGTGAGACATGCCACTTCGCTGCCATGCATCAACAGTAATGTTCATTTTGCCACTGGCATACTGTAACATGATCCTACACCCAAATGTTATACTTCTCCGTGTTGAGAGATATGCTGTTGCATTTACGCATCGGTGGATAATCTCCCATGCAGTGTGTAAAGAAAGAAAGCCATGGTACCATATCCCTTCCTATTTCTTTTAATGTGCATGTTTTACGTTGGTGTTTATCATGGATATTGTGCAAATATCTTTTTCATATTTAATCTATGTAATACTGTTTGTGTTTTATTGTTTTTTATTGTGCTTATGTTCCATTTTCTTTTGTCATGTAGAAAATGTAACCCAAATAGCCAAGTTGGGATAATAGCCGAATATGTAATTTTTTTCCAAGTCAGCTATTTTATTCTATATTTTGTCATTCGAGGTTAAACTCACTATTTAGTAAATAAAACCCCACGTTAAGTACCACGTATGTGTGAATTGTGATCTGATTGTTTTTCCATACATAGACTGGTCACTAGACGCAACAACAAAAGTTCTTGCTCTGTGCCAGTTCTTTTTTGTGCGAGGACCTATAAAATTGAGCTTTCGCAGCTCTGGCTACTTGAACAAGTGCTGTTCCTAGCAAAAAACTGAGGATTAACCCAAAAGAATCAGAAAAGAATGCACAGCACGAAACTTGTTTTTCTTTGTGGTCTTGTGCAGGCGGAAAAGGACGAAATGTGGTTTGAAAATTAAATGCAGACAACCACTGTTCTCCTCTGAGGTCAGGAAGAATAACATTTAACCCCCGCACACAACTGCAGAATATTTTTTTTTGTCTCGGGTTAATAGCTCAGATACCTCATATAGAATGAGTAGTGCACACAACATCCCTTGAACAATGAATGGCTCTGAAATATCTTACTACTATGGAATGGTAGGTATGACCAGCTGGAGAATACACTGTATGTCCAACGTGTTTTATAAGACATAATACATATATATTCTGGCCAAATAACAAGGACCGTATGTGTGAGATACAGCTATTGGCTACACCTGTGCTACTTTCTGTAATTCCTGAAAAATTGTCAGCTGCGTGATTTATTTATTTAGACACGTTTGTAGTAAGTCTGACTTCAAGAAGCTGTAGTGTATGCCACTGACTGCTGCTCATTTTATGACACTTTGCCATCCAACACCTGTTATGTTCCAATTACATCAAGCGTTAGGAGGACAAACTTGAGTGTTGACAGCCATACAAGGCTACAGTTAAAAGTCAAGTGGAAATGTAGTGAAAATACAAACTTGACTAAACTGTAAAACAAATCTTACACATGCAATCCACAGTTACAAATTATATATTACTCATCCTGTCATCCAGAACCTACGTACGTTCCAAATAATACCCGATATATATGGGGCAAACTGTAACAACCCATTGGACTAATTTGCTCGTTTAAGGAAAGTTCTAGAATATTTGGACTTGCATCCACCTACATTTCTATCTACTTCTAATTAGCAGTGATGGCTTGCTCTAGATTCTGAAATATTGCAATCATTTTGACTGAATTTGGCATTTACGGGTTATTCATTTAAGTGAGAATTTAAAGTGAGTTTTAAATGTAAGGTCAAAACAGCCGTTTTGTAAAAATATTCTAACTCAACTATGTGTCCAGTTCAGTTACTGTGGCTTTAAAGTTGAAATTCACTTTGAATTCTCACTTTGGTAAAAAAAATCATGAGAGTTTTAGGAGTAATTAATTGGATTTACTAACATATGACATAGAAACAAGTTTGTTGTCACATTTCTGGCATTAAAGGATCTTTGGATACACCAGATACAAATAGTTTGATACGAATGTCGTCAGCTACATTTGCTAATGGGCTAGGTAATAAATTATATTTACAAATCTGATTCTAATTGGTATGAACCTGATAAGAGAATTATCAGTTTTATTGAGAAATAGAATATAGTTCTGCTTGTTATTGAATTGTGTGTCACATAGCAGAAATGTTATGGATCAAAGCGGTTTTGGGAACTACTGCCTTCAAATTAGTTATGATCCGAGGTGGTCCCGGGCCGCCGGCTTACCTTGAGGGCTTAAACCATTAGCGATGTTGCGTTTTTTTCAGGCACTTTAGGGTTAAAATGTTCCTTAATGGTTTAACACCTTGAGGTAAGTGGTCTCCATGGATCTCAAGTTTGATTTTTTTGGGATATTCTTGTCTGTGGCTTGTATTCAATTTTCATCTGTTTATTAATTTGAGCTTGTGAAGCATACTACCATTTGCCAAGCATTTATCTGTCTGTTTTCTCAATAGGAGGTACATTGTCATATGGGTCAATATAATTAATAGTTTTTCCTAGTATTTTCTGTGTTAATTTGCATTGTTTAACTTCTTTGATTATTAGTTCCAAGCACTTTTAAACCACAATGTTTCCCCCTAAAAGTTGTAAATCATACTATATGTATGATAAGTGTTCCTTTGCCCTTATCATGGGTTGTTAGTTTAATAATCATCTTTGGAATAGGCCACCAGTGGATCTTATGTTCTTACTTTATGTCTACTAAAAGGAATTTTCATAAGGAATATATCTGTTATTGAAAGAGTTTTGCTTTTTTTGTGTCACTAAACTTCTTTGAAATTAGTGCACTGAGCGGTCATTTCGTTGTCTCATGTAGTAAAATATGCAATAAATGTTCTGTTGTCCGTTAGAAGACATGCGATAAGATACAGTTCCAGATCCTAGATCCTAGATTCTAGACCTTGATCCTCTTGAAAAGATTGAAGTATAGTTAATGTAAGTTGGTGCTTCTACATTTTTCCCAGGTAACAAATGCTATTTAATAGATTCCTAAGTAATTGCTGTCTTGGTCTATGATTGTATTACTTTTATACAAATGTCTGTCCTTATGACACAAACAGTCTTTAAAACATGGAGGCATTACATTTGTCCGGTTGGATGCAGACAATACCAAATGGGCCTGAGAACATCCTGTACACTACTATTGAGAGAACTCTCATGTATTCACATTTATTACACAGAAACTTTGGTTAATGCCACAATATTGGTTACTGTGTCTAACTGATCACTACATGTTTTAAAACCTGAGAGTCTGCAAAAGTGCCAAACCGTTCAATGCCACAGCAACATGCTTCACTCTATCCTGGAAAAACCTCCATGCTGAATATATTTATCATAATGAAACCATGTGGATTTTCTTTAGATACATGCACTTGCAAAAAGAAAAAAAATTATGCACTGTCCCAGCTTTGTCTCACACGGTACTCAGTGCAACTGTGTCACCATGCCTGTACTACTGCTGCTAGAGGGGCGGTGCAAGGATTTTTGCCGCCCTGTGCAGTGAGCATTTCCTGTCAGTTCGGCCAGGTACATGAAACGGATGTTCCTGTACCGTGGATTGGAGCTCGGCCATGCTACACAGGGAACGGGAGGGTGTTAAGGAGAAAGGGGTGAGATAGGCAGTGCTGCAGCCGCCTGAGGCACTCTATAGAGCGCTCAGGGGGCTGCAGCTTTAGAGGGGCTGGCGATGAGGGCGCAGGGCGCTCCCTCATAAGAGGCGCCCTAGGCCCTAGCCTTATAGGAGGGGCCGGCCCTGGCTGCCAGGCTATGTAATGGCAGAATGTGCAAGGACTCTGTGCCACAAAATGGATCTTCTTATCTGTAACATTGACTTTTTTTATAGGAGGGGGAGGAATTACCTGCTAGATTACATAATGCACTCACTATACACAACAAGATCTGGTCCCCCAGGAAAGTCTATGTTTCACGAGCTTCTTCAGATTAGCCATGACTCTATATGCTGCACATACCTAGGAGTTCGGTTGTGATAGTGTTATTATCGGCTGTGATATTGTCATTGTCAATATGTAACTATTTGACTGACTATATAGCTTGTTCAAAAAATGCAAGGTCACAGGTTCAAATCCCAGCAGGATCAACTCAGCCCTTCATCCTTCCGAGGTTGATAAAATGAGTACCATCAATTGGGTAATAATAACATCTATTATTCAGCTGCCAATTTGGTTAATTCCAAGAGTGTGTGCTGAAAAGTGTTTTGAGTCCCACTGGGAGAAAGGTGCTATATAAATACTAGATATTATTATTATTATTATATAACTATTTTTTAAAAATATTCAAAAGTTTGTTAATACGGCATTTATTCTGCTTATTGTAACATTTTATGTATTTACAGAGTATACTTTAAAGATAGATTATTGTATCCCATTCTCTCTTCAATAAACATTTTTTTTTAAATAGATCTTATTTACATGTTTTAGTTTTTTTTCATTTTGGGCTTGAGTCTGTGACACCCAACACACATAAAAATAGCTAACACAGAAATACGTACCAAAAAAAAAAAAGATACAGCACCCACAACATAATAAATAAAAATACCAAAAAGTGTCCATATAAATCAATTTTGACAACCCGTTGCCGTCATATGGTAGCTGACCTGAACTTTTTGTTATGCTCTATCCATGTCTAGAGCTGTAAAAAAAACTCCTACATATTACATTAAAAAGCTCAGTTGGCAAATTTTAAAGTGCTTAACACCTACCTACGCATGAACAAATTAAGCCAAATCTTTTCTAAAACTTTTTTTTTCAGTTTAGAAGCGGAGAACATTGAATTGTTGTTCTGTAAGAGCTGTAACATATATTAAATAATAGCATTATTATTTTTCAAGTGCTGTTGGTCCCATGACACCAATAGCATCACAAAGAGAGTTGAAGCTACAGTATTACACTGAACTTAAAGGGACACTATAGTCACCAGAACAACTGCAGCTTATTGAATTTGTTCTGGTGAGTATAATCATTCCCTTCAGGTTTTTTGCTGTAAACACTGTATTTTCAGAGACAATGCAGTGTTTACATTACAGCCTAGTGATAACTTCACTGGCCACTCCTCAGATGGCTGTTATAGATCCTGGGTCATGGCTGCCTAAAATGCTTCCAAACATTCAGTGTCTCCTCCCTCTGCATGCAGACACTGAACTTTCATCATAGAGATTCATTGATTCAATTCATCTCTATGAGGAGATGCTGATTGGCCAGGGCTGTGTTTGAATTGTGCTGACTCTGCCCCTGATCTGCCTCTTTGTCAGTCTCAGCCAATCCTATGGGGAAGCATTGTGATTGGATCAGGCTACCACTTCTGCTGATGTCAGCAGGCAGTGGGCACTGGGCAGGTCTACAGGAAACAGGGACTAAGCCTGCAGCTCCAGACTTGAATACAAGTAAGATTCTACTATTTTTAGAGAGGCATGAGGGGACCAGGGTAGCTAGATGGTGGTTTTAATCCTATAGGGTCAGGAATACATGTTTGTGTTCCTGACTCTATAGTGCTCCTTTAAGCAAAAGTGAAGAAAAGGTAGTGTGTAGGAAATAACACAAGGAGCATACATATGGTCCCGGTCAGAATCAACATTCCAAAACCAAATGTCGGTGTGATAGTTTTTTTGAGTGACCTTCCTAGATACTTGAACAAAGCTTATTTAGGTTTTATTTTGTTTATTAATCTATGTGAACTGTTCTATATGTGTTAGTACTACATCTTAAGGAGCAAGAACATTTATTATTGTTATCAAAAACAATAATGCCTTTACATTTATTACAAAGGTGGAAGCTGGTAGTGGTTTGATTCCACATCTGGGTTGTCATATTTTATTTATAAAAACCCACAGCAATGCAAACCTAGTGCTTGCTAGCCATCCACCACATAAAAAAGTTGAAAAATAAATAAATAAAAACCCTAATAAGACTGCCAAATAAGACTGCCTCCCTATATCCCCATCTGCCATGCTAAATGTTAAAATCTGCCATGCTAAATGTTAAAAACTAGAGACTGGGCAGCCATTGCTGCCCAGTCGCTAGCAGTCTCAATCCAATTGGGATGGTGCATGTTAAATAATGGTGCCTCAACATGTGGTCATTGGAATCTTAAAATAAACAATTGGGGCAGGACAGATAGCTGTCCACCCCCTGCTCCAACCATTCTTGGTAGGAGTTATTTAATAAAAAAAAAAAGAGGAGACATTTGGATGTGAGGGATTATTATTATTATATAAAAGGGAAAATCTTGTGTCCCCCCACTGATATGTACTGATATGCAAAAATGGCTACATTATTGCCTGGCCTAATGATTGCGCAACACCAGCCACATTCACAATGCCAATTCTGAGTAATTTTGAGTTCAAAATGGGATTTATCCAAAAATGAATGGAAAAAGGTGAGTGGGCAATGGCCCACCCACTCCCCCTTTTATCCTAAGATAAAAGCTTTCCCACACATCCAGTATGTAGCATTAGTGAACATCCTTTGGTGTGGAAAAAAACAGCGCCCTATCAGCATTTCCCAACTGTATCTGTGGAGTTAGACGACACTGCAAGACTCCGTCAGGGAGGGCAAAACCACTATAAGGCATTCGAGAAAAGAGGAAGCCGCAGCAGGAGTAATTTCACATTTTTATTTGTAATTATTTTTTTAGGTGTGTGAACAAGGGAATGACCACCAGAACCACCATTACCACTGCATTTTAGAATACGTGTTTTTACAAAGATTCTTTTTTTTTTTATAAATTCTTTATTTTGAAAGATTTTTTTTTTATGGGGTTGGGATACAGAAAGTAAACCGGGGAGTTAGCATTGTGTGCTACAAGATTCACTTAACAGATTTTACAGGAGTCAAACAGTGCAAGCATATGTACCAATTATCTATTGGAATTTTTCAACATGGATTAATTGCAACTAGATCATTTCTGCTTTCTCGTCGGAGTCTGTTGTTCTTTAGGCTTGGGTTTGGGTGGGGGAACAGTGGTGAGAGGGGTGGGGGATGTGATACATTTTCCTTTGCATTGTGTAGAAAAAGACAGCGTTCGTGCTAATTGGGGTTACAGAATAGAGAGGAGAAAAAGGGGGGGGGGTTACAATTTAATCAGAGTGCAGTTTCACTTGGTTTTGAAAGTAACATATGTATTCCTTGGGTTTGCATCTGTTCGCTTAGTTCTGGATAAGGCGGGTTTCGGGGTATGCCTTTCTTGGTGGCTTGGGAGTTTGGGTACCAAGTGACTCGTTGGATGTGGTAGAAGATGGTGCATCCATTACAGTACTCTTAGCTTCTTGAGGTCTTCTGGTGCCGTTGAGTCAGGGAGATGGGAGAGTGTATGAGGGTGGAAGGGGGGTGGGGGGAGAGGTTATGCGTCTTCCAGTACAAAGATTCTTTTTTTACTTATAAACATAACATAAATTATGTTACTGAGGGGAGCAGCCTGCTAATTTCCAAAGCACAAGCAGTGGCAGAGAAGCACACTGAAAATCAAATAAACTGTCTTTTACGAGTAATAAAAAAAAAATATATATATATTAAATCAGTAAACCAATTCTAAATCTGTAAAGCAAAGTGGGTGTAAGTGGCACTGCTAGTAGGACTTCAGGCAAGAGCAACTTTTTATTTTTTATTTTTCTGTTCTTTTTTTAATTCACTGAATAGTGAGGGGTCCAACAACTGCTGTCCAACCTGCCCGGTCGAATACTGACACTATCCTAACCATTCCCCCTGATCTGCCTAAGGGTGGTAGTAGTGAAGGAAGTAGCATGTCATGACTAACAGGGTTAAGCATTAAACAGGTCATAAATGTACTTCCGATGCTGATTTATCTGTGGTTTTATTTTGAGCAGCTCACCACGTTAACGGGTTCACCTGCTTGAATTCCATCTGGCACCAAATATGAAATTCAATAAAAAAAATATTCAACAAAAAACAGTTGATGGTTATTGACTGGTTTCTGCCAATGCTATTAAATCAAGGCCTTAGTCGGCATGTAACTGCAGGATATGGAAGAGAACCCTTTTAGGGTGTGTCTGGGTATAACTGCCACACCCCTTGTGTATGTTTATGCCCCTAAACCCTAAATTTAGCTGGAGCTACGTCATGCAAGATGGTGCTGTATTCCTCAAATGACAGTCAGGGCCGGCGCTACCTGTAAGGCGGACTAGGCAGCCGCCTAGGGCGCCCCTTGGGAAGGGGCGCCGCCAGGAGCGCCGGCCCCCCTAATGCTGCAGCCGCCCGAGCGCTCTGTAGAGAGCCTCAGGCGGCTGCAGCTTTGCCCGGGCTGGTGCGTCCATGAGGGCGCACCGCCCGGGCACAGCATGAGGAGAGGGAGGGGGCCGACAGGAGGGAAGCGCTCAGCGCTCCCTCCTGTCACTCCCTCTCTGTAGCGTGACCGAGCGCAGTATAGTCCGCCGGTACAGGGAGCATCTGTCTCCTGTACTCGGACGGACTAACAGGAAGTGAACACTGGTGTTCACTTCCTGTTAGTCCGCCGGGTACAGGAGACAGATGCTCCCTGTACCCGCGGACCATGATACAGAGCTCGGCCACGCTACTATAGAGGTAGGGGAGGGTGGGGGGAATAAATAGAGAGGGGGGGGGGAGATAAATACATGGAGAGGGAGGGGAGGAGGAGAAATCAATGAAGAGGGGGGGGGAGAAATAAATGGAGAGGGGGGGGAGGAGAAATAAATGGAGAGGGAGGGGAGGAGGAGAAATCAATGAAGGGGGGGGAGAAATAAATGGACAGGGAGGGGAGGAGGAGAAATCAATGAAGAGGGGGGGGGGAGAAATAAATGGACAGGGAGGGGGGAGAAATAAATGGACTGGGAGGGGGGAGAAATAAATGGACAGGGAGGGGGGGGATAAATGGACAGGGAGGGGGGGAAATAAATGGACAGGGAGGGGGGGAAATAAATGGACAGGGGGGGGATAAATGGACAGGGAGGGGGGAGGACAGGGAGGGGGGAATAAATGGACAGACAGGGAGGGGGGAATAAATGGACAGACAGGGAAGGGGGAATAAATGGACAGGGGGGGGAAATAAATGGACAGGGAGGGGGGGAAATAAATGGACAGGGAGGGGGTAAATAAATGGACAGGGAGGGGGAGGGAATAAATGGACAGGAGGGGGAGGGAATAAATGGACAGGGAGGGGGGGGGATAAATGGACGGGGGGGGATAAATGGACAGGGAGGGGGGGAAATGGACAGGCAGGGTGGGGGAATAAATGGACAGGCAGGGTGGGGGGAATAAATTGAAAGGGGGGGGGGATAAATTGACAGGGAGGGGAATTGACGGGATTAGGAGGGGGAATGAGAGTGGGGAGGGGAGAAGAGAGTGACAACGGGGGAGACGAGAGTGACAAGGGAGGGGGAGAAGAGAGGGACACGCAGGGGAGAAGAGAGTGACAAGGGAGGAGGGGGGAGAAGAGAGGGACAAGAGGGGGGAGAAGAGAGGGACATGGGGGGGAGAAGAGAGGGACAAGGGGGGTTGAGAAGAGAGTGACGAGGGAGGGAGAGGGGGAGAAGAGAGTGACAAGGGAGGGGGGAGAGATTGACATCCATCACACACACACAATGCACCCCTTGCACACAGAAAAACACACAATGCATTACACACAGACACACACACAAGCAATTCAACCCTTACACACAATGCATCCCTTACACACACAGAAACACACAATGCATTCCTTACACACACTCAATGCACCCCTTACAGACGCACACACTGCATCCCGTACATACACAGAAACACTCATTGCAGCCCTTACACATACAAACACAGATTCACACAATGCATTCCTTACACACATATCAGGACATCCTCTACTCCTGTGAACAAACTAATTGGTGGAACATGAAGGTGGACCCTGGGGCCCAGACCTTGAGCTGTGCAAAGGGCCTTAAAAAAAATGGAGCCTTCTTCCTGTTCTCCCAGAACACAAACAGCCTCCAGAGAGCCTGTTCTACACCAGACCAGTGGAGCCAGACTGCAGGTAGAGCCCATCACCATCCTCATCTGATTGTAAGTAGGCAATCTAGTATATTATTCGTGGCACTAACCTCTAATTTACCTCACATTAAAGGGACACTTTAGTCCCCAGAACCACTGCAGCTTAATGTAGTGGTTCTGGTGTCTATAGCCTGTCCCTGCAGGCCTTTTAATGTAAACACGGTGGCACTGCAGCACTTGCGTTAGTTAACATGGGGCATTGTGATGTCATATCGGGGGGGGATGGGGGGCGGCAAACTTTACTTTTGCCTAGGGCGGCAAAAATCCTTGCACCGGCCCTGATGACAGTCAACACTTATTGCAGTGTTTTAAGTAAATGCCTTGCAATAGACTTCTAACAACAAAGTAAATAATTAAAATTCAATATGGAAATTATCCTTTAAAGGGCTCAGTGGGAAACGTCGCCATATGTATGTAGTTACATGTTGCAAACACAATGCAGATTTCCATTTGTCAAATACACACATTGACAAAACCTGATTAACCCCTTAAGGACCAAACTTCTGGAATAAAATGGAATCATGACGTGTCACACACGTCATGTGTCCTTAAGGGGTTAAATTGCAAATAAACACACTGCATGCTCAGGTAATTGATTTTTTTTATTTTTATTTTAAACAAACAAACAAACCACCACAGAGAGATTCTTGTTAAAATATAAAAGGAAGAAGGAAGAAAGATATTTTATTTTCCCCCAAAGTCACAGTAATTTTTAAAGCAAACGATGTCCTCTGGAAATAGTGCGGTTAAATTTGGACTTGTCATTAAAACAGGCTTACATAGTATGTTTTGTATTACCCCTAACAAAAAAAGAAAGCCGTCAGCCAAGAATAATACCAAAAAAAAAATAAAAATACAAAAAAAAATAAGCGCTTTTCCTAGCGAGCTTTTCTATTTCAATGGTGAAGAAAGTTGCAAGCATGGCAGAACTGTGTGTTCCAAGCTCTATAAGTGACAGACCAGTAGGAGGATTACAGGAATTCTGGCTGTATATGAAGATAACTCTCAGCAGCAGTTGAGAACAGCTTGTTTATGCTCCACTGACAGAAACTGCTGTGGGTTATTTTATTTAGACTTAGAGAAATAAGCAAACTCTACTGTAAGTCAGGCAAACTCAACAGACAAGTATTGCATGGAGATAACCATTCGGATTTTCTACAGAACAGCGCTTGTTGTGAGTGTGGGGTTGCTATACATTTTATTTATTTTGAAAGTCTTGATGCTCCATAAAATTCTGTTCAAACATACAGTTTCGTTTTTTGTTTTTTTTGATGGACCATCATCTGTGAATATGAGGCCGTGCAGTAGGTCTCAGGAGTGGGTGTATTTGGTCACAGTAGATAAAGAATTACTATATAGGGAAAGGGTTGAGGTGCTGTATAGTGCATTACTGAAATATCTTAAAGAGACACACTGTACGTCTTAAAACCACTTCATTGTAAGAAAGTGGTTTTGGGGCGTATACCTAAGGAGCAAGTACAACCTAAATGTCCATGATGCAGCAACTCGGCCTCCGTTTAGATAAATAAAAATATATATATTGGAAGGAAATTAAATCACATTTTAATACTGTTCAAAATAAATATTGATAGAATTCTTTCATCTGATATACATAAAACTTTTGACAATAAGTGGGGGTTGAATAATTTTGATTGCAACTGTAACACTGTACATGTGACCAGTCCTTCATTATAGCAAAACATTTTTCTTACATATAATTCCCAGATTTTACTAGTAACATGACGTAAAGTCATGATTTTATTAAAGACACGGAGGCGAGTATTATGCATATCTCTTTCTTTATTTCCTCAGCAGCAAAGATAGAGGAATATAAATATTATCAAAAATGAAATAAAAACTGTACAGGCATAACAGGTAGCCAATCACATAACAGAGGAAGTAGCTATATAAGTCCTGTGTCTCCCACAATCCCCCTCTTTCTTGCGAAACCGAAGACCAGGTAAGATAAACGATGTCCCACTTGATCCAAACAGAAAACGGGAAACAAAACGATAACTTCAAGCTAAAAAAGATAGAGAAATATGGTAATTTCCAAACTCAAAACTGTAGACTTACCAAACATAAACGTGAGGGGTCTACATGAAACAGGATTCTGAAATAGAAAAATATAGAAGATTAGAAATCACTATAAAACTGTCAAATCCTCTAAGCATGATAAAACTACACGATACAAAACATGAACTCAATACAGACCTAATTGACAACATACTTGTATAGCATCGAAGCATCTCTAATCCCAAATCCACACCGGGAGGGTGGGAGGGAATAATACTCGCCTCCGTGTCTTTAATAAAATCATGACTTTACGTCATGTTACTAGTAAAATCTGGGAATTTTATTAAAGACACGGAGGCTCCTATTATGCAAGTTCAAAGCTGTGCTATCACTTGAGATGCGACGTGTTCAATTGGTCTGAAATAGAAGTCTCTGAAGGTCGACTCTCGGGACCAGTCCGCTGCGCGCATGATGTCCTCCAGGCGGCAACCAACTGTGGATGCCTTCGAAGCCATAGCACCCCGTACAGAATGAGGCGTAAAGACAGACGTGTCTACACCCGCTAGTGATAAAAGCCAACGAATCCAACGCGCTAGCGTCGGAGTCGATACTGGGCGATGAGGAGCCTTAAACGAAATGAATAGGGGATGGCGTTCAGGTGAACGTTAGATAGGCCTTCAAACAATCCACCGGACAGAGTGCCGGACATAACGGGAATCTAGGATATACGAAGGATTTGGACGCCGACTTAGTTCTCCTAGATATGGTGAAAGTAACGCCATCAGGCGTAAACACAAAGGCACCCCAATCAAGAGCCCTAACATCGGAGACTCTCTTACAAGAGACCAGGCAAAACAGCATAACCATCTTGGAGGATAGTTGTTTAAGAGTCAAGTCCTGGTTAGGGTACCACTCCGACAGAAACCGCAACATAATGTTGACGTCCCAAAATGTCGAAAACCGCGACCTAGGCGGACGGACGAAGCGAATACCCTTGAGAAGACGGCATACAAAAGGATGTTTGCCGACGGGTAAACCTTCCAAACCACCATGACCGGCCGATATGGCCGATCGAAAAACATTGATAGTCCTGTACGCCTTGCCTGAGTCGAACAGGGCTGTGAGAAACCCCAGGATCAAATGGAGAGGGGCAGATACGGGATCCACTGCCTGTTCCACGCACCAATCAGACCAAGACTTCCATGCAGCTCGGTAAGCTGATCGCGTGCCCGGAGCCCAGGCGTTATCGAGGAGCAAGAGAGTTGACTGCGGAACGTCAGGGACAAGCCAGCGTCCCCTGAAAGGAACCATGCTACTAGGGGCAACTGGTGCTGGAGCACCAATTCGTGCGAGTTCCCATCCGGATCCAGAAGGAGGTTCTGGAAGTTCGGCAACAGACGAGGGAAGTCTATGGACAACTCCATCAAACGAGGGAACCACGGACGGGATCTCCACAGAGGGGTGATCAGAGCCAGACAACAGTCGTGACGAACCAGCTTCGAGATCGTACGAGCGATTATGTTGAATGGGGGAAAAGCATACAGGTGGCCTGGAGGCCATTCTTGAAGAAAGGCATCCGTCGCCACAGCCGCCGGGTCCGGTCTCCAACTGAAGAACTTCGGCAACTGAGTGTTCAGTCGAGATGCGAACAGGTCCATCTCGAACCGACCCCACAGCCTGGTTAAGCCTTGGAAGACCGAGGCGTGCAATCGCCAGTCTCCCGAGTCTCTCAAATGTCTGGAGTTCCAATCCGCACCTGAATTGTCCAGACCCGGAATATGTTCCGCCGTCACCGAAACGTTGTTTAGAAGGCAGAATTGCCAAAAGTCCTTCGCCAGTAGAGCCAACATCTTTGACTTGGTGCCGCCCAGGTGATTTATGTATCGGACCGCCGATACGTTGTCCAACTTGAGGAGAACACAACAGTTCGCCCTTCCAGGGGTAAGGCTGCGAATCGCAAAGGCCCCCGCCAGAAGTTCTAGGCAGTTGATGTGTAACGACTTCTCTGCGTCGGACCATCTGCCCCCCGTGGAAATGTCGCCACAACGAGCCCCCCAGCCGTGCAAGCTGGCATCTGATTCTATGATCACGTCCGGAACGGAACCGAAAATTGCTTTTCCGTTCCAGGCTTCCTTGTGTGCCAACCACCATACCAGCTCGTCTCTGGATTCCTCGTCCAGACAAATTCGGGATTCGTACGATCGACCCGAACGTAGGTGTGACCCCTTGAGCCGCTGGAGAGCCCGGTAATGCAAGGGGCCTGGGAATATCGCCTGAATGGAGGAGGCCAGCAGGCCGATGATCCTCGCCAACTGCCGGACTGACAAGTCCGAAGCACGAAGAGCTCGACGGAGCTCCTTCTGGATGGCTTTTATCTTGGATTCTGGCAAGTACAGGAACTGCCGTACGGAATCCACCTGGAACCCCAAAAACTCCATAGACTGGGCGGGTTTCAGGACCGACTTGTCCCAGTTGACCAGAAAACCTAGGTTCTGTAAGAGGTTGATCGTCCAGTCTAAATGCAACTTCAGGCATTCCAACGACTGGGACATGATTAGGATGTCGTCCAGGTAAATAATCAGTCGAACCCCTCGGGTACGGAGGAACGACACCACCGGCTTCATAACCTTGGTGAAACACCAAGGGGCCGATGAGAGACCGAACGGAAGGCATGTAAAACGCCAACGCCGTCCGTGCCAGGTGAAGTGCAAGTAGTCCCTGGACTCCATCGCTATTGGAACCGTGAAGTACGCATCCTTCAGGTCCAATTTGGCCATCCAATCCGACTGTCTCAGAAGGTCTCTGAGACAATGAATGCCTTCCATTTGGAAATGCTGGTAGCGTAGGAAGGCGTTGAGAGGGCGAAGGTTTATCACTGGGCGGACACCGCCCCCTTTCTTGGGTACAAGGAAGAGATTGCTCGTAAAGCCTGGAGTGGCGAACGGCAATTCCTCGATGGCGCCCTTCGAGAACATCTCCGCGACTTCCGTGGAGATCATCGCGTCCTGCTCCTGTGGGAGGGACAATTCCCTGGGGGTATATGTTTGAACAGGCAGGGAGACAAAATCTAGTTGGTAACCCTTTACGCATTGCAGAACCCAAGCATCTGAGGTTATAACTGCCCACCTTGGGTAGAATAAGGCTAGCCTCCCCGCCACCCGAACCTGATCGAGAAGGGAAGAAGGGGTACTCACCATAAGGGCGTCTGCCCGAAGACCCACCACGGGGGTATCTAGAGCCCCACGATCTCCCTCTAGCCGGGAAGAAAGGAGGCGTTTTCGGGTCCTGGAACCCTCGAGAGGGGAAAAAGGAACCTCTGTTGGCACGGAATGAGCCTCGGAAACCACGGCCGGGTGGACGGTTCCTGCTACGCCCGGCCCCACCGAAAACCTTGGGCGCGAAGACGCGCTTCATATTTGCCTGCGCCTTGTCGATAGCCATAAAGGTTTTGACATAGGACCCCATGTCCTTCACAAAGGATGTGCCGAACAACATCCCCTCATCGGCTGAGTCAGGCTCAGCTACGGTCATAGCAGCCAGCTTAGGGTCTATTTTCAGAAGAATAGCCTTGCGTCTCTCGGAGGACATAGCCGTGTTGGCATTCCCCACAAGGCATATAGCTCGCTGGACCCACCCGATGGCCACATCCATATCCAGAACTGAGTCACCATTACGAGCGGCCTCAAGGAGCTCGTACAGCTTAGACAGGGGGCCCAGCGTATCCAGAATTTTATCCTGGCACCCTTTCAGGGAGTGATCAAGACCCTTTTTAGGCTTCCACCCAGACTTATTTAGAAATTGGGCAATTTGAGGGTCAACGTCTGGGGTCTTACAGGCAGCGCCAGGGAGGGAAGGTCGTGGGCATTCGGCACGCAATTTATTGCGGCCTTCCTTGGACAGAGGCGTGCGAATTCTCTTAGCCACATACTGGGCGATATGGTCTGGAGGGACCCATTCAGCAGACCGCGGGTGACGCAGGTCGTCCGGGTCAAACAGGGGGTTACCCTGTGGGTCTAAAAGCCCTTTATCATTATCCCCAGCGGGGTCTGGCACTTTTCCACGGGGAAAGGGGACCCCACACCCAGGGGGTTAGGGGCAGCCATGGAAGGCAAAAACACAGACTGAAGTGACTGGGTAAAAGGGGATGAGACAGCCCCCATAGCGGAGGCAATAGCCTTTTGAAGGGAGGAAGCCATAGTAGCCTCTAATAAGGCCTGGAGTTCCTGAGAGGCCATAGCACCCTCAGGATTATCTATTGGGAAATCCCCAGAGGGGTCAGTAGGCCCATCCTTGCTATCCTGCATAATGAGGCACAATAGAAGCAAAACGAAAATACTAGAAATGGGTTGATTAACCCAGCAGAACAGAAAAAAGCTAAACCTGATCGTTGGTGTAGCAAGGGGACCCGGAGCAAAGGGACCGACCGCACGGTAGAACAGGGTGATGCGAATGACCGCCCAAAATGGCCGCCGCACGTGTCAGAGTGTGCCCGTGGACCGGCTCCAGGCGGGGGAAGGGGCGCGTGCACCTACCCGCGTGGGCAGCCCGTGAGAGTGGAAAAACGAGCACACTCAGCCGCGGTCACGGAGAAGGGCCACGCGGCTGAGATAGCGCCGAGAAGCGGCAAACAGGGACGGTAGGAGGGGAAAAGCAGCCCGCGGCGGCGGGCAAAGCCCCCAGGGCAACCCCCAAATACACCAACGATGTAGGTACCAGATAGTTTTCAACAATGAATAAAAACGACAATAATGAAACAAAGCATAATCAAAACATGAAGCACAAGTAAACAAAAATGCAATGAGTAGGAGAGCTCAAGTAAAATACTTAGCTGTCTGAGGAAGCAGCAAAGAAAGAGGGGGATTGTGGGAGACACAGGACTTATATAGCTACTTCCTCTGTTATGTGATTGGCTACCTGTTATGCCTGTACAGTTTTTCTTTCATTTTTGATAATATTTATATTCCTCTATCTTTGCTGCTGAGGAAATAAAGAAAGAGATATGCATAATAGGAGCCTCCGTGTCTTTAATAAAATTTGTGATCTGTTACTGTTTTATGATCTGTGTGTAGCTATTGAATATGTGTAATAATAATCTATACACATATCTATATATAAGGAAATTAAACAAACATTTTTTGTTACATAATACACTGAACTCACAATGGGTCATGCATTGATTTGGCAATACATGGGAACCCAGAGAGGATATTGTAAACCTAAATTGCTAGAAAATACATAAATAAAATGTGTATTTCAGTTTATATTTTGCATACATTCAGTTGTGGGAAAATCACAGTTTGCTTTTCTCATAATAATGAATGGGTAAAGCCCGACATATTACAACTTACTGACCACTGTAACACTGGCACGCTCTGTATCCAGCTTTTTCCATGTGAGTATATCCCTAGATCTAAGTAATCGAGACACAAATTAGTGGAAAATACTATTAATACATGCACATACAGCTAATTATGGAAAACAAGCTAAATGAGTAACTTGATCAAATGTGCTAGGCTTGGAGATTCTGGATTTCTTTTATAGATCAAAGTAGGCATGGTTTTAAGATATGGGATTTGTTTTTACATTTAAATCTAAGCACATTAACTGTTTACTGGGAAAAGATTACCCAAAGCCCAAGACCAAGATCTCTTTGGTGTAGTTGTATGTCATATATTGTCATATCTTGTCATGTATTGTCAGTCCCTGCATTGGTTTCCAGTTAGATATAGGGCTCAATTTACAATTCTGGTGCTTGCTTACAAGTCCCTACATAATGCTGCTCCAACCTACCTATCCTCCCTAATACACAAGTATGTCCCGTCTAGGCCCCTATGCTCTGCCAAAGACCTACGTATATCCTCTGTCTGTACGCTCGCCTCTAACGCTCGCCTCCAAGACTTTTCCAGGGCTGCACCTCTTCTGTGGAGCTCCCTTCCCTTCTCCGTAAGAATTTCACCCAGTCTCCACTTATTCAAAACATCATTGAAAACTCACTTCTTCAAGAAAGCATATCAATTAAACGGTTAGCAGGTTTTTATCCCCCACCCTCCATGACTCCTCTCCTGCAACTGTCAAAAATGACCTACTAAGCCCTCAATGAATACTTTTCTAGAAACCTCTTTCATTACCCCTACTTTTACCCTTTGTGTCACTATACCCCACTTCCTCTAGCATGTAAGCTCATTGAGCTGGGCCCTCCACCTATCTGTTCCTGTACGTCCAGTTGTCTGGTTAAAATTACATGTCTGTTAGTCCACCCATTGTACAGTGCTATGGAATCTGATGGCGCTATATAAATAATAAAATAATAATAATAATAATAATAATAATATAAGACATGATTAAATCTGGATTCAACAGACTAATGATGGTCAATGGCACAGATAAAATATGCAAGAATGGTTCATAACCATCCATCTTCTTAAATAAAAACAAATTACTCATGGTGTCTTTCTGAATGCTAATTCATCCTTGACACTTCTTGCGCAATGCACAATAGCTCCCTATAGCATCTCATTTTGAAAGCATGAGATGTTCTTAGGAAGACACCAAAGTCTTGAGTAGTGTTTCCATAGACCAGTGTTGAGAATACAAAGATGGAGGAGCTTATGATAGCATCATCTTTCTTTTTGCTGACGACAGCATGAAGAGGAAGGAAAGGGAAATATAGCTCCCTTTCTTCCCGATGTCTCCCGATGTTTATTTATGGAAGCAAACATGACACGGCTTTACAACGGACAAGCCTGTTTTAAATTACTTTATTTTTACTTTACTTTTTAATTTTAGAACTTTAAACAAAATCGTGATAACTCTTGGGTAACTTAATGGATGGTGTGAATTTTAGCAAATTGGCTGTGTAGCTAAACATTGGAGCTTTTGTGAATTTAGAAACAAAGCACAGCAAATTGCAGCCATCAATGAAGTACGGGAAGATTTTAAACATTAATATATATATATATATTTTTAATATTGAAACAAGTAAAGGAAAAAGTAAATGTAAAATGGCTGTGTGGCAGTGAAGCTGCAATGTCATGACCCCTTTAAACACAGTTGTGGTCATAAGGTATCTGGGCCTTGGACAGACCTCATGGAATCATCACTACAGAATCACAGCTCCTGTTTTGGTTTTAACTTCTTGTATTATTCCCAGGAGCCTCAGCTAAATATATTTGGAGTGAAAACCAATATTAATATATTTGCCAAAAAAGTGGATGAAATACATCTGTGTGAAGAGCTTTGTAGGAAAGAACTAGTGAGGCTTGTAAAGGAAAATGTCTGTTCCATGCTGACGGATGGGATTTAATCTGATGTACATATATTATATAGTATGATAACTTCAACTACTCACAAGCCAATACACCTTACAGTGGCAGAAATGCACATCCTGGCTGAGGAGGATAGGAGTCACAATCTACAGTATTTTTAGGACATGTATTTCCTATGCCTAAGTACTCCTAGGATCCCAAAAAGCAGCTGCTGTCCCACTAATCTTGGACACACCAGAACAGGTATTCTATATCCTGCCTAATAGCCAATTTTCTAGGACTTTTGCTTTCTACTTTTGGGGGTAGATTGCGTAATGTTTCCTACTGTGACTTCTGTTTATCACCTTCACCTGGGGCTAGCGGATGAAGATTATGTGTACAAGGGAAGTTTATAAATTGTATGGGCTTTATTGTGAGTCATCATACACACAGCAATGTGACAGGTTTGAATATATGGACAGGGGAGCATCGACTGTGCAAATTAAGATACAATTAGGAGCATGCAAGGGAATTTTTCAGAGGAAACAGCCTAATACCATTTATGGAGTGTCCATTTCATACTTCCCCAGTATCCCTATTTAGGAGGTGCAGTCCCTATGTTAGGCTGTTTATCATAATGCCCTTCCTTTCCATTTCATACCTCCCAAGTGTCCCTATGTTAGACCCAAATTCTTCTTTCCCTCTTTTCTTTCCTAATGTCCCTCTTTTCTAGGAGCTCAATATTGTTGGCGTGTCTGACAGACCTTCACAGCAATAATACTCACAGTAATTTGACTTTAAAGGAACGTTATAGCATTAGGAATACAAATATTTAGGTGATCGGTCCAGGGTTAGAAAAACAGGTGCTATAGTTACTTTTCAGTCATCTCCATAAAACTCCATCTCTTTGGCTCAGATCATCAGTGCTGATGTTCTCAGCCAATCTCACACGAAAGCACTCGGAGACTTGTGTCCATGTGTGGCATAATAACATGGTGCGCCGTTCAGATGCAATTTTATGGAAGCGCCTCTAGTAACTGTGAATATGATATAGAGGCAGCTTAACTCTGCGAAGAAAACCTTGCTTTTCTGCAGAACAGCAATGTTTTCAACTGCAGAGTAAAAACAAGGTGGGGTGGGGGGGAGGGGCAAATGGCACCAAGATTACTGCCTTGAGATAAAGACCACTGCATTGAGATCTGGGTGCCTATAGTGTTTATTTAAACTTACAACCTATGTGTTTAGTAATCAGTTCATGTAAGATACATTGTTCTTCTTCTAAATTACATTTTAGCTGCATAAATTGTTACTAGAAAGTTGCCAAGTTTCTCAGAACAGCCCCTCCCCCAGCCACACCCCCACTAACACCGCTGAAAATAAATGTCCATTTTTTTCTGAAAATTAAAATGTTGGGAAGAGAGTAAAGTTTGGAAGCCTCTGCCATCATTTGGAGGCCACCATTCTTTACTGGACCACTGGAGAAGAATACCCCCACCCTTGGTAAAGTAAATAAAGTGATGGATGTTTCATAATTTGGCTGTCCCCTGAACAATGTCAGCAAACATCTGTTGTCACAACAGAGAATAATATGTATCACGAGGGACTATTCACATGATCAAGAACCACTCAAGTGCACGAAAACAAATGAGTTGCATGGCTTTAAAGGGCCAGTCCCAATTTATGTGATATCTAAGAATTAGAAAGATGCACGAGAACAGCATTTAGATGATGCACAAAAATGCACTGTGAAATGCAGTATCCAAAAAATTGCTTGAAATGTGCTTTGTCTCAGTAATCATAAAATTGCTCCGCAAATTTTCTGACAATGTTGGAACGAACAGAAGCACTAGAAACTGATTCTAAGGATGATGCTGCCGTTATTGAGGTTGGATAAGATGTTGCAAACTATGACCATCCTACCAGATAAAAAACACTTAGCGATATAAAATGCCATAGAGCTGGGAAGCTAAGGGTTAGACATCATGCAAAGAAGGTCCTACTCTAGCAGTCAAGAATGGAGTACATTGATGCTATGGCAGGCGTATGCAATGTGTGATCATATATTGTAACTAAACCCATATTATATTTGCCTAGGTGAGCTGTTTTAAAAAAAAAATACTAATAACATTTGTGAGACTTGAAATTGCTGTTTATGGAATGAGTGAGTGCATTGGATCTTGTACGTAGAAAGAATTTGTATTGAATGGGTTTAATGTATTTTATGATGTTTAGGCAATGTAAATGCACTTGTGCTTTGAATATATTTATCTATACCTGTTCCATGCCCCCTGAAGCACTACTGACAATAGTTTTGTATGAATACAGCCCTTTCATTTACTGATCCTCTTCTTGTCTATTGCATGGTATTCCATTAATTTATAGAGTTTGAGAAGACAAGCTAATGGACAGCCTACTCTTTCTTTTATAGTTGAATATGACAAAGAACTGTCACCGCGACTACGACTTCAAAAAGAATTCAAGTTTAATTTATCTCAGATCCCAGATGGAGAGGCCGTGACTGCTGCTGAATTCCGGATATACAAGGACTGCGTTCTGGGAGGCTTTGAGAACCAAACATTCTTAATCAGTATTTATCAAGTGTTAAATGAGAAGCAGACCAGGTATTTGTAGAAGTAGTTTTCCTTCTTTTCTTTACAATTATTAATTAATAATAATTTTTATTTTAATGTTAATTGCAAAAGGGAAATCATTTGTTTAATATCTAGAAGTACTTTATCCTTTTGGAGACGTTAAAAGTCTTATATGTCACTAATGGTAGGACTTTGTAGTTTGGATATAGCCACCATATGCTAATTTTAGAGAAAAACGTTCTATAGATTAACTTGGCCGTAAAATTTACCAATAACAATGGAAATGAGCCCAAGTGTGCAAACCGTAAAAATATTTATTTGTGAATATATTTTGTCGTACTTTAGTACATATACCATTTACAATACATATATATATAATATTTATTCGAGTATAACGCGCACCCCTAATTTTCGATTAAAAATCGGTATAAAATTTTATACCGATTTTTAATCTAAAATTAGGGTGCTTGTTATACTCGAATAAATATTCGAGTGGGTGCTCGATAATACCGACCGCCGGGCTCATTACAAGCCCGGCGGTCCTGGGGGGGCAAGCAGCAAGCGTTTACTCACCTCCGTGCGGCTCCTCCAGCTTCCCAGTGTAAATCTCGCGAGACCCGCGGCCAGCTCTGACGATGTCACTGGGAAGCTGGAGGAGCCGCACGGAGGTGAGTAAACGCTTGCTGCTTGCCCCCCCAGGACCGCCGGGCTTGTAATGAGCCCGGCGGTCCTGGGATATATATTTATTCGAGTATAACGCGCACCCCTAATTTATATATATATTTTTTTTAAGTTTTACATCTATTTAAAAACACATGCAGAAAACCTATTTCAATTAAAATAAGATTAAGCTGCATCTGTACTATTGCTTTTGATGTGGCATATACAGAGAGGTTTAGCAGATTATTTTCTTTTTTATTAACACATTTAATTAACATCCCACTAATGTGCCAGTGATGTGTAACAATTGTTTTAACACCTGGGTAATCGTAAGACGTGGCCAGAAGAATTTTAGCCAGAATATTTGAAGATGGGGGTAGACAATTTTGCTGTGTTTATTATTTTTTTTATTTTGTTTTTATTTCTACAAGAACTAAGACAGTTATCTCTAAAACTACAATGTAATCAACTTTCAGTTTGTGACCATTTTTTTTTTAAGAATGATAATCAAGGTTGGAGTTAACCCAGTGCCATATATAAATAATACATTATAAACCTATTCCGAAAGGCAATAAATTAAACAAACAATATCACACTAACATACCCATACGTGTGTTTGTAAGCTGCATTATTCTTACATGTCCCATCAAGCAAGACACAGCTGAAAAAATGGAAAATAAATAAATCCTTCCTTTAAAGGAACACTCGAAACACCACAACAACTACAGTCCAATGTAGTGGTTATGGTACCAAGTGTGGCCTGGAACCATTGCTTGAGCACAGTTTGACACTTACCTGGGTAATGCCAAAGCCCATATTTGTTTACGGTTATCTCAAAGCTAAAGAATCTGAATGTCTGTTTTGTTAAAAACAGGAATGGTATCAACTCATTCATTGTCTGGGAGCGTTCTATGGATGTTATCAGCTAATGATTGAATTCTTACATTGTCATCTGGCTTCTCCTGCTTAAAAATAACATATGCAAGACAGGCACCTGGCAGATACCAGATCACTGTCAAACTAGAGATTATGTGGAATGGTGCCAGCGTGCTCTTGACACCAGAACCACTGTAATGGTTGCAAGGCTTGGAGTGTTCATTTAAAAGCACATACAGGATTATCTAGTGAAAAGTGAGTTTTGGAGAGTTGAAAACAGAATTTAAATATTTTTGCCAAAATAGTCTAAAAATTGGAAAACACAATATCCAACTTAGTTATTTTTCCAACTATGCTATTTTGGCCTAAATGCTGCAGTTCAGTTTTCAATTCACATCAATTCCCGCAATGCATTCTTTAGAAAAAAAAGCAAACAAAAAAAAAATACCTCACAGTGTTTCAATTGTGTAGTCAATTAAATGTTTGCTGTAACAAAAGAAACAGTTTAAAAAAAATAAAAAAAACTTTCCTGCGATCCTGTGCTAAGTTCTCCCTGTGGTCTGATCCTCCTTTTGTGACATCTCTGCCCCTCACTGCTGGGGGAGCGATGTCCCAGAGGCAGGACTGATAGAGGGCTGCTTAGGGCAGCAGCCATGCCGCTATTGTTCGTCGGTCGCCAGCCTGCTATGCATGTTGACGGTGGATGCTTTTTATGCATAGATTTTACATTAGGATCCTGGAATGCTTGTTCCGGGCTCATAATGATGCTGTCGCTGTCGTAATGACGCTGTCAGAGGTCGACTTATACCTCCGGCAGCAAAGTCTTTTATCTCTGTGTGTACTGTGTTTCTTTCTGAAATGCTATGCATACGGACTCCAAACACCATAACCACTTCAAATCACTGAAGTGTTCATGGTACTTCAAGTAACCCTTTAAGAAAGTGGCAGTACATTCAAGTTGATCGTTATTTTAAATTGTAAAACAATGTGGCTAATTCAGTGTGTGTGAGGGTGTTTTGATAATTATGTGTGTGAATATGTCTATGCCTGCAGCTAATTGTGTGTTTTGTGTGTATGTGTGTGTGTGTTTGTATAAGACAGTGTAGATACTTATGATATATAACCTATGTATTTTTTGGATATGGAGGGATGAGATAGAAAATAAAGTACTCCCACACTCCCTTGCTATACCGCAGTGTAATAACCCATCTCTGTACAACAAGCCCCTTTCTTTTAGGAAATCTAATTGCATTTAATACTTACAATGGACATGTTTAAGGAAAATGTTATCTAGTGTGAGAAGATCAATGTGTGAAACATTACATTACATATTCTTTTTTCTAACAGCAGAGAATTAGATTTTTTCTTATTGGATACACAAACAGTATGGGCTTCAGAAGAAGGTTGGCTGGAGTTTGATATCACTGCAACTAGCAATTTGTGGGTTATGAACCCCCGACATAATCTTGGATTACAGCTTAGCGTGGAAACGAGGGATGGTAAGTTGTGTTTTTAAATATCTACTCCTTTTTAAACAAATTGTAAATACATAAGATATAAAGATCAACTGAGCATACCTTTGTGTCTAATAATCTCATCTTCACTTGTACCAATACAAATGGACTTCACAACTCCTTGTTTCCTGACTCTTTACAAAATATGGTAACAAGATGGAAATTAATCTCTTGAAGTAAAACATCAGCACAGTCATATTTTATTCCATTGATTTTTGTAAACATTCTTGTAGCTCCCATCCTTATGTCGATGAAAACAATAGATCTGATAACTTGACATAATCTAGATACGTACACAAATGCCCAATTCTAACACAACATCCACTTTATTACTCTGTTGCTCTCCACACACAAAAATAGTTTGTTTTTTTATTTGTGGATCAAAACTTTATTATGTAATAGAAAATGTGTACAGCCGTGGGAAGAGATTTTAGTCCATGTGCAATGACAGAGCACACAGAATTTTGAAGGACTACAGAGCTGAAGGGGTACAACCCCTGATAATATTGACAGATATATTTTTGTCTTTACTAAAGAGGCCATCTTCAGAAAAAGTAGTACAGTAGTTCTCAGTTTCTGTTTATGTTTGAGTGCGAGCATGGTTGTGGCCACTCCATGCCTCTCCTTCCTTCCTGTACGCAATGGTTGAGATGGAGAAGGCCAAGAACCTCTCCCCCTATGCCAAGCTGCAAGCCATGGGGTCCTGGTACGAAAATTGCCCTAGGCCCCCCCATACGTCTACTCCCCACAACCTCCCCATACGTCTACCCTCCTCCTCCCATACATCTCTCCCACACACATGCAGACAAACAGATACACATACAAACACACACACACACACACACACATACATACAGACACACAGACATACACACACACACACATACAGACACACAGACATACACACACACACACATACAAACACACACACACACATACATACATACATACAGACACACTTGCACATACAAACACTCATACACACACAGACACAAACATACAGACAGACAGACACACACACACACATACAGACACACAGACAGACATACACACACATACATACAAACACACATATAAAGACTAATACAAAATGTTTTAGTCATCCTCCTGTTTCCTACCCTTTAGGTGCGGGTGGCTCAGCCTGATAGGAGTCAGAGTTCCCACTCTGACTCAGAGGCGTACCTAGGGTCTCCAGCGCCCTTGGTGAGGAACCATAACAGCACCCCCCCCTCTCCCCTATCATGAAAAAACAAAAACGCAAATGTATTAGATCAAAGTTTTCCACCATGTAAAGGGAGGCTAAAGAAATAAATCTAGCATTACATTTTGTTTCCTCACCCTCCATGTCCCATAAAAAGTGAATAAAGAGGAATTGGAAGTTCCTGAGTCCTGCCAGTCACCCAAAGCCCCTCCCCCCCCCCCCCCCTTCTATATGAAACCACTACAAGGAGAACTCAATCAGTTAGTGCACATGAAATTGCAAATCTTCTTATACAATGCTTTCCCAATAATGCCAATGATAGGGTTTTCTCTAATGCTGCGTTTCCCAAACCAGTCCTCAAGACCCACCAACAGTCCAGGTTTTGTTAGTATCTCCATTGGAATAAAACAGGGAAATACATAAATCCTGGACTGTTGGTGGGCCATGAGAATGGGTTTGGGAAGCACTGCTCGAATGAATCTGTTATCAGCTTTAAATCATACATATATATTTACACTTTGGTGATGATGCTAATGTGCCAGTGGAATGCTTGTCACCATATTGCAAGCCTAACACAGGCACATCACACCTTTTTACCAGTATTTACACAAGGTGATACCGCACACATTGCCCTGATATATACCCCATGCACAGGGCAATATATAGGCCCCAGTATGTGCACAAGGTTATTTGAATTGCCCTGTGCAAGGGTATATATCAGGGCAGTGTGTGGGACATAACACTTTGTATATAGTGGGGGCATATATTAACCCGAGCACACAGATTGCACTCCCAGGACTTGCTACAGCACCCAGGACTTACCCCGGCATTTAGATTGCCCAGGACTTCAAACAGCCTCTTGCATGTACCATGCAAAAAGATGCTGGACGAAATTTCCAGTGGCAACAAAGACATTACATTGGCCACGAGAGTGCTCTCTCACATTCTTGGTGACGCATCTACATTCCGCCACGGCTAAATTCTTAAAGGCCGCATCACACAGCTGCCCCAGGGCACTCAGGCCTTGCACAATATTACAAGCTGGAGTCTTTACTGGTATCATTTTTTTTTAATAAATACCTTGGTTGTGACAGTTGAACTCAGGCTGTCTGAGTATAGTGGGAACTGCATGTGATGTACTGGGGTCTGGATGAAATGGGGAATGCATATTGGGCTGTCTGAGTGAAATGGTTACAGTTTGTGTGTGATATATCTGGCTGTCTGAGTATAGTGGGAACTGCATGTGATAGGAATAGTTTGTGTGATGATATTGGGCTGTGATGGAAACTGTGTGCTAGCACTGAGCTGGCTCTGTGTGATGAGAATGTGTGTGATCATTTTGTGCTGTCAATGTGTGATGATTTTGTGCTGGCTGTGTACGGTGCTACTGTGTTTCTTAGTAATAACCTGATGAGTAGATAGAATAATGTAACTGGTTATCTGTGCTGCCTGTGACCAGGGGCGTATTAGCTGCGAGGCAAACAAGGCATTTGCCTTGGACGGCATTTTCCAGGGGGCGGCAAAAAAAGCCGCCCCCAGACGCCCAGGGCAAATGCCTTGTTAGCCTTGCGGCTAACTGACATGCCGGATGGGCTGGCTGTTAGGCGCGGGCGGCACTGGCGAGGGAGCACTTTCCCCTGAGCTCTCTGCTCAGCTCCCTCATGCGCCGCCCGCAGAGTGAGGCTGGGAGCCGGAATATGACGTCATATTCCGGCTCCGCCTCCCAGCCTCACTCTGCGGGCGGCGCGCGAGGGAGCTGAGCAGAGAGCTCAGGGGAAACTGCTCCCTCGCCAGTGCCGCCCGCGCCTAACAGCCAGCCCAGCAGCCCGACGACAGCCCCAGGAAGAGGGAGAACCCACCCCCACCCCAGCATTCCTAAAGGTAAGGAGGCTGGGGGGGTTGTTAAATAAATAAAATAAAAAAAGTGAGTGTTAATGTGAGTGAGTGTGTGTGTCTCTTAGTGTGTGTCTCTTAGTGTGTGTGTGTGTCTCTTAGTGTGTGTGTCTGTCTGTTAGTCTGTCTCTTAGTGTGTGTCAGTGTGTGTGTCTGTCTCTTAGTGTTAGTGTCTCTTAGTGTCTGTCTGTCTGTGTGTCTGTCTGTCAGTGTGTGCCTGTCTGTTAGTGTGTGTCTGTCTGTTAGTGAATGAGTGTCTGTTAGTGAGTATGTGTTTCTGTCAGTGAATGTGTTTGTGTGTATATTTAGAATGCGGGGCAGGGTGGAAGGGTTGGGTGGGGGTGGCGCGTGGAAGGGTTGGGTGGGGATGGGGGGGGAGGGGGCGCCTGAGTTTTGTCCTGCCTAGGGCAGCACAAAACCAGGATACACCATTGCCTGTGACCTGTATGAAAGTTGGTGAATCCTAGAGCAAAACAAACTAAAATGACATGTTTCACTCTCATATAATATGAATTTAATCTATCTAAAAGCTTTTAATCTATCTAAAAGCTTTACTTCAAGTTACTTAGTGTCTCAGTCGCTCCCTCAGTCCCTCTGCAAACTGCAGTCTCAGCCAGGTAAGTAAGGTGTCACACCTTAGGTGTAGCCACACTATCTGCTCCACTCACTCTCTAGTCCCTCTGCAATCTCCAGACAGGGTAAGGTGTTGTTGCACTCTCAGCTTCGCTCGCTTCTATCCCCTTTCTTTCCATCTCTCTTCCTTCCCTTCCATGTCTCTCCTACACTTCCATTTCTCTGTTCCCCTTCCATCCATATCTTGCTCCACCCTTCATTCATATCTCGTTCCACCCTTCATCCATATCTCGTTCCCTCATTCATCCATGTCTCTCCCCAAATTCCATCTCTCTGTTCCTCTTCCATGTCCTTCCCCATTTCATTCATATCTCGCTCCCGTGTCCTCCTCTCATCCAAGTCTCCCTCCCATGTCCCTTACCTCCTATCCATGTCCCTCTCCCATGTCCCCCACCCATCCGTGTCTCCCTTTCCCTCATGTCCCCCACCCATCCGTGTCTCCCTCCCCTCATGTCCCCCACCCATCCGTGTCTCTCTACCCCATGCCTCCTTCCCATGTCTCTCTCTCCCTCATGCCTCCCTCCCATGTCTCTCTCTCGCCCATGCCTCCCTCCCATGTCTCTCTCCCCCCCTTGTCCCCATCCCATGTCACTTTCTCTCCCCATGTCCCCTTCCATGTCACACTCTCCACCGCTTGTCCCCATCCCATGTCACTCTTTCTCCCCATGTCCCCATCCCATGTCACTCTCTCTCTCTCCCCATGTCCCCTCCCATGTCACTCTCTCTCTGCCCATGTCCCCTCCCATGTCACTCTCTCCCCCATTGTCCCCTCCCATGTCACTCTCTCTCTCCCTATGCCTCCCTCCCATGTCACTCTCTCTCCCATGCGTCTCTCTCCCCATGCCTCTCTCACCCCATGTCTTGCTCCCCATGTATCTCTCTCGCCATGTCACCATCCCACGTCTCTCTCTCCCCCATGCCTCTCTCCCATGTCTCTCTCTCCGTCCCCCATGCCTTTCTTCCATGTCTCTCTCTCCTTCCCCCATGCCTACCTCCCATGTCTCTCTGTCCTCCATGCCCCCTCCTATGTCTCTCTCTGTCCCCATGCCTCTCTTTGTCATCATGATGTCCCCATCCCATGTCTCTCTCTGTCCCCCATGCCACCTCCCATGTTTTTGCCTCCATGCCCCCTCCCATGTCTTTGTCCCCATGCCTCCTCCCATGTATTTGTCCCCATATACCCCCTCCTATGTCTTTCTGTCCTTATGCTCCCTCCCATGTATTTCTGTCCCCATGCCAGACAGCCGTGGAGCTGAAAGGAAGCCATCTCATGCAGCTCCAGTACTAAGCCTGAATAAACACTGATTTTCTGCCCACAAGCTGACTATTAACATGGGAGGGGTCCCATGTATATCTGTTCCCGATGCCCCCCTCCCATGTATATCTGTCCCCGATGCCCCCCTCCCACGTATTTCTGTCCCCATGCCCCCCTCCCAGCAGCATACATACCCCGGTCGCAGGGGTCGTAGCTGCGACCGGGCCCGTCACTCCAGAGGGCCTGGCCGCCCTGCGGACCCCCGCGACCAGGTAAGAGCTACCACGTTTTGCAGCCCCGGCTCGCGTGGCAAACTGCCGGGGCCACATGTTAAGGGGTCCATCGGGTGGCCCATGCTGTCAGGGCCACCCGATAATAATGGATTGTGAGGGGGCCTGGTCAGCGCTGGGCGCTTTTACAGCGTGACTGGGCCCCCTGTGATTACATCACTGCTGGGAGGAAGTGACTCCCTGGTCACTCCTCCCAACATACAGAGAGCCCGCGCGGATGGAAGCAGGAAGGAGTCCGAGTGGGAACTCTGACTCCCATCAGGCTGAGCCACCACTGGACCCCAGGGAAAGTAACAAAAGGTAGGAAACATTTTGTATATGTGTGTGTATGTGTATCTCTGTATGTGTGTATGTATGTGTGTGTCTCTGTATGGGTGTGTGTCTCTGTATGTGTGTATGTAGGTGTGTGTGTGTCTCTGTATGTGTGTCTGTCTCTGTATGTGTGTATGTATGTGTCTGTGTCTCTGTGTGTATGTATGTGTCTCTGTATGTGTGTATGTAGGTGTGTGTGTCTCTGTATGTGTGTATGTGTGTCTCTGTATGTGTTTGTGTCTCTATGTATGTGTGTATGTATGTGTGTGTCTCTGTATGCATGTGTGTGTCTGTGTCTCTGTATGTGTGTGTGTATCTGTATGTATGTGTGTGGTTGTGTCTCTGTATGTGTGTGTGTATCTGTATGTATGTGTGTGTCTCTGTATGTGTATGTTTGTGTCTCTGTATGTATGTGTGTCTCTGTTTTGTGTGTCTGTCTATGTCTGTCTATGTCTGTATGCGTGTGTCTCTGTATGCGTGTGTCTCTGTATGTGTGTGTGTGTCTCTGTCTCTCTGTGTGTGTGTCTCTGTCTCTGTCTCTCTGTGTGTGTGTCTCTGTATGTATGTGTCTGCATGTGTGTATGTATGTGTCTGTATGTATGTATGTGTCTGTCGGGGGTGTGTGTGTGTTTGTGTCTGTATGTATGTGTCGGGGGGGACCACGGTCTGAGGGTCAAGGTAGAGGGGGGGAGGGTCAGGATAGAGGGGGGGAGGAGAGGTGGAGGCCCACGAATCAGTTTTGCACCGGGGCCCCATGGATTGTGTGTACGCCACTGCCCTCTTCCATGTATTTCTGTCCCCCAAGCCCCCTCCCCTGTCTCTACCCATGCCCCCCTCCCCTGTCTCTCTCTGATGGCAGCCATCACTGCCATTCAGCATGTTAGAGCAGGGAAGGGGGGCGGCCTCTTGCTGGCGGCACGCTCTCACACTGACCGCCGGGTAGTCACGTGACACCCGGCGCACCTACGCAGAACGGAAGGAGCTTCCCCCTCCTAGTGAGTACTGTGCGTGTGGTCAGGGCCGGTGCAAGGATTTTTAGCTACACAGATGCGGTGTGTCCCCCGTCCCCCCCCTCCCCCCCACCCACAAAAAAATTGCATCTTCACCTGTGTGTCTCGTAACCCCCCCTTTTGAATTTTTTACTTTCTTACCCTCTTTAGTGTTTCATATCCCCTCTTTTGAATGTATTACCCCTCTTTAGTGTGTCTTACAACCTCCTTTGTTTGTCTCTTACTTACACCCATCCCCTTTTTGTGTCTCTTACCCCAGCCCCTGTTTTTTTTTCACCACAGTCCCTCTATGTGGCTTTTTCTCCCCTTAGTCCATTTTGTGTGTCCCTCCCCTCCAGATCCTTTTGTGTGTCTTTTTTTCCAAGCCATGTAGACATAGATATGCAGGAAATAAGACATACATACTTACACAATCATAGAGGCACACAGACATTGTTTTTTAAGGCACACAATCAAACAACGTCATTGTAACGGATCGACGGGCACCCTGACTGGGTACCTCCGTTGAAGGATGCTCCTAGAACTTCCTAAGGACTCCAAGCACTGCAGCAGACACCACAATCACCGAACCGGAGCAGCATACGAATGCTCTCAAGCATATGAATTATGTAAACAGCTGAACAGGAAAAGCATACAATCAGCTTACATTCCTGGCAATCAGCATACAATCCAATTCCCCCAATAACGAGACGACACTTAGTTTTGAGGTCAAGCAGAACTGACTGTACTGACACATACAGCCTCTTTTATTCCCAATCCACAAACATAGTACTGCCCACAGGGTTTTACAGAACAACCAATCAACACGTACAATACACACAGATACTCCCACACAAAATCCTCCCCTCTGCCTGTGATATGATTACTGAACACAATGGGTAATATAATTATCACAGACAGAGAAATACAATTTTATAAAACATATCACAGGGACCCCAAAACATGCAATAACCCCATATATATAAGTATATCCTCAGAACCGGGAGATCTGGGTGAACCACATATCCAAAATTCACCCAGATCCGTTCAGTAGTTTGGAAGATACAGTTTAATGCAGATTCCGCAGAACATATACAGATTATTTAAAAAATAATTACTGTATAATGTGTCCCCTGTTGTATAGTTTAAAACTACTGCACAATGTCTTTGTGCACCAAATACCGGTGAGATGGCACCGTGTAGAAAAGTCACAACAGTGTCTGTGAGTTACTATGGCCGCCATCCATTGTTCTCACCATGTGCTTAATCCATTGTTCTCGCCATGTGCCTCTGATACATGAAATGGTGGCCACCCAGTAACTCCACAGTATGTCCCCAGATGGTTCTTAAAGGGCCAGTAGCAGCATAATACAATACAACATGCCCAAATCCTGTATTTAAAGGGTCAAATCTCCCAGGGGCCATAGTCAGCAGGCAGGAGGCGGGCAAACAGGCTTCTCCAATGCCCAGTGGCGAGGTTGGTTCCGCCACAGTCATACAGGTAGACTGTCATACAAACACAGACATAATCATACAGAGACATACAGACACAGGCAGAGACATATAGACACACAGGCAGAGACATACAGACATACAGAAATAGTCACACGGAGAAATACAGACACAGTCACACGGAGATATACAGGCAGAGACATGCACACACAGGGGTGTGTTTACCCCGAGGCACTTTCTGGGGGGCGGTAAAAAAAGCCACCTCAGGTCCCCCCAGGCTGATAGCGGCGGCACTTTCCGGGCGGGCGGCGAGGGAGCACTAATCCTCCTGTTCATTCCGGCTCCGGCATCACTACGCGGCGCTGAACAGGAAGATTAATGCTCCCTCGCCAACTGCAAAAGAGGCCGCCCAGCAGCCCCGCTGGACCCCAGGGAAAGTGATAATCCACCCCAGCATTCCCAGAGGTAAGGAGGCTGGGTGGATTGAATTTTAAAATATGAGTGTCTGTTTGTGAGTGTGTGTGTGTGTGTCTATTTGTGAGTGTGTGTGTCTTTTAGTGAGTGTGAGTGAGTGTGTGTGTGTCTATTAGTGTGTGTATTTTCTTAGTGAGTGTGTGTGTGTTTCTGTTAGTGAGTGTGTGTCTGTTAGTGAGTGTGTGTGTGTATGTGTATGTTAGGGAGTGTGTTACTATATCTGTGTGTGTCTGTTATTGAGTGTGTGTGTCTGTTAGTGAGTGTGTTAGTGTGTGTCTGTTAGTAAGTGTGTATGCATGTCTGTCTCTGTTAGTGAGTGTGTTAGTATGTGTGTCTGTTAGTGAGTTTGTATGCATGTCTGTTAGTGAGAGTGTATGCATGTCTGTTAGTGACTGTAAGTGAGTGTGTATGTCTGTTAGCTAGTGTATGTGTGTCTGTCAGTGAAAGTGTGTGTCTGACACTGAGTGTATATGTGTCTGGTCAGTGAGTGCGTATGTGTATTTAGAAGGCGGGGTGGGGGGGAGGGAGTGCCTGAGTTTTGTCATGCCTAGGACAGCACAAAACCAGGATCCACCACTGTGCACACATACAGAGACATACATGGATACAGAGACATACATGGATACAGAGACATACAGGGATACAGAAACATGCAGGCATACAGTCATACAGACACATACATACAGGCATACAGAAACATACATACAAAGACGTAAAGGCATGCAGACATACACATACAGGCATACATACACATACAGGCATACAGAGAGAGACATACATGCATACAGAGAGAGGCACACATACATGCGTACAGAGAGAGGCATACATACATGCGTACAGAGGCATACATACATACATGCACACAGAGACATACATACAATACATACATACATACATGCATACAGAGACATACATACATACGGGCACACAGAGACATACACATACATACATGCACACAGAGACATACATACATGCACACAGAGACATACATACATACATACATACAGAGACATTCATACATACAGGCACACAGAGACATACACACATACATACATGCACACAGAGACATACATACATGCACACAGACAGTCACAATTACATACCTACTGTACATACAGGTCCTTGAGGTGTATGCTGAGAGGTGACTGGCTCTGTGGAGTCCTGACTTGCAGCCCAGCCTCATCACATGGCGCCAGCCGTGCTGTGTGGTACACAGGGAGCAGGGATATGATGTCATTCATATCCCCACCCCCTCAACACAGCTTACGGCAGACACCAGTGAAGGAGGCTCCTCGGCGGCAGGAAGAGGCTGCGCTGAGGGGAGGCGCTTGCACTCAGCTTCATAAAGTAACCGGCTGGAAGGGAGCGCTCAACTCCAGCCAGACAGCCGTGGAGTGGAAAGGAAGCCATCTCATGCAGCTCCAGTCCTAAGCCTGAATAAACACAGATTTTCTGCCCACAAGCTGACTATTAACCCTGCAAAATAAGATATCTGAATAGAGTAACCTGCCAGCATCACAAAGAGACCAACCGGTGGCTGCAGATCTTACAAAAGTGAGGAAGCTGAAAACTCGGGCCTACATGATGGCATGAACCTGAGGCCTATTGCTGTGCCTGGAAGCACTCTGCACATGCTCAGTGAATGAGCATGATATGAAAGCGCCTGCAAGAGGCGACCGGAGAGAACACGCTGCGGCCCCGCACCCCCGGGGGTCATCTCGGTCACCTGTTAAATTGTTTAACTTGTTTCCTGTTTTGAAGATGCAATTTTTCATATACAGGCTTGCGGTTACCAGCCTGCAATTGCGGGACGTTGGATGCAGCTCTGCCAGTATGTACTCAGCCACTACAGGGGAGACCAGACATACATTGTGGAGCCCCCTACTTGCCTTGTCATGGAACGGATTAAATGACTCCTAACACACTCACCCTGGAGTCCGCCCAGAAATCACTCAGGAGCGCCGAGAGGACTGCCGACATGCAGTGGCATCATGGCTACCGGACTGTCTCGGGTCGGACAGGAGTGACCTCCATCTCTAAGAGATCCGGAGACATGGAGAATGTTGCTTCCCGTTGCTGCGAGCCTGGCCAGGCTGGTCTGTGGGGGGCTGCGGTGGACCGGTGGCCGCGGGGCCGCATGGACTAAGCTTAGGAGCAGTGGCCGGCGATGGAGGGGGCCCACGGAGGCACCCTGTCTTACTTATTGAGACTCCACCGGGACAGTGGAGGTGCAGAGGCCGCCCAGTTAGTGGACTCTAGGAGAGGGGGGCCTCATGGACTGGGGGTACCTCGAGTGCCCGCTATACCGAGAAGCTCATGGGGGGGGGCTTTACCCGGAGCCGGGTGTTAATGTATATGTTGGCACCCTTGGGTGCCAGATGTTGATGCACTGGGCAGGGCCCCGCAGAGGCTTCATACTACAGCTTACATGTGACACACTCAGGCAGGGATAGCTCCCACCTAAATCAGGAAGTTATTTTTACTTACTTATTTTATTTCCTTAATTACTTACTTGTGTTTTTTTTTTTATTTTTTATTATTAATATAACCTGGCCGCACGTGCTTGGACCAAGATCCCTGGGGTTCACAAGAGGACCTAACCGGGGATCTTCATGTAGGGCCCTGTGACGGACCCACTGGCACTCCGACCGACTACCTCCGCCAATCGATGCTCCTAGTGCTTGCCGAGGATTCCAAGCTCTCCAACTGACACCATCAGCACTGCAGACCTATCCCATCCCCCAAACATGAGCCAAGGCTTCAAGAAAGGGTCAAGCAGGTCTGTTTAATGAGTACACAAAAGCAACAGCACTCATGCAGCAAAACAACTCCTCCTCAGAGGAAGACAAAAAAAAATGACAGTTAAAAGGGTCAGACAGTGTTTGAAAATATGACAGTTATTAAGGGTTTTAACTGGTGTTCTAAGAGGGGGGGAATAAAACAGTCAAACTAAGTCCATAAAACAGGGGTTTTCTTCACACTCTGCATCCGAAGTGCATAGCAAAACTGCAGATCCTTTGTCAGAGCATTTAAAGGGCCAGAATCAGTCTAATAAAATTCACTATGCCCAAATAAAGTATCTAAAAGGGCAAAATCTTCCAGGGGCCATAGTCACAGGGCAGGAGGCTGGCAATTAGTCCTCTCCAGGCACAAGTGGCGAAGGGCACTTCGTCACAGGCCCTATCCCACAGGCCCCTCCACAACCCCGAGGGCACCATTCCCATCTTTTTTATTTCCCCTTCTCTTATACTATCACATCCTGATTACCTGGAGCGCTAGAGGGAGTTATACTTGGTACAAACTTAATATGGAGCCTGGGCTATGGCTACATAAGCCTAACAGTAGAATGGAGTAGGCCATACGCCATAGTTAATGACACCGTTTTTGCCACAAGATAAATTATAAGAACCCAGGGGCTCCCAGCTGGCGATAAACAGAAGAGCTGCTTCTTCTTCGCTGCATTCTTCTTCCCGCACGTTAAGGCACAACGTTCATAACTGTGACCCTGTAAATTGATTTAGTTTTTTTGGAATATACCCTTTATAATTGCAGGAAAACACACAGGAAATAGGATAGAGCAAAGGAAAATGAACAATCAGACATACATAAGCGAAACACTGTGGGCTGACACTCGCCTTTAAAGGTTAACCTGAAAACTCACATAGCTCATACAACTTGGATAGCAGGTAGGCCTGATGCACAGTTGCAACCATGCAATTTTTCTACATACTTCCCCATACCGACTATTAGTTATCTTTATAAGACATGTGCTACTAAGCCTGCTGTACTTATATTAGTATTAATTTAAATACTTAAAGTTAGCACTGATAGACTTACATATATAATATACTCGTTACTCTTAAGTTCATTAAGCACATTCATAAAAATGCCCACTTATTTTGTAATATCTGTCGGCAATGTCACAGTATGTCAAATTACATTCGCACCCTTTATTATAAACGCCTGTATACAGATATGGCACCTGTAGTACACTTCATGGACGTGTTGGTTTCCAGACTTGTAATTATATTATTGCTATCACGACTGACTTTACTGCACTGTAATGCTGCAATATGATTGTACAACAGCTTATATTGAAATAAGCCCACTGTTTATGTATGCAAAATGATGTGAATAAAAGCCTATCTTGAATAAAAAAAAAGAAGGCAAAAAAAAAAAAGGACGATTGAGAAAGAAAGGAATGTAGAAATTGAAGTCGAAAGGGAGAGCGAGTGGGCAATTGACAACTTAATCACCTGTTTCAGCCCAAGAGCGGGGCAGACTTACAGAGTGCAAATGCTGTACACTAGCAATTTATTTGCTGTGCTGGTGGAGGTAGCAGGCATTGCCACAATGCAGGTTCAGCCAGAGGGGGGAAAAAAGGCCTACATTGTGTCTACCCAATCAAACAAAGTAGTGTGTAACGGATCGCCTGGCACCCCGACTGGGTACCTCCGTTAATGGATGCTCCTAGTGCTTCCTGAGGACTCCAAGCACTCTGGCAGACACCACAATCACCGAATCCGGGAAACCTTTTAAATCCTCCTCCTCATCATGGAACGCTGTCCAAAAACTAGCTGATTCCATCCTGCTGTAGCCAGGGGCGCTGTACGGATACTAGCGTTGCCCTCAATTTGTAATTCCAAACGTTACCAGTGTCTCTGAGCTGCTTCTCCTCGCACTAGGACGCCATCCCACCGCTTGCCACCAATGTAACGGATCGCCTGGCACCCCGACTGGGTACCTCCGTTAATGGATGCTCCTAGTGCTTCCTGAGGACTCCAAGCACTCTGGCAGACACCACAATCACCGAATCCGGGAAACCTTTTAAATTCTCCCAAGCATATGAATGCCGTAGACCATTGAATAGGAACCATACGAATAGGCTTGTACTCCTAGCAGTCAACTGGAACAGCATGCCATAAATCCTTCCCCCCAATAATGAGACGACACATCACTTTGAGGGTAAAACAGGAACTCTGGACTGGCTCATCCAGCCTGGCTTTTATTTCCAACTCACACATACAGGCCACACCCAGGGGGAGGCATAAAAGAACCAATGACATAGATGTTACCTCCCACACATCCCCTCCCCTTAGTGTGACACATAATCCCATTATGCATACAGTGTAAAATATACTTTTACACAACTTTCATAACTTTAAAACCATACATCACATTCACATAAAAATACATATCCACAATCAATCCATTCAGGGGAACAACATATTAAAAAATGGCATGAATCCGACCAGGGGTTCAAAAGTTACTAAAAGTATCTTTTGTTCCTTTCTGGCTGGCAGAAAAACATCCCCACAATGCACCCTGGTTTCCTCCCTTCTGCCCTGGAGTTAATTAGAGAAGTAATCCAATTACCCAGGACTAAAGGCAGACTCCATTAACCACATGGTTGCAAAACAACATAAAACACTTTAAAATACATAAAGTCACATTTACACATAACACACAGACATTTCACCTATCCCCAGATAGCTGGGATCTGCACGCACAAAACTACCGAATAGCGCGCAGATCCTACTCACACAGTACAATTGCCATGGAGCTAAAGTCTTTCCCATAGTCTTTCATTATATGAATAGGCTCCATGGTATGGCTATCTGGGGTATCACATTCCCATAAAGTCTGGTCCATAGTCCAAAGGCAAGAGGCGGGCAATCAGCCCCCTCCAAGGACACGTGGCGAGGTCGGTTTCGCCACACTTCTCCCCTTTACCCCCCAGACTAACAGGGTACTTGACCTCCTGCCGGTCAGTGCCCTTGTTAGTCCAGCAGCCCACCCACAAGACAGAAACAGCAGAGCAGCCCACCCACAATAAACAGTTACTACACCTGGGTGAGGGAGAATCTTGTCCAGGTTCAGGTGCCTCACCACGGCTGTGTGGGGGACTGGTAGGCTGCCTTGGTAGGTTGCTGAGGGGGCAGAGACCAGCGGTACTCTGTCCTGTTGCCAGCACTACCACGGGAGTAGTCTGGTTGGAGCCTGGTTGCTGGAGACCGACTGTCTCCCCTTTAAATACACCGCTCTGCTGCTGGAGACCGACTGTCTCCCCTTGAGTTACACCGCTCTGCTGCTGGAGACCGACTGTCTCCCCTTGAGTTACACAGCTCTGCTGCTGGAGACCGACTGTCTCCCCTTGAGTTACACAACTCTGCTGCTGGAGACAGACTGTCTCCCCTTTGGCTAAACAGCCCTGTTGTGGGGGGGCAGGACCGACCGTCCCTACCCCCTGTGCTGGAAGTGCAGAGACCACGGTCCCATCTGCACAGGTGTGGGGCTTACAGTCTCCCCCTGGTACATTAAGCTGCCGCTGGGGAGAGGTGGTAACCAGCTCCTCTCCCATTAGAACACTCTGCCGCTGGGGAATGGAGACTGGGCTCTCTATTCCCTGTACATTAATGATCCGCCGCTGGGGAGAGGTGGTAACAATCTCCTCTCCCATGCATACTTCCCGTCTCTGCGGAGGGAGACCGACTGTCTCTCCTCCCAGCACAGAGTCCTGCTGTGGGGGAAAGGGGGATGGGCTCTCTATTCCCTGCTGGATACTCTGCCGCTGGGGAATGGAGATCGGGCTCCCAATTCCCAACAAATCACACTGCCGCTGGGGAGGGAGGACGGCTCCTTCAGCTCCCTGTAACTTGGGCGCCGAGACCACGGTCCCATCTGCGCTGGTGTGGGGCTTACGGTCTCCCCTTGGTGGGTTAGGCTGCCGCTGGAGAGAGGGTGTAACAAGCTCCTCTCTCTGAACTGTAACCTGCCGCTGGGGATCTGGGCCGACTGCCCAGCATCCCTGTAGGGCCAGTAGAGAGACCTCGATCCCATCTCCACCTGCCATCTGTGGGTCTCTCCAGGACCAGTCTATGAGGTCTGGTTCTGCTTGTCGGGTAGGTTGGAGCTGCACGAAGCTGAGCAGGTGTTGGTAGTCCTGCTCCAGCTCCCACTCCCTTGTTACCAGGTGGGTCATGTCTTTGCTCACCTCGCATTCGTCAGCCCAGACATACATGCCCATCCGGTAGTCGTAGATGTCCCAAAACCTAGACCCCTCCGTGCTGCCAAGATCAATGTCGTCCTCCAAGGCATCCCATAATAAACCCGGGCCATCATAATCATCCCCCTCCGGTAAGTCGTGCTCGGCCGTCCAGGGGGTAAGTCGAATGGTATGCCACCAGAGGGCCTGGTATGCGTTGTCTAGCCAGATCTCTCGCCATACCAGGGTCTCTAGTCTTGTCACCCACTCATCCAGGGGCTGCTCTCCCAATAGATACATGCGCATCGCCACACGCTTCTGTAGCCGCTGCTCATCACTGGGGAGACTCTCACCTCGCCGCCACTGGGCGTCTTCCAGGGCATCATACCAGACTTCCTTTCTGTCTGCATCCCTGTAGTCCGCGGCCGCCTCCTCCTCCTCATCATGGAACGCTGTCCAAAAACTAGCTGATTCCATCCTGCTGTAGCCAGGGGCGCTGTACGGATACTAGCGTTGCCCTCAATTTGTAATTCCAAACGTTACCAGTGTCTCTGAGCTGCTTCTCCTCGCACTAGGACGCCATCCCACCGCTTGCCACCAATGTAACGGATCGCCTGGCACCCCGACTGGGTACCTCCGTTAATGGATGCTCCTAGTGCTTCCTGAGGACTCCAAGCACTCTGGCAGACACCACAATCACCGAATCCGGGAAACCTTTTAAATTCTCCCAAGCATATGAATGCCGTAGACCATTGAATAGGAACCATACGAATAGGCTTGTACTCCTAGCAGTCAACTGGAACAGCATGCCATAAATCCTTCCCCCCAATAATGAGACGACACATCACTTTGAGGGTAAAACAGGAACTCTGGACTGGCTCATCCAGCCTGGCTTTTATTTCCAACTCACACATACAGGCCACACCCAGGGGGAGGCATAAAAGAACCAATGACATAGATGTTACCTCCCACACATCCCCTCCCCTTAGTGTGACACATAATCCCATTATGCATACAGTGTAAAATATACTTTTACACAACTTTCATAACTTTAAAACCATACATCACATTCACATAAAAATACATATCCACAATCAATCCATTCAGGGGAACAACATATTAAAAAATGGCATGAATCCGACCAGGGGTTCAAAAGTTACTAAAAGTATCTTTTGTTCCTTTCTGGCTGGCAGAAAAACATCCCCACAATGCACCCTGGTTTCCTCCCTTCTGCCCTGGAGTTAATTAGAGAAGTAATCCAATTACCCAGGACTAAAGGCAGACTCCATTAACCACATGGTTGCAAAACAACATAAAACACTTTAAAATACATAAAGTCACATTTACACATAACACACAGACATTTCACCTATCCCCAGATAGCTGGGATCTGCACGCACAAAACTACCGAATAGCGCGCAGATCCTACTCACACAGTACAATTGCCATGGAGCTAAAGTCTTTCCCATAGTCTTTCATTATATGAATAGGCAGCATGGTATGGCTATCTGGGGTATCACATTCCCATAAAGTCTGGTCCATAGTCCAAAGGCAAGAGGCGGGCAATCAGCCCCCTCCAAGGACACGTGGCGAGGTCGGTTTCGCCACATAGTGTTTTATCTCTGATGCGAAACGTTCTAGTAAATAATTCTGGCATAACATTAAAGGGACTCTCCAGGGAGCCCCTGTTTACTCACTTCGTTCCAGCGCCGGGAGCCTCGTGAAGCCGCGCCCCCTATTTAGTCAAAATGACAAAATAGGCGGGCGCGAGCAGGGAGCAATCAGACGCTTCCATTTGGAAGCGTCATTGCTCCCTTGTGCGCATGCGCGGCTTCGCCGCACATGCGCACAGACTTCAGAGGGTGGCATTCATGCCGCCCTCTGAAGTCCTCAGCGCACTACCGCGCATGCGCGCGGTGTGACTGGCCGCGAGCTGAGCTGACTGACAGCTCAGCTCGCGGTCTTTGCCCGCCCCCCTCCTCTGCTGACAGGCTGGAGAGAGAAGGCGCGCACACAGTGCCTTCTCTCTCCAGCACACGTCAGACGTATTTTCAAACGTCTGACGTGTACAGGGCCTTTTTAGGGCCCTGCATGATAGGAAGTCCCTCTGGTGGCCGTCTGAGTGACGGCCACTGGAGGTATTCCTATCAATCAATGTAAACACTGTATTTTCTCTGAAAATACAGTGTTTACATGAGAAAGGCTGCAGGGAGCTATAGATCTCACCTGAACAAATACATTAAGCTGTAATTGTTCAGGTGACTATAGTGTCCCTTTAAAGGATGTGCACTTGATTTGCACGTTTGAAAATAATACAGAGTTTTAAAAGGACACTATAGTCACCAGAACAACTACAGCTTATTGAATTTGTTCTGGTGAGTAGAATAATTACCTTCAGGCTTTTTGCTGTAAACACTGTCTTTTCAGAGAAATTGCAGTGTTTACAATACAGCCTAGTAATAACTTTACTGGCCACTCCTCAGATAGCTGTTAGAGATCCTTCCTGGGTCATGGCTGCCTAAAATGCATCCAAACATTCAGTATCTCCTCCCTCTGCATGCAGACACTGTTCTTTCCTTTATAGAGATGAATTGATTCAATTTGTCTCTATGAGGAGCTGCTGATTGGCATGGGCTGTGTTTGAATCATGCTGGCTCTGCCCCTGATCTGCCTCCTTGTCAGTCTCAGCCAATCCTATGGGGGAAGCACTGTGATTGGATCAGGCTACCACTTTTGATGATGTCAGCAGACTGCTTGTTTTTTTTAGGCAAACAGCATGCCGATCTACAGCTTCAGGCTTGAATACAGTAAGCTTTTGCTATATTTATGGAGGCAGGAGGGGCACAGATGGGCTAGATGGTGGTTTTAACACTATAGGGTCAGGAATACATGCTTGTGTTCCTGGCCCTATGGTGATACTTTAAGTTCTTCTCTTCTTACCTGTCAGTAGTGCCCCAATAAATGAAGTATTCACTGCTCTCACGTTTTCCTGTTCATTGCACTGTGAATTATAACATGTTGCAAAATGATTCATTTTGTTGCAAGGTTAACAAATACACCCAAACACTGGAAATCGTTTTTTTGGGGGGGGGGCGGGTTTTGGCGACGTTTGTAAAATATCGAGCTGTAGGTTTATTCTCTAATTTATAAATAATCTGGTAAAACCTTGCAGGCATGTTTGCAGTCATAACATAAATTTACTCTTTAGTGACCTGGCACATTTTCTTTATGTTTTGCAGCATGAGGTTAGTCTCTTATCAGTAATGACGAAGACTAATTTATCTTTTAACATGTTATTAAGTGTAGAAAATGAATTCACAATCATTGGCTTTCTTTTTAAATTCTGTCACATACCTTTCAATACCTTGCCCCTTCAGAGGTGAATGTCCCCGGAATTAATGTCACTCAAACACAACATTTTTCAGCAGGTTATAATGGTCCCTGAAAAATGTCTGCTCTGAATCCAATGTTCTTTCAGCAGGCACAAATATTTCTAATGTGTTCTAGCTGTCCATTTACCAAATAATGCAGGGCTATGGCAATCTGGATTTTCAGTCCCTTGTTGATGAAGTTCAACTGCCTCAGTATAGATTAGAAATCTTTGCTTGCTTCCAGTTTTCACTTATATTCCCAGTAAACTACCATTGAAGATATTGGATAAAACTGCACACAATGTCCTTCTCACAATACCTTAATCCAGGCTAGTGACTGTTTCAGAATGGAGAGCAGGAACAACCCCTACTTGAACACTAAGGATCTCACTTAAAATGGCCACTAAAGAAATAGTTCCCTACACACAGTTGCAGTTTCCCATTTTAAAGTCACAGTACATCACTGTGCTTAAATAACACAAATCTGCTATTCTAGCAACCTGTAACAACTGTATGTTTAATACTTTTATACTGACCATTCACAGGCTATTATTTATGTTGCAACATTGGTTTTACAAAATTGTATAATCAAAGCCTAATGAGTAATGACCCCATCGTTTAAGTAACACTGCTGAAGAAATTTGCCTGATTATGCTTGCCCTTATGCTGATACAATCAGAGGACTACACCCTTTCAAATTAAAGTAATTGTGTTATTTTCAGTGTGTGCATGCAGAGAGTATTTGTGTGAATGTGCATGTATGCGGATTTGTTTGTGCACTATATTTCCAATTTCCATTTGTCGCTTTGTATCTCTCTCAATCTCCTCTATTTATTTATCTCCCGCTCACAGGTGTGCCCCAATTGTACCCCTCCTCATAACGCACCCTTTCTCCAATTGTTCCCCTCTTCTCATTTCCCTTTCCCTCAGTTGATACCCTCTTCTTTCCCCTTTCAATCACTTGTTCCGATCTTTTCTCCTTCTGCTTTACTCATCCATTACTTGTTTCCCTCTAATTGGCACCTTCAATCACTTTTTCCCATCTAATCCCCCCTTTAATCATGTGTACCCCTCTTCCGTTCCCTTTCCCACTTTGCTCATTTGTTCTCCCCTTTTCCGCTGGTTCCCTTCTTTTCTTTCCTCCTTCGCCTGTGCTCCTTCTAATAAGCTCCCAAAGCATAACTCAGCTCCTGCCTTTTGGTTATGGGGCTGCAACAGCAAAAGCATTCAGCCATAGGTCACATGGGGTTGTGGCGCTGATGTCATCTCTGCATGTTCTAGTATAATTTATCCTGCTGTCTGCCAGGAAGCGAGGACCTGCCATTGTGGTTGTCGGGGCAAAAAGGACAAAGAGGTATTCCCCTTCCCACCCAAACACTCCTACTATAGCAACGATGATCCAGGTTGCTAACAGTGCCTCCCCTCGACTGTCTGTTGCCCCTTGGCAGCCTTATGAAAAATCTGTCTCATGGAATGATGTTTTTAGTATATGACAGAGGCAAGTCATTTTACATACCTCCCAACATTGGGAGGCATGAAAATGGGACAGGGATGGAGAGCCTACAGACTGAGCATGCACAGTGTACTGGTACAGCTCTCTGAATATGGTCCGAGTGCCCATAGGATGGCACAAGTGCATTTAAAGATATGCTCACGGTATACTTTTTTTTTTTTTTTTTAATTCTTTATTTTTGGTGCATATAAGAAAATACAAACTGACCTGTATTGCCACAACAGCAAAATCAGGCCTCTGCAGGCATGTTAAATCAACACACTGTCATGGCATAAAATTGGAATGCACATTTTTGTTATAGTAAACATGTTCATTACGTTTAGTTATATTAGCGGAGTTAGTGAACTTAATAAAAACAGTGAATAACAAACAGGCTATTTCAGGCTGGTCTTGCTTATCTGTCAGGGTGCTTATACTGGATCAGATACTGTGCAATCTATACTGTCAGTGACAGATTATTATGATCCTTGCCCAAGGCTTGGTAGTTAAATGACAGACAAGAGGACATGCATGTAGGTGGCTGTGCAGGCTGGTAGTAGGTGCTTACGACAAGGTATCACATCTGTCAATAGGAAATCAACTATATAATATGTGCACTTTTATATAGGTATAATATGAGCACTTTGCTTCCTGACAGCAGGCATGAGAAAAGGAAATGAAAAACAAAAAAAGGAAATCATAGTTAAAGTAGTTTAGATGAGAATGGCAAGTGTGCTAAGCAAAATGGCATGGCTAGTGTATGCATAAAAAAAAAAAAAAACGGAGGAAATCATGCCACAGTGATTAAAGACCCCTGGGCCCCTGAACAGAGACTCTCTTCCCAGTGGGAAGGTGAATGTGACCCTGATAATTACTTCTCAGGAGTCAGAGAGTAGGCAACCCCAGTCCTCATGCAGAGAGCAGCTAGCTCCCATCACTGGCAGGCCACAGTCATTCGCTTCTCGGCTCCATCTGCGAGTGGTTCCCTGATGCCGTGGTATAGCTTGTCAGGTGGTATCAGCCGTTTGCGGTTGGGAACTGGATATGTGCAGAGGCAGCTATCGGTTGTGTATCTCGGCATCGTGGGTCCGTACCAGCTGTCAGTCAGATGATCTCCGCACAGGGTACTCAGTGTCGATAGGTAGCACCCCAGGCCGGGTCTCAGGATATGTAAGTTGCTCAGACGATTTCTTCCAGAGTTGCCCGCTGTGAGCGCCAAGAGCCCTGAGAGGGGGTTGGTCACCTTCTCCACAGAGTGCCGGTCAGGCTCAGCCGCCATCTTATAGGTTAGGCGACGTCTCCGATCAGAGTAGAGCACCAGGGTAGGCCGGGATGACCCCCACCGGCCCAGAGGGGGGGAAGCAGGGCCATCACCCCCATTTTGCAGTCAGGCAGGATAGCAGGGCGGCGGCCGTCCACCCTACTCACCACCTAGGTAGGCTTGACTAGGCCTTGGTCACGGAGCTCAGTTTTCTCCCCTAAAAGGGTCAAGAATCGAGTTATTGGCTGATCTTCAGAGCTAGCACCTCATAGTGCAGTTGCCTTGCGTGTCTCATCGCCAGAAATTGCGTTTTGGGACCAAATTGCCTGTAAATTGCAGGAGCTAGAGTTCCATGCATCTACTCTGCTTGGCGGTCCGGCCCCGCCCCTCGCTCACGGTATACTTTTTAGGGACTGTTCAAACAAACTGAGGACGGCAGGAAAGGATCTCAAAACTGTGACAATCCTACCAGGTTTAGGACATTTGGGAGGTCTGCATTTGTAACACAGTGATCCAAAATATGTCTCTAAGTTGTGCAGGAAACACTGAAATAGTAAATATTTATCTTATTCAAGTCCTGAAGGACTGAGGTTTGAAGAATCCTGGTCACTGTCCTTCACTTTCCTTCATTGCCAGTACTATTGGATGTTGATCTAATAATACTCCTTATGTTTTGTTTTGTATAATATAATATGTTTTACATCTTCGCAATGTTCCCGACAGTTACACGTTTTAAAAGTTTTGGCTGTTATACTGGAAAAAGTATAATTTGTAAAAATTATTTAAATTTCCAGACATGGAGTTTACTTTTTACTAAAAAACAGAACTATTTTAGAGTAGATGTCATCTATGACCTCTGATAAACACTACTTGTAAAAGATCTAAAAATAAAGAATAAGACAAATCTTTATGGAATAAAAATAACAAATAGAAGAGCAAAACGATTATTTTTCGAGAGTCTCTTTCACCACATGGTTTATCCTGGCTGAAGCAGATATGGAAAAACATGCTACAGAGACCTTATTAGATGTTTTTATTTCTCTGACTCAATCACCAATGAATCAACAATTATATTTACAAAACATAATTTACTAAACATAAAAATGAAGTTAAAGAACAAGAAAAACGAAGTTGTGTTTTTGTGATTTTACAAAAACGTAATGTCTTGCCCTATACTTCGTACCTAGAGATACCTCAAAGAGTTCATTAGTTTGCTGGTGACATTCGGAGGAATTTTTGGAATTAGTATATCAGACTGTTTTTATTTACCCTTGTAGTACTGATCTGAGTGCCACCAAGCATCATATGCATGAGACATACAGCAGTGCCGAAGGCTGATTGCTCCTGGTTTCTCCATTACTACCGGGGGAAACATCAGAATCACAAAGGATCCTTATTTTAATCATAGATCAGTTTTACTTTCCACAGTATGTTTAAACAATATTTCTGCTGGCTTAGTTTATTTCTGTTCAGGAATCAGAGCAGGATTCACCATAAAATGACCTTGGTTGGCCACCTCGGGCCCAGAGGTTCGACAAAGGTCCTGTAACCATAACCTTTTTTAGCCCAATTCACCTGTCTAGTGTGAATTTGGATCACATTCCTTCAATTTCATGGATGCAGTTTGGCCTGTTATCTTTTATCTTGTTATCTTATTTAGACTAGATTTTTTTGTGCTTCCATTAAAAAAAAAAAAAGAGTTTTGTATGTGTTTCACTTTGTGACATTTACAACTTGATGTGATACTCGAAGACTGCCATTACTGTGAATAGATTCTGGAAGAACTCTGGATTGCTTGCTTGTTGGAATCTATTTTTGAGTTCCAGGCTTGTGACTTCCTGTCTTTATATTTAATCCTACTGGGCCCAGTAGTCTTGGCTCATTAGCTTTGACCTGTTCTGCATATTTGACTTATTTGATTTGATTCTTGGTATTACAGTAGCTTATTTACTAAACCTCTCTATTCTCTTTGGTACGGTTTTTAATTGTGAATCCTTGAATTATGTTTCTACTTGGTTGAAAACAGCATTCTCTATAAAATATTGCCCTGCATAACTAACTCCAATTTTCCACTGAATGCCTGAAAACCCTGCTTGCTGCGTTTTTCAGCAGTGTTCATGGTGCATAAAGTAAAGGTCGCTGATATTGATGTGTGATTTATATCTTCTTAATTATGCAGGATTACAACATATGCATATTTTGCTGAGGTTTTCTACCAGATAGAATCTTCATTCACTTCTAAATGTCAAAAGCAATTTTTAAATCACATACTGAAAATGTATTTGCCTTTGGTGAATCCAGTAAAATATCATTCGTTTTAGATATTTTCAGTGCTTTACTGAGAGGTTTTGGATCTTTGCATAATCTTAATTTTCCAGATGCATTTTTTTTCTATAACTGCTTAACCATTCTGTGTTTTTTTCGCTCAATCTTTAAAGATCATGAAGTTCAGCTATCAGTTTATACTAGCGTCCTTCTTGAGTAGTCAATTCAGATCAATGCTCGAGTTTCCGTCTAATTTATAAATATGTATTTTGATAAAGGCACGATATTGTGCTGAAGTGCTCATCAAACTGATACTGATTTTTAATATTGTTAGGAGCAACTCTTTACATTTGATAAATGGATTACTGGTAGGGAGAATCTTTTGAGGATAGATCTAGGGGGGACTGTCTGTGAAGTATTGTGATCTACATATAGGGAGAAGGTTTAAGAGGATTAGCTTTAGCTAAATTGTCTATCAAATACATGTTGATGGCTATCTTGAACCCCTCCAAATCTCCAATATATCTAATATATTTGATAGGGATCTGCATGGGCAAAAAATTTTTTTCCATTCAGATCGGAAATTCGGGTAAGTAAATAGATTTGCATGCTTCGGCAATTCGGACCAATGGCATTCAGTTCAGTTCGGCACTTCCGAACTACCATACTTTGGTAATTCGGAACTTCGGACATTCGTAAGCATCCGAATTGCATAAAACAAATTGCACATGTTTAGTAAGTGGTTGTGGTGGCTGTCCTGGCACTGGGAGCCCAATAGAATATATGTGTAAGTGGTTGTGGTGGCAGTCCGGGCACTGGGAGCCCTACAGATGTGTAAGTGGTTGTGGTGGCAGTCCTGGCACTGGAAGCCCTATAGATGTGTAAGTGGTTGTGGTGGCAATCCTGGCACTGGGAGCCCTACAGATGTGTAAGTGGTTGTGGTGGCATTTCCAACCCGAACCAAAACCAAGTTTTTCGATCATGCACATCCCTAATATAAGGAGTTGCTGTTATCATTAAAGACAAACCCTCAGTTAAATCATGATATAAACTTTAATATAAAATTAATTAATATACAGAGCAACTAGTCATATGTACGAAATCAAGCTTAGTACTCTTTACAGGGATTCCCTCCCGTGCTGTTAGGTTTCCAATGAAGGAGAGTGGGATTTGGTACTATAACCACTTTAGTTTTTTGGAATATACCTCAATTGAGGACTAGTGACGTCGCGAACACGAAATTTTCGGTTCGCGAACGGCGAACGGGAACTTCCGCAAACGTTTGCGAACCGGGCGAACCGCCATTGACTTGGGCAGGCGAATTTTAAAACCCACAGGGACTCTTTCTGGCCACAAAAGTGATGGAAAAGTTGTTTCAAGGGGACTAACACCTGGACTGTGGCATGCCGGAGGGGGATCCATGGCAAAACTCCCATGGAAAATTACACAGTTGATGCAGAGTCTGGTTTTAATCCATAAAGGGCATAAATCACCTAACATTCCTAAATCACAATGGATATGGATTGACACCTGACATGACATATTGACACCTTGACATATGGATTGACACCTGTCCTCAGAGACCCTGATACACACTGACACCGAGCAGCATAGGGACTGTTCCCCCTACATAGGGTCACTTGGCAGATATGGATTGACACCTATCCTAAGGATCCCTGATACACACTGACACAGAGCAGAATAGGGACTGTTCCCCCTACATAGGGTCACTTGGCAGATATGGATTGACACCTGTCCTCAGAGACCATGATACACACTGACACAGAGCAGAATAGAGACTGTTCCCCCTACATAGGGTCACTTGGCAGATATGGATTGACACCTGTCCTCAGAGACTATGATACACACTGACACAGAGCAGAATAGAGACTGTTCCCCCTACATAGGGTCACTTGGCAGATATGGATTGACACCTATCCTAATGATCCCTGATACACACTGACACAGAGCAGAATAGGGACTGTTCCCCCTACATAGGGTCACTTGGCAGATATGGATTGACACCTGTCCTCGGAGACCTAATTGTGTAATAATGGTAATACCATTATTACCTATTATATAATATTGGCAGGGGGCAAGGAAATTCCCTCTAAATAGATTGGTATAGGCAGAGAGTATGGAGACCGGAGTGATAAAGTGTCAATAAGGTGATATAAAGTTAAATGTATCACAGACACACAGCCACCCTTTCTCTTAGCTAGTTTCCAGAAATGCTGGATAGGTAGAAGGGCTATAAAGACTCAGAGAGGTCTAAGAAGAATCCTCTAAACTAGCCCTAATCTCCTTAAACACCTTCAAGGGTGTTCTAAGCTAAAGCTCAATCTAAACGTTTAGATGACTGCCTGATTTCCCATCACAGATGTTGGCTAGGAATAACAGTGTGCAAGACAAAGAGTGGGTCTAAGTGCCCATAGTGCAGTAAAGTGTCCCTAGTGAAGTGAAAAAGAGAATAACGCGCTGGTGCCCTATCAGGGGACGTGTATATGGCATCGATTTTAGGAACCGGGAGATGGAAAAAGATGCTTGGACGGTCCTCCTACTTCAAATTTGGGGCATTGCGCGTGCAATCTAATGTGCCACCAGGTAGGAGTGGTGTGTTAAGTAGTACTATTCCTATCAGTTTAATCCCTGTTATGTGCCTTTTTTTTGGTATAGTTTTTGAAGCCACAGTGCAGCACCAGAGGGCCGAAAAATTAGGCATGTACGCATGCCTGAAAAATTAGGTATTGTTGCAGCCGCTGCTGTAGCAGCGGCCATAAAAATTGATGTTTGTTTCCCAGGCAGAAAGTGCCCTAAAACATTGCGGCTTGAACCCTAGTTGGTGGCGGATAAGTCACGCAAGTCAACCGGCATTCAGAGCTAACATACAGCAGCGTGTGGATCAAGGCAGCTCATCTCATCAGGCCTTTTTTAGTCAAATGTATCGCCCACTGTCAGTCCCTTCGGGATCCATCCCTCATTCATCTTAATAAAGGTGAGGTAATCTAGACTTTTTTGACCTAGGCGATTTCTCTGACAATACCTCCTGCTTCACTGAAGGTCCTTTCTGACAGGACACTTGAAGCGGGGCAGGCCAGAAGTTCTATCGCAAATTGGGATAGCTCAGGCCACAGGTCAAGCCTGCACACCCAGTAGTCAAGGGGTTCATTGCTCCTCAGAGTGTCGATATCTGCAGTTAAGGCGAGGTAGTCTGCTACCTGTCGGTCGAGTCGTTCTCTGAGGGTGGATCCCGAAGGGCTGTGGCGATGCGTAGGACTTAAAAAGCTCCGCATGTCCTCCATCAACAACACGTCTTTAAAGCGTCCTGTCCTTGCCGGCATGGTCGTGGGAGGAGGAGGAGGATGACTTCCACCTCTTCCCCTGTTAGATTCCCGTTGTGCTGTGACATCACCCTTATACGCTGTGTAAAGCATACTTTTTAATTTATTTTGCAAATGCTGCATCCTTTCCGACTTGTTGTAATTTTGTAACATTTCTGCTTATACCGGGGGTCTAGTAGCGTGGACACCCAGTACAGGTCGTTCTCCTTCAGCCTTTTTATACGAGGGTCCCTCAACAGGCACGACAGCATGATAGACCCCATTTGCACAAGGTTGGATGCCGAGCTACTCATTTCCCGTTCCTCCTCCTCAGTGATCTCAGTGAAGGTATGTTCTTCCCCCCAGCCACGTACAACACCACGGGTACCAGATAGGTGACAACGAGCACCCTGGGATGCCTGTTGTGGTTGGTCTTCCTCCTCCTCCTCAAAGCCACATTCCTCCTCTTCCTCACAATCGTCTTCCAGCGTTGCCGCAGGTCCAGCAAGCGATGCTGATAAGGCTGTTTCTGGTGGTGATGGTGAACACAACTCTTCCTCTTCACGCTCATCTACGGCCTGATCCAGCACTCTTCGCAGGGCACGCTCCAGGAAGAAAACAAATGGTATGATGTCGCTGATGGTGCCTTCGGTGCAACTGACTAGGTTTGTCACCTCCTCAAAAGGACGCATGAGCCTACAGGCATTGCGCATGAGGGTCCAGTAACGTGGCAAAAAAATTCCCAGCTCCCCAGAGCCTGTCCTAGCACCACGGTCATACAAATATTCATTAACGGCTTTTTCTTGTTGGAGCAGGCGGTCGAACATTAGGAGTGTTGAATTCCAACGTGTCGGGCTGTCGTAAATCAAGCGCCTCACTGGCATGTTGTTTCGCCGCTGGATATCTGCAAAGTGCGCCATGGCCATGTAGGAACGCCTGAAATGGCCACACACCTTCCTGGCCTGCTTCAGGACGTCCTGTAAGCCTGTGTACTTATGCACAAAGCGTTGTACGATCAGATTACACACATGTGCCATGCACGGCACATGTGTCAACTTGCCCAACTTCAATGCCGCCAACAAATTTGTTCCATTGTCACAAACCACTTTGCCGATATCCAGTTGCTGCGGAGTCAGCCACTTTTCCACCTGTGCGTTCAGGGCGGACAGGAGTGCTTGTCCGGTGTGACTCTCTGCTTTCAAGCAAGTCAAACCCAAGACGGCGTGACACTGCCGTATCCGGAATGTGGAATAGTACCTGGGAGCTGGGGGGGTGCCGTTGATGTGCAAAACGCAGCAGCAGAAGAGGACTCAGCCGAGGAGGTTATGGAAGAGGATGGAGTAGGAGGAGTAGAGGAGGTGGCAGCAGGCCTGCCTGCAAGTCGTGGCAGTGTCACCAACTCCTCTGCAGAGCCACGCATTCCATGCTTGGCAGCCGTCAGCAGGTTTACCCAATGCGCAGTGTAGGTGATATACCTGCCCTGACCATGCTTTGCAGACCAGGTATCAGTGGTCAGATGGACCCTTGCCCCAACACTGTGTGCCAGACATGCCATTACTTCCTTTTGCACAATCGAGTACAGGTTGGGGATTGCCTTTTGTGCAAAGAAATTTCGTCCGGGTACCTTCCACTGCGGTATCCCAATAGCCACAATTTTTTTGAACGCCTCAGACTCCACCAGCTTGTATGGTAAAAGCTGGCAGGCTAATAGTTCAGACAAGCCAGCTGTCAGACGCTGGGCAAGGGGGTGACTTTCTGACATTGGCTTCTTACACTCAAACATGTCCTTGACAGACACCTGACTGTGGGCAGATGAGCGTGAACTGCTCATGGCGAGAGACGGAGTGGCGGATGGTTGAGAGGGGGCAAGGAGGACAGCAGTGGTTGACTTGGCTGAAGATGCTGGACCAGGAGGAGGATGGCGGCTTTGAGTTTGTGTGCTGCTTGTACTCATGTGTTGATCCCATAGGCGTTTGTGATGTGCGATCATGTGCCTACGCAAAGCAGTTGTACCTAGGTGGGTGTTTGACTTCCCACGACTCAGTTTCTTTTGGCACAGGTTGCAAATGGCATCGCTGTTGTCAGAGGCAGACACACAAAAAAAATGCCACACTGCTGAGCTCTGCAATGACGGCATTCTGGTGGTGGACACAGCATGCGTTGATTGGCGTGCTGTCAGGCTGACCCCGGGTGCCGATGCATGCTGTCTGACTGTGCCACTAGCTCCTTGTGACAACCTCCCCCTAGTTCCAACTTGTCTCCTCCTCCTCCTCTCTGTCTCCCCATCTGAACTTTCGCCCTGTTCTTCTTCTTGCCGAGTGGGCACCCACGTGACATCCATGAACGCATCGTCATCATCAACCGCTTCACTTGTATCTGACAACTCATCAAAGGAAGCAGCAGCGGGTACAACATCATCATCATCACACCATACGTCCATGTGTGTAATGCTGCCTGCCTGAGACATATCCCTGTTATCTACATCCTCTGGCAATAATGGTTGCGCATCACTCATTTCTTCAAACGGATGTGTAAATAACTCCTCTGACATACTAAGTGAAGCGGCTGTGGTGCTAGTGTTGGTGGTGGCGGCAGGCGGGTGAGTGGTATCTTGAGAGGTGCCCAAGCTACGCTGGAGGAGGATGGTGCGTCAAGGTTCCGAACGGAAGCTGTAGAAGATTGGGTGTCCTGTGTTAGCCAGTCAACTTTTCAAGTTCAGGGTACGTGGCCTCTGAAAACTGGGCATTATTCTGGGGCCAAAGCGAATCACAGCACCACGACCACGATGGCCCCTGCGGGGTGGCCTGCCTCTGCCTGTCATTTTTTTTTGGATTAGTGGTACTATGCGTGCAAGCTACTGTGAGACCAGATATGAGTGGCAATGTGCACTGGCAGAGGTTGGCAGAGTAAACGCTGAAGGCCTGACACCCACTTGAAGGACACTGACTGCTATTAGCTTAGAGTGAAAAACTTTTTTGCTTTTTAAAGGCACGCTATTGTGACACCAGATATGAGTGGCAAAGTGCACTTGCAGAGATTGGCAGAGTACACCCTGAAGGCCTGACACCCACTTGAAGTACACTGACTGCTATTAGCTTACAGTGAAAAACTTTTTTGCTTTTTAAAGGCACGCTATAGTGACACCAGATATGAGTGGCAAAGTGCACGCTGAAGGCCTGACACCTGCTTGAAGGACACTGACTGCTATTAGCTTACAGTGAAAACCTTTTTTGCTTTTTAAAGGCACGCTATAGTGACACCAGACATGAGTGGCAAAGTGCACTTGCAGAAGTGGCAGAGTACACGCTGAAGGCCTGACACCCACTTGAAGGACACTGACTGCTATTAGCTTACAGTGAAAAACTTTTTTGCTTTTTAAAGGCACGCTATTGTGACACCAGATATGAGTGGCAAAGTGCACTTGCAGAGGTTGGCAGAGTACACGCAGAAGGCCTGACACCCAGACGCTTGCAGACAACTAACTGCTATTCAATCTATTACAGTGAAAAAAATTGTTTTGTTTTTAAATGCAAGCTTAAGCTATTGTGACACCAGATATGAGTGGTGGCACTGGGCAAGTGGGCACAGTATCCACTGTGAGCCTGACACAGAAGCTGGCAGACAACTAACTGCTATTCAATCTATTAATGTGAAAAAAAAATTGTTTTTAAATGTCAAGCTTAAGCTATTGTGACACCAGATATGAGTGGTGGCACTGGGCAAGTGGGCACAATATCCACTGTGAGCCCTACACAGAAGCTGGCAGACAACTAACTGCTATTCAATCTATTACAGCAAAAAAAAATGTTTTGTTTTTAAATGCAAGCTTAAGCTATTGTGACACCAGATATGAGTGGTGGCACTGGGCAAGTGGGCACAGTATCCACTGTGAGCCTGACACAGAAGCTGGCAGACAACTAACTGCTATTCAATTTATTACAGTGAAAAAAATGTTTTGTTTTTAAATGCAAGCTTAAGCTATTGTGACACCGGATATGAGTGGTGGCACTGGGCAAGTGGGCACAGTATCCACTGTGAGCCTGACACAGAAGTTGGCAGACAACTAACTGCTATTCAATCTATTACAGTGAAAACATTTTTTTTTGTTTTTAAATGCAAGCTTAAGCTATTGTGACACCAGATATGAGTGGTGGCACTGGGCAAGTGGGCACAGTATCCACTGTGAGCCTGACACAGAAGCTGGCAGACAACTAACTGCTATTCAATCTATTACAGTGAAAAAAGTTTTTTTGTTTTTAAATGCAAACTTAAGCTATTGTGACACCAGATATGAGTGGGCACAGTATGCACTGTGAGCCTGACACAGAAGCTGGCAGGCAGGCAACTGCAATTACATTACACAGAAAAAAAAAAGCAGACTGATGTTCTAGCCCTAAAAAGGGCTTTTTGGGGTGCTGTCCTTACAGCAGAGATCAGATGAGTCCTTCAGGACCTAGCCTAGCTATCAATTTCCCTATCAAATGAGCAGCAGCTACACTTTCCTACACTATCTAAGAATGCAGCTTCAGAATGAATCTAAAATGGATGCTGTACAGGAGGTGGGAGGGTCTGGAAGGGAGGGTCTGCTGCTAATTTGCTGGAATGTGTCTGCTGACCGTGTTTACTCAATGATGACGAATAGGGGGCGGATCGAACCGCGCATGTGTTCGACCGCCGTGGCGAACGCGAACACGCTATGTTTGCCGGGAACTATTCGCCAGCGAACAGTTCGGTACATCACTACTGAGGACCACAGGTGCTGTTTAATCTTTTGTTTACTCAGTAGACCCCATAGTGTGCTACTATAACTACAAGTATCTAAGCCCAGATAATTCAGTATCTAATGTATCTCAATATAAGGAGTTGCTGTTATCCTCTGTTAAATTGTGATATAAATGTATTTATATACAGAGTAACTTGTCATATGTATGATATCAAGCTTATTACTCTTAGGGATTCCCTCCTATTATTAATATATTATATTAAGGGATTCTTAATATAGGGATTCCCTCCTATTATTAATATATTATATTAAGGGATTCTTAATATAGGGATTCCCTCCTATTATTAATATATTATATTAAGGGATTCTTAATATAGGGATTCCCTCCTATTTAATTCACATTTATTCTCTTTTTATTTTTTCACGTTATTTATTATTATATATTTTTTCACCATAGTGTATATGTAGAGGTGGTGTCCAGTTAATACTAATAAAGACTATAATCACATTATCTCTAATTGTATCACTATTGTATTGTTAAAATAAGTGTTTTTATACTAGTGGAGATTTAACTCCATCTCTTTGGGAGTTTAATCTCTATTTGGTTTGTTTGTTGAAATTTATCCGGGGTTATGCCCCATACAGTCCCCTTTTCTTGCAATAGGGTTGGGTTTTTGTACCTAACACCCATAGCAATGGTTCTCTATGATTAATTATGTATTCAATGCATAAGCAGAGAATCACAGTTACAGTGAACCTTTCATGACAATTGTTATTGAAAAAATAGGATACTTTTATGGCTATATGTGCCTTGGCTTTTTTTTTTCGGGTAATCCATTTGACTCACTGGCAGTATCTAGTGCTGAATATATTACTCATTGTCTGTCTTTGTGATATGATATCCTCTATTTCAGTGACCACTATAGCCTGAAAACCGTTATTTTCTATATTTGTTTCATATTTGTTTTTATGTGTAGAAAGGAAATATATATATATATATGGATGACTTCGGAAGAGGTATATATATATTCTGTCCTGTAGTCAAAATGATTATGAGCCAAATTAATTTTACTAGTATTATTGTTATCAACAGCTTTCATCTAGCCTTTTTCTTCTCTGTGAATAATCTGTTAATTGAATTCTCCTGCAGAATTATGGAGAAAGGAAATAGGAAATTTAAAGCAGAAGGGGTATAATGAGATTATGTAATAGGTAAGCAAACTAGAGATTACGTTGAGGGAATCTTGTGTGGGACTTTTTAGGAGTCCTTATTAAGTGCTTAAATTTACAAGAAATGTTTATTTTTTGCATACGTTTTTTACAAGGTCAACGTTTAAGGACTCTACATTGTTTTGTTAAATATAAATCCGTGAAACAAACTGGGTTCTCCCCTTCAGCTAGAGGGCAATTGTTGAGCAGTGTTTATAAAGAAGTATGGTTTCATTAAGATAGGATAATGTTGTCTTCTGTTTTAAGGTCAGAATGTGAACAGCAGAACTGCGGGTTTAGTTGGCAGAGATGGTCCATACGATAAACAACCATTTATGGTGGCTTTCTTTAAAGCAAGTGAAGTCCACCTAAGAACTACAAGATCAGCCACAAGCAAGCGCAAAAATCAGAATCGCAACCGTTACTCTCAATCACAAGATGTGTCCAGGACATCCAGCATAACAGGTAATGAAGCTCTGCATTACATATTGTCAGTCCTTTATATTAAATATAATTTATGACTTTTCGAAAAAGCTCTACATATTGCTATTAACAGAGATTCAGCCAAGTGGACAACCCCTCATTCTTCCAAGTTTGGAAGAATAAATATCAGTGGAAGGATTTTTTTTATGAGAAAAATTGACCTTGTTCAGATCTTCCATATAATCATTCAAAATGTTTTATTTTGTGCCACACCATGTTAAAATGAGAATCCAGAAAATATACCCACTACAACTTATTGTGCTAAGAATCTGTCTATGAAAACTTACAGGGGTCAAGTCCTGGGGAATAAAGTGTGGGAACTCACTCGAGTTCTACCCCCACCCCACCTCCAAAAAAACACCAAAACTTGTATACATATATAAACGCGTATACACACACACACTCAGGTTTACACATACACTTACAGACACACACGTACACTCACAGACACACAAAGACACACACAAACACATACACACACACACACACAAAGACACACACAGACACACACACACAAATTCACAGACACACACACACACACTCACAGACACACACACCCACACACTCACAGACACACACACACTCACAGACACACACACACACACACTCACAGACACATACACACACACACATACATACACTCACAGACACACACACTCCCAGACACACACACTCCCAGACACATACACACACTCACAGACACACACACAGACACCAACACACACATACACTCACAGACACACAAATACACATACATACACTCACAGACACACACACTCACTCCCAGACACACACTCCCAGACATATACACACACACACACTCCCAGACACATACACACACACACATACACTCACAGACACACACGCTCACAGACACACACACTCCCAGACACATACACACACACATACATACACTCCCAGACACACACACTCCCAGACACATACACACAGACACACGCACTCCCAGACACATACACATACATACACTCACAGACACACACACTCCCAGACACATACACACACACATACATACACTCCCAGACACACACTCCCAGACACATACACACAGACACACGCACTCCCAGACACATACACATACATACACTCCCAGACACACACACTCCCAGACACATACACACACACATACATACACTCCCAGACACACACACTCCCAGACACACACACACACACACTCCCAGACACATACACATACATACACTCACAGACACACACACTCCCAGACACATACACACACACAGACACACACACACACACTCCCAGACACACTCACTCACATACACATACACTCCCAGACACAAACACACATATACACAAGAATTATTTGTATATTTTTTTTAAATTTAAAAATGTCCACCCAGCCTCCCTACCTGGAGAGCTGGCGTGGACCTGTCCCTGGGGTCCAGTGGGGCTTCAGTGCGGCCGGCTCTTGTCTCGCTGTCAGATGCGGCGAGGGAGCTGTGTTCTCTCTGCTCCCTCTCGCCACGCGGGCTGTCTACTGATGCCGGGAGCCGGAAATTACATCATATTCCGGCTCCCAGCATCAGCAAACGGCGCGCGGCGAGAGGGAGCAGAGAGAACACAGCTCCCTCGCCGCGTCTGACAGCGAGACAAGAGCCGGCCGGGGGGGTTCTTCAGGTGGCCATTAGGCCACCTCTTGGGCCTCCCATGACAGGGGGAGCACAGAGGCATTTGGGGGCGGCATTTTTTGCCGCCCCCTGAGTGCCTGCAGGACCACAAACGGGAACGGCGTTCCCACGCGTTCCTGCAGGACTCGAGCCCTGAAAACTTACCTTTGAACACCGTCTTATATTCTTTATCTTGGTATTGATATGTGATAACTAGGCTTTACTTATCCAACCACTGTTTTCAAACTTGGGATTATAATTCTTTTTTTTAACACTTTATGTGAGGGAGGAGAGGGTCGCGAGGGAGGGGGGGATCTGAGGGCACTATAGTGTTAGGAATACAACTTTGTATTCCTAACACTACAGAATCATTTTAACAGGACACAAGATGTAAAACAGATTTCCCCATTAATGGGGCATGGCACCAGGGTACTTCTAGCATCATAACCACAACAGCATGATCCTTTGAATAACTCTTTAAGAACTTTATAATATCTATCCTAATGAAATGTAGCCACTTTAATATATTTATATGAAGTAATATTATTTATCATTTCAGTTTTAAGGTATACAGCTCTTGAGTGGGAGATATAGATGTATTCATAAATTTAATTTATTGTTTCTTTGGGATTTTTGTTGTGTGTTACTTAAAAGGGACTGAGCACCATAATCACTTTCAGCCGTTTGTAGTGAACCCATTGTACAGCGCTGTGGAATTTGTTGGCGCTTTAGAAATAGTAATAATATTTTTTATGCAGCTACTAGGCTACAAGTGATATACTTCAGCTTTATATGATATAAAAATTTACACCTTAACATTTTGTACCATGTTTGGAAATTTGTGAAATAATCCAGTAATTTGGATTGCAAGTTTCCTAGATGGAGTTTGAGTATAAACAGGGATCAAGTCCTAATACATTTAGCATGGAAACTTCTCAGCTTCACCATCCTACCCATTAAGTAATTCACACCATTCTGCTCAAGGCACCCAGACCACTTCTGCCCATTGGAGTGGTCTGGGTGCCAACTCCCACCACCCTTAACCCCTTAAGGACACATGACATGTGTGACATGTCATGATTCCCTTTTATTCCAGAAGTTTGGTCCTTAAGGGGTTAAAGGACCATTATAGTGCCAGGAAAACAAAGTTGTTTTCCTGGCACTATAGTGTTAATAGGTCGACCCCCACCCTCATGGTCCCCCTCCGCTGGGTGAAGGGAGAGGAAGGGGTTAAATCACTTACCTTTAACCATCGCAGGGCTCCCTCGGCGCTGTGGACTCTCCTCCTCCTTCCGACGTCATCGGCTGAATGCCCATGCATGGCAAGAGCCACGCGCACATTCAGTCAGTCCATAGGAAAGCATTCTCAATGCTTTCCTATGACCGCTGGCGTCTTCTCACTGTGAAAATCACAATGAGAAGCGTGTAAGCGCCTCTAGCGGCTGTCAATGAGACAGCCACTAGAGGCTGGATTAACCCATATGTAAACATAGCAGTTTCTCTGAAACTGCTATGTTTACAGCAGGCAGGGTTAACCCTAGATGGACCTGGCACCCAGACCTCTTAATTGAGCTGAAGTGGTCTGGGTGCCTATAGTGGTCCTTTAACCCTGCAAGTGTAATTATTGCAGTTTTTATTAACTGAAATAATTACCTTGCAGGGTTAAGTCCTCCTCTTGCGGCTGTCTATCAAGTGTTTTAAACGACGAAAAATGTTTTAAACGACGCTGGACGTCTTCACGCTATGTGAGGACCTCCAGCGTCGCCGAAATCCCCATAGGAAAGCAAGCAAGGAGAGTAGGCGTAGCCTGACCCAACGCTGAGGGACATTGGAGCTTGACTCTGTTATGTCTCTGAAGGGGTTTTAACCCCTTCAGCAACATGGGATGGTGGGTGGGAGGCAGAGCAGCACTGCAGGGTCCTGCAGTGCCAGGAAAACAAATATATTTTCCTGGCACTGGAGAGTCCCTTTAATTATGCACTCCCACAATTAATCCTGATGAGAAACTGGCTTAATCTGTATCCTACAGTGTTGTTCACTAAAGCTAGAATTGTTGGAAAACGCTACTTCAAAGTGAATTTCAAATTTAAGGCCAAAATAGCCAAACTAAATAAAATACTCCAAGTCACCTATGTTTTGTGTTTGGCTCTTTTGGCTTTAAATTTGTAAGTCACTGTGAGTTCCTGGCAATGTTTAGTTTAGTGAATAAACCTGCTAGTATGTTCTGTCAATATTCAATACCCACCTGGTTGTGGCTCTTTAAAAGACCACCTGGGCAACATAACAACTTGATCACAATGAAGTTGGTATGGTGCCAGGAGGTCATTAAACATTTAACAAACTGTTTGACCCCAGACTTTTGAAGTACTTCAGAGGTCTGTGACTGGACACCGCTGGACTCTGAAGAAAGTTGATGGGCAGAGTGAACAAGTTTAATCTTCAGAATGTTGGGGCTAAACTGTAATTTAACAGTTTAACCCCTTACGTTAAGATGAGTCCTGTTAACACCATAACAGCTTAACGCTGATAAAGTTGATTTAATGCCTAGAGTGCCCCTTTATATCTCCTCTCTAATTCCTGGCAGAGAACACAGTGGACCTGGGTTCTATATGCAAACTATAAATACAACTATTCTCTCCCTGTTTTGTACTTTTTTAATTCTCTACATTTTGCCGTCCCTGCTTGTTGGTATTGTCTGCAAGTTAAATGCAAAACCTTTTGTATGCAAAATAATTTGTGGAATATCGCAGATATGGCATTTTCAATGAAAACAAACATTTTCTTTAGTAAAATTCTACAAAATATGAATATTTCACCATTAATCCCACACCACTGATTCTATTCTACAATTACTGTATTATTGCTAGAACAGTATGTAATGGCGGGGCTTTAGTATTCAAACAGCAAAATCTGAACAATTAGAAATTAATTAAACAATTAGACTGGGACCAAACTATTTCGGTGAATTGAAAAGTGAAAAGCAAACAACACACATCCCCTGTTCACACATTCCCTGTAGTATTAATAAAAGTACATAGCATAGAATTTAAACTTATTTGGGTCTGTTTGCTAAAAAGCAAAGTATTGTAACTGGAGAACTGACTTGCAAAAGATATCTCCATTTCAGCAAGACTATTTTTTTTTTCACTTTTTTGAGAAACATGATTTTAAAATATAAGTTGCATTTAAATGATGAAATATTTAGAAAATGCTCAAGCATTCCTCTATTCCCATACAGGCCAAACTATTCAGTAAAATAAACATGTAAAAGTATGTATATGTAACCTAATGGACATTTTAATTCTACCACTTCTTTGAATCCCTTGGGAAATTAACTTCTTATTATTGCAGAGTTGCTTACACTAATATTTTTCTTAACTCTATTCCATATATAAAAAAAAACGTCGTTCATTTATATAATTATTTTTAAACACAAAAAAATGACGTTCCCACACAATCATATATAGTGATTTCTTCATTGTAGGTTATATAAAATGTACAGCATTTGTTTTAGGTTAGGGATCTTGGGGCTACCCGAGATTAGTGTCAATTATACTGCACAGCAGCAGCAGTCTCTTTCCTCTGATTATATGCTGAGAGAGGAACTGGGGGAGAGAAAATGTGGGGTTTTCTGTCTCTTTTGCCCCTCTCCTGGGATATCATGATTGAGACATGGGCAGGATTAATGTTGACAGCTGTGAACAGTAGCACCTGTATTGGATTGCAATCCCCACTAATCTCAGGCAGACTTGGACATGCATACCCTGGTGCTGCAGTCAGATTAGGGGCATCCAAATGTTATCATTCAGAGTGCATTGCATCTTTACATGACAAATTGTGAAAGGTTCTTGTCCTGCATAATACACTTTGCCATAAATACCCAAGGTAACAGAGTACTACTGATATTTTTGTTTCTAGAAATGTTTATCTTTTAACATTAATTGTGCATGGTAAGTAATCCAGTTTTGCACATTGTATACATTTGCTAATAATAGTATCATTTTAGCAAAAAATGGAACAAACTTAATGCTAGAAATGTTGTTATAAAACAAAAACGTCCATTTTAATAGTACAAACATTTGTCATTCCAGTAGCGCAATAGATATGTAACAGCTATTTAATGAGTAATTGCTTCCTGTCCTCCAACCATATGCTTCTTATTAATGAATACTAGTCGGTTTATCTTGTGATAGTCGGGTAGGGGGGATGTGGACCCTCAGCATATTGTAGCGCTCCTATTCCATTGTCTGAAAAGGTAAGCTGGAGTAACGTATAGCAAAACCACTGCTATAGATAAAGTTATTCTGCGGTGGATTGCTCCCCACAAAGGTTAAGAGAAACAATATAGAATTAAAAAGTAATCTTGGTTGGAGCAGGATTATATGAATCTTGCATAAGGTTTTCATGATGAGCTCTGTTGATGACAGTGTTATAAAGGCATTATTGAAAGGTTCATGGAGAAAAAAAGATACAAATGGCCATGTACTGTATGGGGCAAAACCATCCAGCTGTGTATGAGGACATTCAGACTGGAATATCTCAACTTTCTTGATGCTATTTAATAATATCCAGGTTTTGCATACAGGCTCCAAATGAGCCTAATTATAGTCCAGTTTTCAGCCATACTGAACACTGCTAAATGGCTGAAATCTATGCCTGAATGCTTAAAATCTGGGTTTATATGGCCTATTTGCAGAACTAATGAATAAAGGGCCCAGGTGCAAGATTCTGGGGGATTCCTCTACTGTTCCATTTTAGTTGCAGTTTCTTGCCATCCCTCTGGAATGAAGGTTTGTTAGAGATCAATACACATGTCTATATAAATAAGATGGCGCAGGAAATTAACAATACATTAAATAAAATTCGATATTGTTTGCAGCAACCCGCTTCAGATCTTGGTAAAACATTCAAACAATGAAACAAAAAAAGTGCTGGTGCGCAAGATTTAAAAGAACACCCTTAGTGATATATATAGCAAAAGTGCTCTCTGGGTGTTTATCTGCAAAAAAGTGAAATAATATTAACCCACAATAAAACACATGTGTATATATACTTGCAATTCCATAAGTATACACTGGTGGTATCTGCAAATCGGAGACAAAAAGGAACACAGAAAGCACTCCTAGTGCAATAAAGTTACAAAAATAAAACAAATATGTATAAAACCTCTGTAGATATTGAACTCACAAGTTGAGAGTGATAATAGCCCCACTCAAAGATATTGAGACCAGGGAGGATCAGTCCCTAGAGTGACCCGGGTAATAATTTTAAAAAACTCCTTTATTATAAGCCTTAAAAACACATATAGCAGCAAAATAAGTCCACCGTCTGCTTACCAGCCCTTTGGTAGTGAAGGACAGTTAGGATATAGCTGCCGTCCTTCGCTTCCGATCGGTGCTCTGAAGGCCCTTAACACTTGAAACTGGGAGTCCACAGCAATAGTTTTGGCCTTGGATGAGGTCAGCAGGTTAGCCCAGATTCTTCTTAATAAATGTGGTATTTCCCCAGAGGTTATAGACTCCGGTATCCCCCTGATCCAGATGTGTCTCCTTCTGTGTAAATCCTCCATAACAACACAATTTTTTATCGAAAGCAACTGATTTCAGTTTTGCTAGAAACATTTTGTGTATTAAATTCCTTAGCAAAGGCCAAGTAGATCACATCTTTTATCATTTGACTGACCCTTTTACTAAACCACATTGGTTTAATTTGTTTCTTTTATAATTGTTTCCTAATAGTATGTATTGAGAAATGTACTTTTGTAGAATTTTTTTAAACACCCTTCCATTTATCCGCTGTGCTTTTGCCAGTGAATATTTCCTACCAGATAATTAGTTGTAAAATGCTCTTATTCTATTGAATTTAGCCCTTTTAAAATTAAGTGTTTTTATACAGCCCACATTATTTTTTCATTTTTTTTTAGTTAATTTCAAGTTATACCATATTATAGTAACTATTTCCAAAGCTCTACCTAACTTGAATGTTTGAAAATAAGTCAACATTACTAGTTATGATAAGATCCAGGCAAGTATCTCTTCTAGTGCTTCTATTAATTGAGACATAACATTATTAGTGATGTGCATGGGCAAAAAATTTGGTTCAGTTCGGAAATTTGGGTAAGTAAACAAATTTGTCTGCTTCAGCAATTCGGACCAACAGCATTCGGTTCAGTTAGGCAATTCGGAACTTTGGCAATTCGTCTTTGGTTTTTAGGACCCTAAACCTAACCCGTAACCCCTAACCCTAACCACTTGTTTTGCCCCTAACCCTAAATCTAACCCTCAACCCTTACCTCTTGTTTTGCCACTTTTCAGAAATCCGAAGCACTTTAGCAATTCGGAAATTCAGCCATTTGAACTTCGGACATTCGTAAGCATCCGAATGTACGAATTAGACATAATTCGTCCGAATTTACATTCGGAACAAAACGAATTGCACATGTCTAAACATTATTGTTTAACAGGTTCAAAAACCTGTTTCCCTTAATTGTACTACTAGTCCCTCTGGTCTAATCAATGTCTGGATAATTAAAATATCCCATGATTAACAAATTAACCAGTTGTGCAGACTTTTTGATTTGAGATAGCAGTTGCTCTACCCCATCGGTATTAAGGTTTGGGGCTCAAAACATATTCCTACTATTGGAATTTCCCATGTTACCTTCTATCCATATGTCTACGCACAAGGCTTCCACATCCTTACCTGTACCATCACATAAAATCACATAGTATTTATTTAAACTTGCCCTCAAATTGGGTGTAATTCTCACTTTTGCATTTAAAATGTATCATGAGTTTTAATCTTTAGGCTATTTCCTATGGGTCAATTTTAACTTGCACACACATGGGCACTTCACTGCACTGTGTGATACACGTTTTTGTTATAGTTTAAGTTTTTCCATTCAATTTTTTTCTTCTATGCCTATTTAGTTTAACAGGGAGAGAGGCTTTCTCTACTTTACTTTATTATTATTATTATTAGCGCTGCTGATCCCTTTAGCATTTTTACTGGTGCTCAGGAATTAAGGGGAGATCTACTAACACCCTATGCATTAAAAGGCCAGGACTCATAAAACCTATATGTATATTGCAGATTCAGGTGTTTAGCACTTCATCTCCTCACTTACTTAGGCATGGGAGTTTGTTATGATTTATGATTTAAATTTTTTTCTTCTCTGCCTATCTAGTAAGTCTCACAAGGAGAGAGCCTTTCTTTATTTTATTTTACTTTATCCGTCTGTCTACTTTTGATTATTAGGGCTGCCAATCCTTTAGACAGTGACCTTTCTCCCTTTAGCACTTTTTCTGGTGCTTAGGTACTAAGTGGAGATTTACTAACACCCTATGCATTAAAGGGCCAGGACTAATAAAGCCTATATGAATATTGCAGAATTAGGTGTTTAGTAACTTTATCTCCTCACTTACTTAGGCATGGGAGTAGCCGTATAAGGCTAGTTCGGTATTTATTATTATTTGGAGTCACAGTTTATTTTTGTGTTGATACTTTCTGTTACTTCAGATCTTTAGTGGTCTCCCTCTGGTTACATTGTTCCATACCACTGGATACTTTGGTGCCTACGTCTTTATCTCCAGTCAGCATTACATTCAGTGAATTTTTGCTTCTTTGTTTCTGTTGCTAGTATCTAGGGTTAAGCCCCTGGGCATTGCTGGAGTGCCCTCCTGGTGCATGGGATCAGTGTGGAGGTGGTGTTTATTCCCTTTTACACCCATTTTCACACCGATCCCATTTCTTTCTATTTTTTCTGAGTTTTAATCTGATACCTTTTTTGAAGAATTATTGGGGGGCAATGAAAGATAAATGACTAGTAACTTTTATGGCACAAAATAGGCCTGAGATTATTCAGCATAATATTGTTCACTGACACTTTTTATGGCTTATAGATGGATAAGAAATGTTACGAATACACAAGTGTTGTGTCATGCTCAGGATGCCGACTAGAAGGATGTTAGGTCAATAACCAGAGATCAGGTCAGGTAGTGTAAACCCTGTGGGATTAATGTCTGGCCTCTCCTAATGTAATTCTTTGCATCGTTGGTTAGCAGTTCATTACAGATTTTCTATTTCTGTATTGTATTTTTATGACTTCTACAGCGAGCATAAGAATGAAAACTATTTGGATCTGTATCATCACAGCTGAAGATGATAGTCTTTCGAGATTACTCCATTTGAAATAGCAATAACAAGTAAGTGACATAGGTGATGTGTAATTCCCTGGAGTATGATCTCCAGCTGTAGATCTGACTATCCAGCATTCTGCTTAACAAATTGTTGAAAAGCCTGGACAGTTCAGTCATAGCAAGATATCATATTCAGACGCCTACTGTTTTGATTCCTAACTGAGACATGTAGAGAATGTAGCTCTATAAACTACATAAAAATATTTACGTTCAATGACGCAACAGTCTTAATATTTGATGATGTGACAGTCAGACCTGACCTGAAATGGAAAACACCTGCAATCCTCTATATCAGCGGTTCCCAACGTGTGGTACGGGTATCCCCCAGGGGTACACACCAGTTCCCACCAGTTCAAGAGTACGAACAAGTTCCCCCAGGCCTACGCAAACAAAAATGCAGTAATGACGGAACTGACTTCTGCATCTATTTGGAAACGGCACCCGCCAGACACTGAGGAGCGCTGCACCCTCACGTCATCCTATCTGCAGCCGCCAGCCAATGAGGAGCACTGTATCCTCACATCACCAACTCTCCAGCCGTCAGCCAATGAAAAGTGATGAACTGCCAAGTCATCCCTCTGCAGCCGTCAGGAAATAAGAAGAGACCATCATGTCCCCCTTTTTATTGATTCCCTCTGACGCAGAGCGGAGGACAGAAGGAGGTAAAAAGTAGACTTGTAAAATAAGAGGTAGGGAGCAGGGGGCCCCTATCTGGGTCCCCTGTATATGCATAGGTATGATATGCACACGTCAGAAAAAGTGTACAGCTCTTTTTGAAATAAGTACACAAAGAAAATGCACTGTAAATACTATGCACCTGTCAGATTTATTTATATAGAATTACCTTATTTTAATGGTGCTTGTGAAGGGCAAGAATTTCACATTTAAGTCCAAAGTGAACGCAAAGCTGATTTTTCTAGTTTGACTATTTTGAGCTTATATTTGAAGTTCTCTTTCAAGTCTCACATTAGTGAATAACCCTGTTTATGTTAAACGTTGTTTATGTTTCAAACATGGACTAATGAGCTTGGAGCAGAAGAGAAGCGTGGGAGCCTGGGGCAGAAGAGAAGCAGGGGGAGCCTGGGGCAGAGGAGGAGCAGAGGGAGCCTGGGGCAGAGGAGAAGCAGGGGAACCTAAGTCTTTGAGAGGCAGGGGAGCCTGGGCAGAGGAGGCGCAGCGGGAGCCTGGGACAGAGGAGGAACAGGGGAGCCTGGTGCTAAGGAGAAGCAGGGGGAGCCTAGGGCAGAGGAGGAGCAGGAAAGCCTAGGGAAGAGAAAGAGCAGGGGAGCATTGGGCAGAGGAGGAGCAGAGGGAGCCTGGAAAAACAAATGGAGCCGGAGGCAGAGGAGGAGCAGGGGAGCCTGGGGCAAAGGAAAAACAGGGGAGCATTGGGCAGAGGAAAAGTAGGCAAAGCTTGGAGTAGGAGGTGGAGCCCAGGGCAGAGGAGGAGCATGGATGCCTGGAGCAGAGGAAGAGCATATAATTTATGGAAATGTGCTGTCAAGGGGTACACAAGTAAAAAAAAAAAAAAAGTTGGGAACCACTGTTCTACATTATAATAAAAGGAAAAACTCTTATATAAATCCTGAAGATTTATTCAACTCACAAAATTTAAGTTTACTTGTGTCAAATATTTAATTAAAGTACTATGATGTATGATGTATGATGTACATTAAATGGATAGTGTTAAATGCATGGATGTAGAGGACTATATCATCCATTAAAAAGCTGTTGCTGGCGCATGTCGGTCTATGGATAAGGGAAGTAAACAACTACCATGTAACGCCTAACAAAGTTGGCGTCACTGGTATAGGTAAACTTGCCCAGTACCTAATGGAGACTCCAGAAGTCTCCAGGGGCCTAACCCCAGGTTATATAGAAGAAAAAATAAAAAAACAGAACAAACAGCTGCAAAAAGCAGATGTATCGGACTGCATATAGCTGGAAATGATCAAGTAGTCAAACAAAAAATAAAGATAATGAAAATAAAAAATGCTAAATATCCCATAGAACTAAAGAATAAATAGGAATATGGTATTATATCATGTGCCCCTAATAGTATATATGAGTCTGTATAGGCAGAATAACACACCAAATTGAGCTTCAATACATCATGCTCTATGTGGTCTCTGCTTTATATAGTTACTATATCTAATGAGAAAAAAGAAAAAAAGAATATATTAGTAAATACTCAATAACTACCACTTAATGAAGTCTCCAAATTGTAGAGATACTAAATTCCTCCAAAAAAGATCCCCCAAAATATATATATATGGGCTAATATAATAGTATCAAAGAATCAATATACAAAATATTAGAGAATTAAGAGGAGGTTGTAAATATATACAATATAGAGAGATAGAGAATATAGATATCGTGAAGCTTAGAGTGCTCACGGCATATCTATAGACAGAGTAGATAGTCAGAACGGATATACAAGACAAATGTAACTGAAGCTGCTTAACAGACTAGTAGCAGCCTAAATAGCAACAATGTTCCTGATTGTGAAAATACTATATAATCCGCTGGCTTCTAACAGTGGCAGAAATAGTTACCTATCTATTCAAACATAAAACAAGGACAAGTGAAATCAATTACAGTGTCATACTGTGAATAAGTGAGCAAATGTGATGTCTAAAAAAGACAATGGATCGCCTGACGCGTGTTTCGGTGCTGTTGCAAGCACCTTCGTCAGAGGCTGGAGCATGTTGGTCAAGAAAACAATATAAGTAAACAGATGCTATAAATGAAGCCCTCTGGCAATATATTATAGGCAGATAGGCAAAACATTTGACTACATGACTATTCTAGCAAGGAGTCGTCCTACCAAAATATTTTCAATAGCAACACATCATTCATGAAGTCACAGAGAACCCCAATGGCACTTGAAATGGGATACTATAGTCACCAAAACAACTTTAGCTTAATGAAACTGTTTTTGTGTATAGATCATGTCTCTGAAGTTTCACTGCTCAATTCCCTGCGATTTAGGAGTTAAATCACATTTGTTTCTGTTTATGCAGCCCTAGCCACACCTCCCCTGGTTGTTACTCACACAGTCTGCATGAAAAAGGATGGTTTCATTTTCAATCAGATGTAACATACATTAGTTTCCTGTGGAACTCACTTCCCTCCTCCGTTAGATGCTTACCCAGTCTCCACTCCTTCAAAAAAATCGTTAAAAACCCACTTCTTCATAAAAGCGTATCAATTAAACTGTTAATAGCTCCGGACTGATTCCTTTTCTGCAGCTGTCACTAGTCTAATACTATCCTTACCTTTTTGTGTCATTTTACCCCACTCCCTCTAGCATGTAAGCTCATTGAGCAGGGCCCTCAACCCCTCTGTTCCTGTGTGTCCAACTTGTCTGGTTACAACTACATGTCTGTTCGTCCATCCATTGTAAAGCGCTGCGGAATTTGATGGCGCTATATAAATAATAACATAATAATAATAATAATAATAGATTTTTTTTTCCTGCCCTGTAATTTGAACTTTAATTACATACATAAGGCTCGTCCCGGGTCTAGCAAGCTATTAAAAGAGCAGGATATAGTAAATTCTAAATTATAGCGAATTTGAGATAAAGGAAGTGTAAACATTAGATGACGCTTTACAGGAAGTGCTTAGGAAGGCTTTCTAAGTCACATGCATTGAGGTGTGACTAGGGCTGTATTAATAAAGTGATTTCACTAAATAGCAGAGAATTGAGCCGTGAAACTGGAGGGGCATAGCCTATACACCAACACTGCTTTATTAAGCTAAAATAGTTTTGGTGACTAAAGTGTCCCTTGAAGATAGTCATCTTGAGATCACTCGTACCTTTGCTATTGTGAAAGTTTTGCTATTGTCAACATTCTGAAGTCCCTGCCTGTGTTGATACATTGTGGTGAGAACAAAATAGTGGTATTAGCTTGCTATCCATTGTTGTCTTGGGGTTTTCACTAGTTGGAGTAAAAAGACACTCAGGTATAATATTTTAAGAGGGCTGCTGAGGAATTAAACCTACATCAAGAACATTACATCAAGTATCCAGGTTGATGTTTAATTCTTTTTGGTTTACATATGTGTTTGTTCTTGTACAGTATTTGCACTGTTACTAAAGAACCCTATAGTATTCAACAAGTTGATGAACAAGTAAATCATCTTAAATGAAGACATGATACAGCATCCATGCGGCGTGCAGCAGCCGATATTGTGCATACCAGTAGAGATTTCTTTACATTCTATTTATAATAACAATAAATCATTGCATTATTTTATTTCTGTTCTGCATTGCACTCTATGGATTTACTAAATCCACCAAGCCAGAATGATGCTATGCTCCAGCTTCACCTGCTCATTAGCAAATTTTCTGTGGTTGCTAAAGTCTGTTTGAAACAAAAACCCCAAGTCATGCAGCTTACATGAAATGCGACCACCGTACACTCCCTCTAATCAGTGTACAGAAAGCATCTTGACTACATGAAGTGTTGGATTAAATTCCATCAAAATGCTACAGACTGGCAAATCTCCACACATCTAGCATGGGTTAAACTAAACTGGACTTCCTAGGGTATATAAGCACATCTGGATCTGATTGAAATGATTGCCGAAAACCAAAGCCCTTCACCAATTTTACTCTTCCATCTGCACTAACTATATCAATGCCAGAAACAAAGCTTTGTTTTACTGCCTTAACATTTATTCTCCCTTTTGGCGCTGCTGGAGTTAAATCATTGTTACAATTCTACGCTGGGCCAAATTTTGCAAGATTATATTTAATAAGAGAGGATTAAGAGAGGATGACTTGAAAGTACAATAGAAATGCTTTTGTGAATCTCTTGCAGATGTGCGACCATGGTAATTGGGGGGTCTCTTTGTGATCTCGTGACTGCTGTTTAGTAGCTGCAAAACCATAGCATAGTTCTTTTATTTTACACACACACACTTTAAATATATGACTTTAGTTAAATCATGGTAATTTTCCCCATCAACATCATCAAAGGCTTCGTCACAGCCAGTCCCTTTAAGAGTAATAGAAAATTCTCAGCATCTGAAAGAATCACCTGACAACCAGAAGTATCTCATTCAAGCTTGGCACTACTGATATCAACATTTTGCCAGCTCATCTTTTTTAAAAATACTTGCTGAGTCTTTAATTTTTTTTTTTACAGCAGAGGGGCAAGTATCTAAAGTATCAGCAACATTTGTCCGAGTGCCTATTTGCAGTATTATCTACAATAAATATCTAGGTCATTTCAGAAGATCCAGCCACAATGAGAAACTGCTCCATGGATGGTGTAGATTTTGCTTAATTTAAGCAGCAATGTCTCTGCACGAACACTTAACAAGTTTTTGCTGGGATGTATGAATATCACATGGCCCGCTGGTTATTATAAATAAATTATTTAACAAGTCGGAATATGTAAGAAATAATGAAGATACAGTGTGTTAGTTACGGGTTCATGTTAGGGTTTGTTTTAAATTTAGATGTATAAATAGTCCACTAACTATTACAGTAGCAGACAGCTATTGAGGTACCGGTATTTGCCTTTATTTGCTTAATGCAAGTTTGTTTGATTGATGAATAAATAGAAATGATCCATATACTCCTTAATTGTGTGTAGGATCTATTTTATTTTTTTTTATTATTATTTCCCTCTGAGCAACTTAACCAAGATGTCCTTAATTAAGATAGCTGTAATGGCAACCATATTGGTGGATGTCAGCAGTATTAAAGATTATATCAAGATAACAATTTAAAGGGATACTATATGAATCAAAACAACGTTCTGCATGACCTACACACCAAAACTGCTTCATTAAACTAAAGTTGTTTTGGTGCCTATAGGGTCCCTTTAAATATTAAAGATTTAACAAATGCCATAAAAATCCAGTTCAATCCAGGCACAGCCAGAGCACAAACTGCAAATAAGAAGGAGAACTAGAAACATTTCTTAATTTCTCTTCTTTTTGGTATGTTTTCTCTTTTCTGACTGCCAGGTGCACAAGACAGAGTTTATACCAATGATTGACAGGGAGCTAAGATGGAGGCGCCCCTCCATCTTGGAGGATGAAGAGGTTTTGACTTCATCTCAGAAATGCATATTTGTTAAATACAGGTGATAAGTGAACATAATAAAAATAAATAATCCAAATTCTGGAAAGTGACAGTAGACCTTTAAAGTGTCACAATAAGTAACACAATCACAGGCTATATTTTCTATATATTGATTATATTGATTTGAAGCGTGGCGATAACTTAGTAGTAACGATTGCACTCTTGCACATGCTGCTTGTACTGGTGATTTAAAAGTTAATTTAATTTTTAATTTTCAACTAGGGAGCTGGTAAATTTGGCTTAGTTTAGTTTTCCATGGAAAATCACCCTTGGTAAATATTTATGTGTTCTTTGCCAGCACTTAACTTAAGAAAAGCTGTAGGAAATCTAAAATTGCTTCAGATGTATATGTGGGAGGGAAAAGTAAAGACATTTTGGGTTGGAATTTGTTTTCTTTAAAATAAAATACCAGTGACACTGCTAAAAGGAACAGCTGTAGCTTGTCACCACGATGGTTTCTTAATTGAAACCATCATATTGATAGATTTCCAAATATTAGCCGCTTGTTTTAGTCACTGAGAAAACTACAGTGAAAATGAAATACGTGACAGTCAGACGATTCAAATTAAGGTCCCATGCCTCCATTTTATGAGCTAATGGTCTTCGTGGAGCACTGGTTTTTGAGAGATGAGTTGAAATCTTTTTAAATTGACACCTTGGCACTGCCTCGCCTGCTGAAATAAAAGCTATTAATGTTTTTAAAGAACCATCTAGGCTAGAAAATAGTTACCGTATCTTTTGTAATGACTTTGCCTTTTGATAAAACATTTTTAAAAAGTGGACATCGGGGAAAAACACAGAAGCCAAAATTCAGATACCCCCCAAAGGAATGAAGCTACTATCTGAGTTAGAACACCCAGAGGACTAAGTCATAATCAGTGGCGTACATACTGCGGTCGCAGGGGTCGTCACTCCAGGGGGCCCGGCAGCCCTGCGGACCCCTGTGACCGGGTACCTGCCGCCATGTTTTGCTGCCCCGGCTTTCGCGGCATACCGCCAGGGCCGCCGTCCAAGGGGTCCATTGGGTGGCCCATCCTGCTAGGGTCACCCGTTGGAGATGGATTGTCAGGGGGCCCGGTCAGCGCTGGGTACTTTAACAGCACGACCGGGCCCCCTGTGATGAGATCACCAGCTGGGAGGAACTGACTGCACGTCACTCCTCCCAGCTAACACACAGAGCCCGCGCGGGAGAAAGCAGAGGGAGTCAGAGTGGGAACTCTGACTCCCATCCACCTGAGCCACCACTGGACCACAAGGAAAGTCACCCTCCTGCACCTAAAAGGTAGGAAACAGGAGGTTGACTTAAACATTGTGTGTGTGTTTGTTTGTTTGTATGGGTGTGCGTGTCTGTATGTATGCGTCTGTGTGCCTGTCTGTTTTTTATGTATGTATGTATGTATGTATGTGTCTTTGTATGTGTGTCTTGTGTGTGTGTGTGTGTGTGTGTGTCTGTATATGTGTGTGCGTCTGTATGTATGTATGTGTCTTTGCATGTGTGTGTATGTGCCTGTCTGTCTGTATGTATGTGTGCCTGTCTGTGTGTATGTATGTGTGTCTGTATGTATGTGTGTGTCTGTATGTATGTATGTGTGCCTGTCTGTTTGTATGTATGTGTTTTTGTATGTGTGTGTGTGTGTGTGTGTGTGCCTGTCTGTGTCTGTGTGTGTGTCGGTCTGTATGTATGTGTCTGTGTCTGTGTGTGTGTGTCTGTCTGTCTATAGATATGTGTGCCTGTCTGTTTGTATGCATGTGTTTCTTGTGTGTATGTGTCTGTATGTATCTGTGTGTGTGTGTGTGTTTCTGTCGGAGGGAGCCCACGGATCAGTTTTGCACCGGGGCCCCATGGATTGTGTGTACGCCAATGGTCATAATATTACACATAACAGTAGCAAAAGGGAAATATCCAGGTTGGAAGGGCAGAAATGATGAGCACATGGGGCAGAAAAAAATATATAATAATCTAAAGAAGAAAATGAAAAAAACAAAGCAAAAACAGCAAGCATATTACACCTAACATGTGTCTGTGCCTGGATCCCTAGATTGTATCTAAACTTTAAGGGATATTCTAAACACCATAGCCAATGTAGCTTGATGTAGTGGTTATGGTGTTTATCTATGTGTGTGGAATGCAAATTCTGGGAATAATTAATCTGCAGTGTTCATGGTATGATTTTGTATAATTATTAAGTTTCTAACTTTAGCACTGCTTGGGGATCGATTATAGAATGGTTTGGCCTTGAAACAAAGTTTTATTGCTATTTTTATCCTAAAGTAAACTTTCATTTTACCCACTGCGGTTAATGCTGGGTTTAACATGATGAAAAGCAGGAATGTATAGAGACTTAATAATAGACTAGATTGCTCATATGGTTCATTTCAATATGTCTAGAAGGTTATTTTTGTAATGGTTTACTCACTAAATAGTGAGTTGCGGTGAGTGGGTTGTTAATAATTTATTTGGAATATTAATAAAAATATAGCGGAGTCGGAAAACAATCATATTTTCTTCATGGTAAGTACAGGCTGTTCCTAAGAAAATCAGTGATGCAAAATGAAATGCCGGCGCCATTTTGAGCCGGTCACCCGGTGTGGTATTATATGTCTATATATTAGGACTTCTGTCCCTAATTTCTTTTAATTTACTTTGCCTTAGTGACAAATCTCACTTTAGTAAATAGTGATGTGATTGTTTGAGTTCTCCTATTCTCTTTATGCTATCTCCATGCGGACCCCAAAGTGCAAAAGACAGAGCTCACAATAATAAAGAGTTGTAAATATCTACATTTTATTTTGCACAGTTCCAAAATTCATATTAGTTAAAAATAGGTGAAAAGTAAATACATTACAAATCAGGCAAAAATCCAGTCCCACTTTAAAACATGTATATTAAGATGATAGATTGTGGGGTTAGTTCACTAAACTTTTAATTTTAGCAAACCTAAATCCAAATGCAACGCATAGTTTCAATCTGGAAATTCAAATAATTTCAATGTATTGAGTAAACTTAGTCGATAACGTAAATAACCACAGAGGTCTTAAAGCAGCAAATGTCAGTTAATTTTATTTAATATCCCAGGATTAAACATCATGCTACTGGATCTATACACCCTCCAGGTGGATTTTTTTTTTTTTTTTTTTTTTAATTCTTTATTTTTCTTGTGCATGGAAAAAACAATGAACATTTTTCTTGCAATGCCACAACAGCATTGACAAGATGATTAGCAACAGTGGGTTTGACATGGCATTGCAGCTTGACGGCACATTTTATAATAATAACAGGCTAGAGCTGGAGAAGTGTCAAAGCATGAGATATTTTTAAAACTGTTATAATCATTTGCATCAACTTCTGTTAGTACCGCTATGGGTCTTTAAGGTGAGAGGACTTAAACATGTTAAACTGCGCTAACTGCAACAGCGTTGTTAGTCCTGATTGTGCATGGGTGAGAGGTCTATATAGTATAAACAACAGGTCTGATTTGATAAAGCACAATTTAGGTATGCGTGCCTAGTCTTGGTGCTGGGATTTCACTTATGAGTTATAGTTATGCATGGGAGACCCAAAGCACAGCTAATTTAGTGCGAGAGAAATGTGAGCGTAAGTGGAGAGAGGAGAGACAAAGCATAAGCTGGCTAAAACATTTAAACGTCTAAACATCAAATGGTGACTAGTAGGCATGGGTAACACCGCCATGTATCACTAGCAATGGAGGAGTGATCTTTTACGGCAGCAAGTCTGGCATGCCAGCACAGTCCAGCAGTCAGTTAACCTATACCCCGGCTGGGCCTTAAGCTTCCAGGTGAAGCCAGTTCCTGCAGGTATACTGGGCAGGTGGGCTGTGGACGCAGGCAGGCCTGGTGTCCCAGTGAGAGTCCATCTTCGTTGTGCCGTGTAGGGGCTCTCCATTTGTTTCGGTCATCAGCGGGACTCCGCGCCGCGTTCCGGTGAGTAGTGCCGCAGACCGGGTGCGACTGTGGGTGTAAAGTTGCTCCCCGCTGGGCCCCGGTGTCTGTGGCTGTCGGGTTGTGAGCAGGTCAGGCGTGCTCTCTAGTCTCACCCCGGTGTGTGCTGGTGCGCGTGTCGGCTCCCGAGGGATACTGTGTCGCTTCCTGCCATTTCGGTCTCTCGCATGGTACTCGGGGTCCCTGTTTGCAAGAGCGAGAGGAGAGTTTGCCCATCCGTCTCCTGATAGCCGGGCGTAACCAGGCCACCGCTTCTCTCCTGGCCAGCCGGAATGACTGTTCCCGGTGGCGGAGCTGTGTCCAGAGGTGAGCACAGAGTTTGTCAACGAACTCTATTGTGTGCTTGGGCGGCTTGTGCAGTGTGTGGTTTGCCGCAGGCCTCGTTTGCGTCGCCATTTTGTCGGGGCCTTGCCGGCCTCGTGTGGTTGTGGATTTTCCTGCTTGGTCAGGCAGCGTTGCTGGGGTGGTCGTCCCCAGCGTGGACCGGGATATCCCCCGCCGGTCCAGAGGGGGGGGTTGCAGGGTCTTGAGTGTTCCACGCTTGTGAGCGGGCCCTGCGCCGGGAAATCGGCCGCCTCCCCCAGGCCCCAGGCTCCGCTCCTGTTTAGGCCGCACGGCCGGTTCAGAGTTCCCGGTGGCACCCCGGCTTGGGATTTGCCTCATTCTGCTCTGTGTGTAGCGCTGTGTCACTTTTTGGGTTTCGTGGCTTGGTAGCATGTTTGCAAAATGCTTTTGTATGTGTCTTTGTGCCGGAGCTCCTACAGAACACGTCCGGCCATGTTGGCTGACAGGCCCCGCCCCCCCTCCAGGTGGATTTTAAGACTAACCAGGTTTACTTTGAGGACCTTGCTCTGCAGATCATAGACATATATATTCTATATATGTCTATGCTGCAGATCACACTGTGACCAATCCAAGATGGCCGCCCCGCGAAGTAGCGGTCAATGCAGCGTCTAGGTATTATATGTCTATGCATATCCCTGCCTCTCTCTACTACTAACTGATCCGTGGGGAGCAGCAACACAGCACAGAGTCCAGACAGCAGCTCTACAGCTCAGGTAAGTGAGGGATGGGGGGAAAGGCAGCAGGGACACTGAGACACTAGGGGACACTGAGACACTAGGACACATGGGGACACAGACACTAGGACACATGGGGACACAGACACTGGGAGACCTGGTAACACTGAGACACTTGGGGACACTGAGACACATGGGGATGCTGAGACATGGGGACGCTGTTTCTCCCAGTGTCCCCCATCCAGTGTCGCTAGTGTCTCAGTGTCCCCAAGTCTCCCAGTGTCTGTGTCCCATGTCTCTGTGTGCCTAGTGTCACCATGTCTATGTCCACAACTGTCCTCATGTCTCCCAGTGTCCCCAAGTGTCTGTCTCCCAGCCAGTGTCCCCCTAGTCTCCCAGTGTCCCATAGTCTCCCAGTGTCTGTGTTCCCATGTCTCTGTGTCCCTAGTGTCTTGGTGTCCCCAAATGTTTCAATGTCTCCATGTCTCCCAGTGTCTGTGTCCCTAGTGTCTGTGTCCCCATTTCTCCCAGTTTCCCTAAATGTCTGTGTCCCCATGTCTCTCAGTGTCCCCGGGTCTCTCAGTGTCCCCAGGTCTCTCAGTGTCCCCAGGTCTCTCAGTGTCCTAGTGACATGGGGACACACTGAGACACTGGGAGAAATGGGGACACTGAGACACTGGGAGACTAGGGGACTGGGCGACATGGGGACACTGACACTGTGATACATAGGGACACTGAGACACTAGGTGACTTGCGAGACTGAGACACTGGGAGCAATCCATCTATACAGCAGAATCAAACTGTGAGTAGTTTGTTGGTGATTTTACAGAATTTTCTCTGATGTCACTCCTTGTGATTATACAAAGGATTAAGGCTGGTATTTTGTTCCAAGAAAGGTGGCAACCTACTCTTCACATACTCTTGCTTAAAGTAGCACTATAGGGTCAGGAACACAATCATGTATTTCTGACCCTATTATGTTAAAACCACCACCCTGCCCCCTTCTTGCCTCCCTAAGTATAGTAAAATATAACTTGTATTCAAGTCTGCAGCTGCTGGCTCTGCCTCTAAACTGACTGTCTGCTGACATCATCAGAAGTGGTGGTCTGAGCAAATTACAATACTTCCCCATAGGATTGTCTGAGACTGTCAACTAGGCAGAGCAGGGGCAGAGCCAGCACAAGTCATAGCCCTGGCCAATCAGCATCTCCACATAAAGATAAATTGAATCAATGCGTCTCTGAGGAAAGTTCAGTGTCTGCATGCCGAGGGTGGAGACACTGAATGGCAGTGCTGCACACTAGGCAGTACTTCCCCAGGAAGCACCTCTAGCAGCCATCTAAGGAGTGGCCAGTGGAGTTATTTTCTCTGAAAAGACAGTGTTTACTGCAAAAGGCCTGAATGGAATGATTCTACTAACCAGAACAAATACAATAAGCTGTAGTTGTTCTGGTGACTATAGTGTCCCTTTAAGTTTGGAAGCTTAAGAGGGATGTATGGGAACAAAACTTGTGTGGACTGGCTGACAATAAAATTAGTTTAGGTAATGCAGACGTTTGTCTCTCTAACACTGTGGCATGTCCCCATTCATCTACACTCACTACATACACCTTTTATCGGTCTCAGATTATATACCAGGAACTTCTGCCTGCTAGTAAGAAGGTAAGGAGACAAGTGGACCAGCGAGTGCTAGGGGACAGTCCTTAGAAAGCATGGAGTGAGCGCATCATTAGACGCATTTATGTCAAGCTCAGGGTGCTGCCTGCATAGTATGCCCTTAGTTGGACAGCCTGCATGATTGGCGGGCAGCCTGACATGCATTCATGCCAGGCTGTTCTTCAAATTCTTTGGACAGACATGCCCCCTTTTTGGGCATGTTCTCCCCTTTTGGCAGGTCTGGTCACGTGATTCGCACCAGTGGCCACCCTTTTACCCCACCCATTGACTTCCTGCTTCACTGGACACTGCTGTTAAGGGTTATGGATTTAATTGAAAGATGAAAGATATAAATTAGAGAGAGATTAGCATGGAGTATGTGTTTTCTTATAGCTGCATCCTATGAGTTTCCCTCCAGCACCATCTCCATCAGATACATGACGCTTGGGAGGTATGATTGTTTTAATGTTTTTGGTCGATAAGATTCCGTAATTAGGCCCATCGTAATTGTCAGCACCAGGCCCAGTGTGCTCTTAATCCGGCCCTGAGTAAAGCGAGAATTGTTGTTGATTCAAAGTGTATTCAAAATTAATTTCAAAATATAGACCAAAAAAGTCAAATTAGAAAAATTGTCCAAGTCAGTTTAGCCTTTAATTTTACATTTACTTTGAATTTACATTCCTGGCAATTCTCACTTTAGTGATGAACCCGGTTACTGGTTATTTTGTAAAGGAAATAAATAAGTTCTTACAGATTCCCTTTAAGACAACAACAAATTTACTCTGCCAATCTCTACAACTGTACTGTAAAAAAATCTGAAATAGCAAAACTGGCAAAGTTCACAGTAAAAAGTAAAAAAATAAAAATAAAAAAAAGACATTAATGTATATTGTCTGCTCATTGTGGGCTCTCAGACTCTTTTTTTGTTTATTTGTTCTTCAGGATAGCCTTCTGTACATCTAAACATTTCTAAATGATTAGCCTGTGTTGGCTTTTATTCCTTGCACTGGAAGGCTATTTCGGGTTTCTCTTTCCATTCTTATAGACCAGTATTGTCATACATTTGTTTTCCATCTTCCAACGACAAATATGTCCTTTCTGATTCTGTATTTCACTGTAATTCTAAAGGTTCATGAAAGGACGACACTGCTATTTTGTTATGTTCCTCCCAATGCTGATTTATCAGGTACCATGCAACTGACACTGCCCCAGGTGCACATATTAAAGCAATCCAACGCAGGTGTTGTCTTTGAATCTCCGTATAAGGAAATCGTTCTAACGGATACCATTCAGTGGATCTTTCAGCTCTAAAAATAGGAAATTTTCAGAGCACTTGTATTTCCCAATCAGTTTCCATGAAATATAAGATATCCCTCAGGTGCATACCTTAAACTGAAAAGCAGAGCTTCTGTTTTAAAATGACGCTGTTGATGAGAAGACCGTGTCCTTTGGTTCTTGTTTCCAAGCCAAAGCTCAGAAACCTGATCTAAGCAGCCAGTGCTTTGTTAAGGCAGATGTTTTTACGCTCAGATGCAGTTTTGGCTTTTGCTTTTTTTTTTTTTTTTGTCTTGTCTTGTATTGTTGTAGTCTATGTCTTGTACTGTATGTGAGATTCTGGTAGAGATTTAGCTGTTAAAGAGTAGATTGTGGTGTATTAGAGATCACATGTTTTTGCACATGTTTCTAGTGTAGCCAGAAACAAATAAAGAGTACTGCAATGTAAAACAGAAGTGTCCAAATAACTAATATAAGAAAGCTGACAATTTTGGGCAAAGTCAGTTTTTAAAGTTAACTCAATATATTACAGAAATGTAGTAGGGAGATTTAGTGGATGTCCTTATGCCTTAACTGGCGGTGGTGATGTGTGGCATTGTCTAACCTTTCCATGTTCCATTGCAACTTCTGCTCTTGTGGCCAGTGGTAGAATTCTCCTGTGCCTTACACAGGTGTGACAGTTTGCTGTTTTAGTACAGTGATGTCAATCAGCCTTGACACACATTAAAAGACCACTAACGGATGCAGTAGCCCTGTAGTTTTATCCTCCAGTGAAAAAAATTGCAGTTTTCTAGTGTCGCTTCCTTTGGAACAGCCAAATGCATCTCAGTCATATGACTAAATGCAGCTCATAAGAAAACATTGAATTCAATACTTCCCTATGAGAAGCATTTGATTGGAAGCACACTTCATTGAGGAGCATTCCATTGGAGATTCATCAAGGCAGCAACGTCTCCATGTTGAAGTTGCGGAAGGTGGAGCGGGCAGATTCACTGAGGGAGTCTTGGCACTAGAGAATTTTTTTTTTAATTCCCCTATTTTGCACTTTGCACAATGGGATGTGGTCTGAATCTAAATAGGGACTAGGGCACTATAGCTGTACGTTCCTAACATAATAGTGGTCCTTTACATACTTGCTGAGTGCAGTCCATTTTATTTGTGAATTTACTGAATGTTACCCATAATTATTTAAAAAAAGAAAGTACCAAAATTTAAACCATTTTAATATGACAATTGTGTTAACGATTTGTCACTATTATTTGACCTGCTATGACCTTAGAGATATGATCTGCCAATATTTTGACTTGGCCAAGTCTGAAAAATTTATCTGAGTTAATGATGACTTGGGTTTCTGACCTCTCCACGTTTGTCAAGTTATTGTCCCTGTTATGGATATGCTTACTAACAATATTACTATTCCATCCTGAAAGTCTAAGATGACATTGCACTGTGTATGATATTAAGGTGTATAATCACACGCATTGAATATCCTTCGACCATGTTCCTAGAGCAGTCATGTTCGCACCATGTCATGTCCAGTTCTGTCTCATATTCCAAGTCAAGTCCAATTCTAGATTTCATGTAGAGTACAAAAAACAATTTCCTGCAAAGTTAATTTTAGAGATTCCATTTCAATACACATTAAAAAAGGAAATTGTTAGGCAGCTTTCTCCCGAAGAGTCATCCGTTTATGGAACAAGCTTACTGAAAACAAGAATTCCTCCATCATTTTAGACCCCCTGAAAATAGCTGCATATATAAGTAGTAACATTACCTAAATTACATCCCTCTACCTAGCTGTTTTACTGATTTCATGTAGAACCAGGTATTCCCTAGTGAAACAAAGGACTTATTATTGGTGTAAGATGCTAACATCATTTTCATATAGTCAAAACTCAAAATGCATACCATTGCCTATCACTTAATAAATTAAACTATCACACAGCACAGCATTATAATAAAAGTCATCACATGAATAGATTCTATAAAGAAAAAGCTTATTATCAAAATACAAATTAGGTCATAAAATTATATTTTTTCCGATCAATTCCTATCTAAATTATTTTCACCCCACCACACATAGGGTGGACAGAGGAAGAAAGGGCCTTTTGCTGGGCTTCCCTATGTTATTATCCCATGCTGATGTTTTGTTTTTTTTTAACTCTACCAGCTGGCGTGTAATGCCATACATGTCAGGGTTACTTCTGGAATCTTACAGACACTCAGACATTTTTTGTTTATAGTTGATTCTTCTCATTTTGCTTTTTCTGCAACACATTAGAGAGATGTGATAATAAAAGGGTTCATTTTAATATTGACACATCCCTTATTCAAGTTAGACCTACTGGTGACATTTAGCTAGTGGAGCCATATTCCAAGCCTCTCTCACAATAGAATTGATCCTAAAAAAAACTCCAATGTTATCTATTAATGGATTACAATGGTTTCATGTGATGTGAACGTTCTTTGACCGAAGCCTATTTTTTTTCTGTAAGAGCTGTGTATGTGCCCATTCGAATTTTGGTGCAAAAATGCAGTATCAGCAGCTAGTAAATTGACTCCCTTGGATTCAATACATAAGTTTTAATTAATTAATATCTGGGAAAGTTCACTGTCAGTTCCCTATAATAGTGATTTATTTATTTGAAGAAATGATTTACTATTTTGTCAAATTATTTGAAGTCCTGGGGAATATGTGTCATGATTTTAATTTTTTTTTTAAACACAAATTAAAGGAAGCTCAAGTGATGTCTTAAATTAAAGCAAAATAGCACATGTACTAATGAAATAAAAGAGGTCGAAAGCATTTGCCAATTCTAAATTTGTTTTTCATTTGGCAGTAGAGAAATCAAAGGAGAACAAATATTTCAATTCAACATAAGGCTGTCTCCACTACAAAGCTCACGGTCTCTAGCATAAAATTAATGTTTTTACACTTTTCCTTTTGGGATATTCTTTTTTTTTTCTTTTTTCTGCTAGCAGTTACTTAGTGCAGACTCTAGAAATATCATTATTGGAGAAGAAATACCACGACAAAATAGTACTTTGTCTCCATATATCTCTTGACTAGGTTTCAATTTCACTGAAATTGTATCTTTATGAAATACTCCTTTTATATTTGGGGGGGGGAGGAGGGCGATGAAAGTGCCCCCTTCAATGCACATATTTGAGAATTGATAAGGAAACTGCAAATTGTAGGTCAAAATATCCAAGTTGCATAAGTAGTTGAATTGGAACATTTCCCAAAATGGCCTTAAATTGGATTTGTCAATTCTCCACATTTCCAGATTTAGTGGAGATGTTTTTGAAGTTTTTATAAATAACAGCGCAATAGTTAGTTATCTTGAAGTGCACTCAATATAACCTGTTACAACAGCAATTTTGCAACAGATCATTTTGCCAAACTATTGTTTACTTGTGATATCTTTTCTTGAAGATAAAACTGTCTGCTTATGTTACAAAATATAAATAAACAAGAACAACAAGAATGCTACTGCAACAAAGTGCTTCTCAATTTTAACCATGGACATCCAAAAGTATGTTTCTGGCAAAACACGCTTTATGAATGGCCATTTTTATAAAGGGTAGCAAACCCGAATTTTTTTTTTTTGATGTCCTTCATTAAAATTGAGTGACGCCGTGTTGCACTAGCATTCTTATTGCATTTCTTCCATTTTTTATGTTTGATTGCTTATGTGTATACCATTGTTTAAGAGCTACAATGGTGGAGAACTTACAGCTGTTCACACGTGAAGTTTGTTATTTTTTAGGTACTGCAGTATCCTAACTTTAACCCACTTTTTTGTGTCTAATTACGTTGTGTTAATAGTTACATTTTTCCCCCCATTAGATTACAACAGCAGTGATCTTAAAACGGCGTGCCGGAAACATGAGCTGTATGTTAGTTTTCAGGACTTGGGATGGCAGGTAAGAGTCATTTTGTGTGAGTAAAATCCTATGTAATTGTTGATATTCCTTCTTATTACTAAATTGAGCAGGGTTATTGCACGGATTTATGCCACCCTAGACAAAAATCGAGTTTTCCAGCCACTATCCCCAATCCCCGACATGTTGACATGTAAAATAAATGTTAAACTCCAAGATTAAAAGTAAATAATCGCTTCTATGTTGTAGAAAGTTGTCCCTAATTCTCTACAAAAGTGTGTCTGTATTCTACTTATACGAATAAAGTCCTCTTGCCTCTGAATGATCACATATTATTTTCCCTGGTATTTACAAAATTAAGCCCTGTGGGGGGGGGCGTGGCCTACAGAGCAGGCAAGCAGACATGTCTCCCTTGTGCTCCGTAAAGGCCTGGGAGAATAAACGAAAAAGAGCTGCAAAAACAGCGTTCACGGCGATAAAACTTACACCCCCACACACAGAGACAATGGGGCGCAAACATAAGAGAACTTACCAACAAGAAGCTCCCCGGCAGCAAGATATTCAGCTTTCCTTTGAGAGGCCGCTGGCACAGCGCCAGACCAAAATGGTGCCGGAGGAGCAGGGGACGCCGGAGCCATCAGGGGCCTCCCAGGAGGAAGAAGACCCGCCGAGCTCTCCATGCTCCAGAGCGGAGGCTGGCCTATCTGAGGCCGAGGAGGATGAGACACCCTCCACAAAGGGAGACATCAGGAGGCTACTGACCGACCTCAGGAAGGTCTGGAAGGAAGACCTCCAGGCAGCCCAGGCAGAAATAGGGGTGATCCGTCACAGGGTGCAGGAAATGGAAGACAGAGAGGCCTCCAGAACCAAACACATACAAACCACAGACAACAAACTGGAAAGCCTCTCCTCTCAGGTACAACAACTGACCCAAGCAGTGACCACACTAGAAACACGCCACAGACAAAAAAAATCTGCGCCTCAGAGGCGTCTCAGAAATAATACCTGACGAGATGATACTCACCTTTGTAAGGGACCTAACAGACACTATGGGCATCAAGGACACCCCTGCCCAACATACAATAAGCTCAGCATTCAGAGTGAGGAAGTCAGCTGCGGCTCCAAACAACGCGCCTAGAGATATAATAGCCATAACCCGTGATATCTCAGTGAAAGCAGCGATTATGAAACGCTCCAGGGAATGGGGACCGGTACAACACAAGGGCCAAGTGGTCTCAATATACGCGGACATACCATTCTCTGCCCTAACAGAAAGGAGGAAGCTGGCCTCAACCGCCAGAAAACTCAGAGAACACTCCATAAGGTACCGCTGGGGACAAGGGGGATCCCTAGTAGTGACCAGTGGAGACGCAACTACAACACTGACGTCAGCAGAAGATCCAGAGCCCCTGCTGCAGAAACTCGGGCTCTCACCTCGTACACGAACAACCGCTGCAGAGACACAAGTAGAGACACCCAAGAATGACCGAGAGCCCACAACCATCGGCACCCTTGAGTCCCAGCAAAGGTTTAAATCACCGACCAAGCAGGCACAACCCACACTGAAAGGCAAGGACACAAGCTCAAGCAAACCGCGACACTTAGATGGACACTTCAAAGTTCAGAGACTCACATACCAGGAACCAAGCTGTCTCAATACAAAGAGCTACTAAAGCCTGCTGAACCTTCCCAAGCGCCTGCTGTTGCCCAGGCTCATACCACTCCAGCACGGCTCGTTAAGGAATATCGATGGAAGGGTGCTCAGGCACAGAACTGTTCTCACCACGTTTTACTGCATCTATGTTATTTCCAGATTTACATCACCCATACATAATGTTTCTTTGTGCATACCTATGCCTTACATAACTTCACAATGTCTTCTAGACAAGATTGTTATTTATGACATATACAGTCAGATTGTGTCACTACATCAGTGCTTAATTACCTTACCCATAACATGGTAAAGATGTTTAATGCAAATAATTTTCAATACAATTCAAATTGAAAAAAATAAAAATAAATTAAGCCCTGTGGTCAAACTCCCACTACTCCTGGGGGCAGCAGTGACTATATTACACATCAGTCCCAATACATACAATAAAAATCAACGAAAAAACTATTTTGTAATAACTAGAGTTTAAATAAGGGTGAATTAGGCTTTATGGACTAGATTCATATACTACAAAATACATAAATAAATACAAACTTTAATATTACGTTTAGGCAGTGAAGTGGTTAAAACAGATTAAAAAAAAAACATTAATAATGCAAATGTTTATATATCATACAACTTAAAAACATTAAGTAACATTTTCCCTTTTGGAGAAAACTCAGAAGATAAGAGTGGCTATGTTCCATTCAGACAGCTGTGCACCGGTGGATGTGATCTTTATGTACATAGGATCCGAAATATATAAACTCCAGCAGGAAAAAGGAGCAACCCTGATCTCCATTAATCCAGTTAACAACTTTATTATATCCACGTCAATAAAAGCAATAGGGAGGAAATAGCTTAATTCAACTGAAGATTAATATTCACCTGAAATGTTCATAGGAAACTGTGACTATAGTCTGAAATTTATACAGTTCCTTGATACAATGTAACAACATATATTTAATTCACAGTCTCATCGGTATTTGAAACACACTGTAGTTATTTCAAACAACCTAAACACAATTCAGCGCCACAATATAATAACTGTACCAGTCCTCAATCTTTTCAATATGCCCACAATGTCACAATGTCTTCCAGTCTGACGCCAAGTTATGCATTTCACTGCTCCTCTTAGAGGCTCTTGAGAAAGTCCCAAGAGGACAAGGGTTATGGGTAGGGACAGGAAGGACCAATTTTCAGTTTGGTTGGAAACAAGGTGGACTGCTATTCATTTTTTTAAATTTTACTTCTCCAAATATTTGTGCGGGGTGTTTGGTGGTTGGAGATGCACAGATCTCTTTGAGACACCATCTCATTTATATAAATACATATATATACACGTACATATGAAAACAGGCATTGGAGTTATCGCATTGGAGTTATCGCAGGCTTACCGTTGGAATGGTAAATCCCCACTTTTTTGAGGTCAGGTGTCTTTAAAGAAAATAAAATATTACATTCTGTAAGCTTTGAAGCTGATGTTTAGTGAGTGAGTGAGTACGCTGGATTCTGTGTATTGTGGGGTGGAATAAACAAGTAAATAGGTCCCAGGAAATGCACTGCTGCCTGGCTCCAAATATATATAGTCACGGGGTCGTACCCCAACTTACAGGAAATGGCAAATCCCATAGAGCCATAGAGTGGCTGGACTTAAAGTAAGAAAGATAAAGACAAATTCAGTAAATGTCAAGTTCAGGATTACAGAAATACAGATAAACAAATAAACAAGCTGGTTTAGGATTGCAGAAATACTCAAGGTCAGAAACAAGTTGGGTCAGGATACCAGAAATGCATAAAATAAAATATAAACCATGTAGACAGTGGTGTCACTAGGGTTGGTATCACCCAGTGCAGTAACTCATGATGTAACCCCTCCATGTCCCTTAGTGTTCCTCTCCCCTCCCTTCCCTGTCCCTTAGTGTTCCTCTCCTTCCCCTGTCCCTTAGTGTTCCTCTTTCCCCCTCCTTACCTGTCTCTTAGTGCCCCCCATTACCATAAATGTTCCCCACCCCATTCTTAGTGTTCCTCTCCCTTCTCTTTTAGTGGTCTTCCCTACCTGTGTTCTTTTTCCCTTCCCTCCCCTGTACCTTAGTGCCCCCCCTTAATGTTCCTCTCTCTCCTCCCTAGTGTCTCCCCCTGTCCCATAGTGTTCTTTCCTCCCCCCTAACACTGTCCCATAGTGGTATTTCTCCCACCTCCCCTGTCCCATAGTGTTCTTTCCTCCCCCCTACCCGGTCATATAGTGTTATTTCATGTCGGTGGTGTCACCCCCCATGCCTCCCTGGGGATGTACCCTGGTGTGGTCTGCACCCCCCCCCCCTTGTGAGGCCATTGCACAGTGCTACGGAATTTGATGCCGCTATATAAATGTAAGGAAACCTAGTATATTTAATCCTCATTCGGTAGTTTTCTCCCGAACCGCCAGAGCATCAGTGAATATAGCTCTCCGTTCGGTAGATGAAATAGACGAAATCCATACAAATACAAATAGCTTTATAAGATAATTCCCTTAATAAAGCATACGAATCCCCAAACATCAGCCGAAGTCAAGAAGAAGGGTACAACAGAACTGGCTTTAATGACCACACACAGGCTTTTATGCAAGTCCCCATGCAAGGGGACATCCCACAGGGAGGGACACAGTATAACCAATCAGTTACAGTAAAAACGTAAAACACACCCAGCACAAACATACAATTCCCTCCCCTAGCCCTGGAGATAATCAAGTCTGATAAAGTAATAACTTGATTATCTCCAGGCAGAAAAATCCCAATTTTCCCCAATATTCAGAACACCCCTTTATACATGGGGTATCCCCACAAATAATATGTCCCCTGATAGAAGGTTGTGGGTACCATCCCCAAACTCTTGGTCAAACTGTTTTTGAATTATTTTAGTAAAAACAGAGATCCCAAAGCACACCTCGCCTTGGTTCCTGCTTAACTATTGCTAAGGCGTAAGTTATGCTGAAAGCATTAGCAATGTCAATTTCATGCATATTTTAAAGCCATTCATTGTCTGGGCACATCAGCTGACTTCTACAATCAATTAATTGATTTTTAACATGGACAAAAGTGTTGCAAAAACTGTTCCAAAAGAGGAAAGCAGGGGGTTTAAAAATGCTTAGAACTGGAACTGGGGCAGTCTAATGGCACTATAACCACTACATTTGCAAATGTATGTTATGTTGGGTGCCTAGACATTTGTAGGAACACTCCAAGCACCATAATCACTACTGCACTGGTGATATCCCAATGTAAGTAGTCAAGACATTTGGTAAAGGGTTTATCAATCTTCCTCCTGAGAGGCTTAGAGCTCTATGCTGATGCTCATGAACGGACCTTGCACTGCTAAGGAATGTCCCTTGCAGGTTGTGATGGTCTTCTTATTATTAATGATACTTCTCTGTTTTCCACCAACATTTGTTTTAAAGAAATAATTTTAAAAGATAATAACCCGAGACCTCTTATAAGTTGTAAGTAGTTTACAAAAGTCTAATTCTAGAGTCCCTTTCATTTAGTTTTCATGATTACTCTTTCCCTCAAACACCTGAATAACTGGGATAATTGCCATCATTCTGTCAGTCTGTCATTAGTCTGTTGTAAATTTGTTGGTCATAAAAAAGGAGTGACTCATATAACTGTATTTTTTAAAGGACTGGATAATTGCACCAAAAGGTTATGCTGCAAATTACTGTGGTGGAGAGTGCTCGTTTCCTCTCAACGCCCACATGAATGCTACCAACCATGCTATCGTGCAGACCCTGGTAAGTAGAAAAGAAATTATTATTTCATAATGTAAGAAAAGCATATAATTATTCACTTATTAAAGCTCCCATCCTTGTATAGAGAGATCTCACAGGAAGAAGAGACAGCTCTGAATCTCTTTAGAAATATCAATGTCCCTGGCTCAAATGTCTTCTTGGTACTTGATCTCAAACATTTAGTGAGCTCTCACCCTGAGTCTTACCTCTCTTTTGAATAGAATTGTGAAACGTGACAAAGTCCACTCCAAGACAATTCAAGAAGCCACATGCACAAAACAGAAAGGCCTTTCTCTGATGGAAACTAGACTCCTCTCACCTTTCCAACCCCAATGTTCCATGTGGAACCTACATGTGTTGGGCATGGGCAAATCACTGAGAACTTGCATTTTAAGTGTAGAGGGAATAACAAAAGACTTCCAGAATGAAAAAAAAATCAGTCTTCCTAGGACTGAACTATTTCAATTTATGTAACTACTACACTTTGTATGATTTTGTATCCTGGAATTCCCAATGGGTGATATCCCTGCTATACACCGGTACTCTCACTCTATTTATATGGCCCATTATGATCCTTCAAGTATTGTTGAGAGGTGAGGGGCTTGGGAGAATCTTCAGATCAGGCAAACTGGACAGATGTTTTTGATAATATAATGAACATTATCTCATGCACACTGGTTAAAAATAATTGTTACAAAGGGTTGGCAAGATACCATGGGTCCATGGGTGACGGAGCTTGCCACGAACCAGATCAGATGTTATACCTGGAAGCTCAATGTGGACTTGGTGCAATCTTCTCACCCATATTTGCCACGGGTGGCAAACCAGATCCTCTGCACTCGCACATGTCACAGGGAGCCATGCCGCATTAACTAATGCAATTTTTTCACTCTGCAAAAGCAACAGCTCAGATCCACGGCCTACTACGCTCTGGCCCTAGCGACCAGGGAGTCACTCTTAAGTGGTCCCAGGGAACTGGACCAAGCAGACTAGCTTACCCTGCCTCAGACTGAGCACACGCCGGCGATGGGGCACCGTTCCCATACCTAGGTGCTGATCCCAAGCATTGACCAGCACCTAGGATCCAGGATGCAGTGATGCCCTTCACCCCAAGGACTCTAGCAGGGGACCACCCTGACACCTGACTGAGGCTTATGCTGATACAGAACATTGGGTTTCAGACCCATCTTACCTCTCTGTTCTTTTAATGTTGCATTTATTTTATTTTATTTTATCTTGTTTCAACTATTATCGCAATTCAATAACCTTGGCAGGTGCCTTAACTCATCAATTGAGGGAAATGGCTGAGTACTTGCCAGATGTGTCGGCTCTAAATGGTGCGCTAAGTGGTGCCCTAGTAGTTGGCAGGGAATACTCCCCTTCCCCACCTGCAGCCCCATTGGTTAGGGGTACTACTCACTACAAAGGCATACACCCATCATGCAGCGCACGGGGCTACAATTTCCAATGCTCCCTCTTTAGTTTCACCGGCCTTAGATCAGGAGGAATTCCTCCTATGGTATTTAATGCCCTGCATATCGACAAAACCAAAGATAAATAAATAAAAAAATTCATGTGCATATTACCTGCAGTGCAAAAAAAAAAAAAAAAAACAATTATAAAAAAGAAAGATAGTACGTCCACCTTTTAACCTTTTAATATTGTTCGAAACAACTTGAAAATGGTGTTCCCTTTGTCACAGAGGGTGCACAAAGAGAGCATCTACTTACATTTGTGGGGCCAATTTGTTAAGCCCCTTGGGGAGGATTGATTTCAGAAGATAGCCAGATGCCTCCAGGTTTCTTTTTCCATTTTCTCTCTATCCCCTCCACCTACTCACCTATTTTCACTTTTATCATTTTCATTTTCCATTTTCTTCCTTAATTTCTTCTCCAAGATATTCTTTTTATAATATATTTTCTGTAATGAAGAAGTACAGAAACAAGTTTCCCCTATAACCATGGTACTAAACCCAGTATACATACTCCATGAGTTACATGTACCAAGGGCAAGGGGTATGTTACAGGTGATATCAGTTCCACCTAACTAATACCAAATTATAGTAAGGGAACTTGTTGTGTGTACCTATGGTGGATGCAGATCACCGTCATTGAATGATTTAGAGCACTGACACGGAGGTGCAAAGGTCCACTTGTTCCAAGTGGACCTCTAAGGATGACTGCCCTGAATGGAAGAATTATAACCATTGGTGAGGGGTAAATGGCAACCACTTCAATGGACCAACAGGGATTTTACTCCTCTTACTGAAAGATTAAGCAGCCCCTGCCAGAAAGGAATATTAAAAAAAATAAAAAATAAAATTATCCCACCGCAAATTCTGTAAATTATGCACATTTATGAATTTTTTATTTAACTTATGTATTTCTATGCAGCTGTCTACACATTGGAACTTTGAATATATGGAAAATAGGAAAGTATATAAGAAAAAGGATGTTCTTTACACAGATAGATAAAAGCCTCTGATTTCTGAAGGTAGAGTTTGATACTATAATCCAGGAAGGGATATCATTTTATTCAGCAGATATGGTATGTAAATATAGAAATACAAAGAGCACAGATATAGAACGTCTATCAAAATAAAGTTATTTTTAGACAGTGGCTAGTTGCTAGGTGGTGATTAAATAAATGTCATGATTGATGTATCTTTTCTCCTACATTTGTGAAATACATTGCGGGCATGAACTTAAAGTCTTCCTTTTTTTTGTACAGGTTCACCTTATGAATCCCGAGTATGTCCCTAAACCTTGCTGTGCTCCAACCAAACTAAATGCCATATCAGTGCTTTATTTTGATGATAACTCTAATGTCATCCTGAAGAAGTACAGAAATATGGTGGTGAGAGCCTGTGGTTGTCATTGAACTGAAATAAATGAGTCTAGCAACTACTCTCCAAAAGTGGATTAGACTCCAGCTCAGTCCAACAGAAGAAAACACACATGGCCAACATTGACTGACATTCATCTGAGGCATGGGCAAAGTTTATATGGTACTTGCTTAATAAAGAGGACACCAGCTATGGATTGTACACCTAAACTCACCTTGTCCCCATGGAAAAATAATCTCAGTTTCAAGATGGGCATGTGAAGGTGAAAGAGAAGGAATCCTCCACAATGAGGTTTTGCAAGTTTATTTGTTAGCTTGGATCAAGCTGTGTTTCATCTAGTTAAAAAATAAAATAGTAATAATATATATAATTATATATGTATTAACCTCTTTTGCTGCTTTAACGGTCCCAGTCTCAGACATTGTTTAGCTCACAATATGGTGGAAGAACGTAGTTATCTTTCTAATTGTTGTGAAGCCAACTAGAGTTGTCACTGCTGTATCTGTAACTATCTGTCCCCCAAACATTTGTCAATGTCACCAACTGGTCCAGGGCAGTGGGAATTAAATAAAATCCAAGATACAGTAGCATACAATTACTCTACGCACTGCCAGTAGGCCAAGGAAGCAGGCCTTAACTGGAAATGGAAGAGTTAAATGTCCACCAGGGTTTTGTACTCAATGTAAACATCCTTCCTAGGGATTTCATTATCAGTATTTATCAGTCTTAAACATCTCTTAAAACCAGAATCCAGTTGGCTCTCTGCCTAAGCAGCACTCAAACCTCACCATCACCTACAATTATATTGATACATTGTAAATTGCATGGACTATGCTGGAGCCTTACCCGCTGTGTCCTGTTTTACACACTCTTTTGAAGTTTGGTCTGTTTAGCAATGATCATTTCATTCTTTATGTGTAACACAGTGTTATATATATATATATGTGCATTTTTTCCCCTCTAGTTGCCTTAATTGTAATCTAAATATTGGACTGTCATCAAAGAGAAGTGATTTCTTGTAATATCTTGCAATAAAACTATTTCTCACTCCCAAACCAAATCACCGATGCATGAGCATGCCATTCTGTATAATAGCTCAATTAAACAGGCCTATCTCTTAAATAACGATGTAATCAATTTGTGATGTAGGATCAAAAATATTGAGTTTAAAATTCCTAAATATAAAGTATAAGCACTTTGGACAAAATGGTTGGTTGGTTCTTTGAAGTTAGTCTTCTGGACATTTGACTGAAGGATGTCTGCTTCAGTGTATTTGGTAGTACAACTTACCCTTAAAATTATGGAAACTAAATGAACTAATGCACTGTACTCCATTCACGTTTGAAGAAGGGAATGGGGAGGGTTAATCTAATGTCCCTTTAGATCAGGGGCTCCCAATTAATTTCCTGTGGAACCCTTTGACATAACGTATCAACGTCATGTAGCTGTGTGTCAAGGTGTGTGTATCTGTGTTTGTATGTGCCGGTGTGTGTCAAGGTGTGTATATCTGTGTTTATATGTGCCAGTGTGTGTATCTCTGTGTCAGTGTATATTTGTGTGGGTGTGTGTGTGTGTATATATGTATCTGACACACAGATACACACTGGTCCATAGTGGCACACAGATACACACATCTTAAGTCACAAATACACATACACTCAGATACACACAATGACATATACACACACTGGCACATACACACACTGCCACACACACACACACAGGCACATACAAACACCCTGATACACACTGGCACATACACACACACACTTAGATACACACAGTGACACATACACAAACCTTGACACACAGATACACACATTGACACACATACTCTTTGACAGACACACATACACTCTCACTGACAAACACACATACTCTTTTACAGACACACATAAAAACACATATACACTCTCATTGACAAGAACACATACACTCTCACACACTCACTGACAAGCACACATTCACTCTCACTGACAAACACACATATACTCTTTGACAGACACACAAACACATACAAACAGACACACATGCAATTTTTTTTAATTTTTTTTTACATTTTTCATCCAGCCACCCCTACCTTTAGGAGTGGTGGCATGGAGTCCCTGTGGTCCAGTGGGGCTGCTGGGCGGCTAGCAAGGTGTCCCTGGGGTCCGGTGGGGTTGCGGGGCGGCTGGTGAGTGGTCCCTGGGGTCCAGTGGGGCTGCTGGGCGGCTGGCGAGCAGTCCCCGGGGTCAAGTGGGGCGGTTGAGCGGCTGGCGTGCTCAGATCACTGCTCCTTCGCTGCCAGCGCCCACTTTATTTTTTTTACTTTTGGCGGAACACCAGTTGGGAAACGCTGCTTTAGATAGTTTAGATCCATGCTAGATCTGATTTCCAGCATTTGTGCATCGAGAGATAAAACTGAGTCAGGAGAGCATTCGCCGGTAAACTTAGAAACACCTTTGTTACTTTTACACCCGCACAGGGCCGTCTTTAGCGCGGGGCAAACGGGGCAGCTGCCCCGGGCCCAGTTGCTCCTGGGGGGCCCCAGAGCAGCTGCTCCGTGGGCCCCGCGATTTGCGCAGCCACCCTTGGACCCGGCAGTGCGGCTGCACAGAGCCGCACCATCCCGCATGCTAAAGAGGGCCCCCGGGTGGCCCATGCACAAAGGGCCACCCGGGGGGCATGTGCCAGCAGGGGCCCAGTCGGGCGCTGTTACGCTTAAACAGCGCGACCGGGCCCCTTCCTGTTCGGCAGCCGGATGGGAGGAAGTGAGTGCCGCGCGTCACTTCCTCCCACCGGAGATTAGAGCCGCACAGGAGGAGAAAGGCAGGGAGGAGGGGAGTTTCAAAGTGGAACTCCCAACTACCTCAGCCTGCCACTGGACTCCAGGGAAACCACCCTCCAGAAAAGGTAAGGGTGGTTGGAGGGTGGCTAAATGTATGTTAGTATGTTTGTGTGTGTATGTCTGTGTCAGTATTTCTGTCTGTGTGTGTGTGTGTCAGTATTTCTGTCTGTGTGTGTCAGTATTTCTGTCTGTGTGTGTCAGTATGTGTGTGTCAGTATGTCTGTCTGTGTTTCAGTGTGTCTGTGTGTGTGTCAATACTTCTGTCAGTGTGTGTGTGTCAGCATGTCTGTGTGTGTCAGTATTTCTTTGTGTGTCAATACTTCTGTCAGTGTGTGTGTCACTATTTATGTGTGTGTCAGAATGTCTGTCTGTGTGTGTGTGTGTCAGTACGTCTGTCTGTGTTTCAGTGTGTCTGTGTGTATATCAGTATGCCTGTGTGTGTCAGCATGTCTGTGTGTGTGTCAATACTTCTGTCAGTGTATGTGTGTCAGTATTTCTGTCAGTGTATGTGTCTGTGTGTGTGTCAGTACATCTGTCAGTGTATGTGTCTGTGTGTCAGTATGTCTGTGTGTGTGTCAGTGTGTCTGTGTGTATGTCAGTGTGTCTGTGTGTATGTCAGTATGCCTGTGTGTGTCAGCATGTCTGTGTGTGTGTGTGTCAATACGTCTGTCAGTGTATGTGTCTGTATGTGTTGCAGTATATCTGTCAGTGTATGTGTCTGTGTGTGTATGTATGTGCGTCTGTGTGTGTGTCAGTATGTCTGAATGTGTGTCAATATGTCGGCCAGTATATATTTGTGTGTCAGTGTATGTGTGTGTCAGTATGTATCTGTGAATGTTTTAATATGTCTGTCTGTGTGTGTATGTGTCAATATGTCAGTGATTGGGGGTTGGGCGTAATTGGGGGGTTGGTGGATTGAGAGGGTCGCAGGGCCTAGGGGGCCCAACAAAATTCTTTGCCCAGGGTCCTATTCATATTATAGACGGCCCTGCACCCGCATCATGTATCATATGATGCATCCCGAAAAAGAATGAATCCAACTTAATGCTTTCCTGATTTATCAAAAACAAAGTGTTCATCTGCCGAATTCAGAGTTCATTTGGAAAATTGCCTATCACTATACTGGTAGAAGAGGCTGTCTGCAACATCATAAGGGCATCCAAATTTACCATATGGATGCACACAGACCATGAGACTGATTTCTGTTTTTGGTAGCACAACACTGCAATTAGTTAATGTATGTGCTTTATGGATTAATATAAAATGTCTATTGAAAAGGCTGCAAATGCACCCTACTGTTATTGTTGATTGTATATACCATTTATTTCTCTGAATAATATACATTAGGGTACTTTAGCAAGTCCTAAATACGTATACTTGATTATAAAATAGAATATTGTTTGCAATGTAATTAGTGTGAAAAGTTGGCTATTTTCCCTAACTTAGTAAACTTGATTAAATTGGTATTAGAACTGGTTTTATTGGGAAGGCTTCCCATAGTTGGTCTCAAATAAATAAAGAAATAGGGAGATCATTGTAAACTTGGTTAGAAGAAAGTAGAGGCATCCCAATTGTCATTGGATAGTCCTAGCCTCCCCTCTTCATTTGTATTTGTATTTTATTTTAAAGGATACATGTAGCACTATGTTCTTTCGAAAGAGCATAAGATTCTGTCTATGCATTGTGCTAGCAGCTTTGTTTGCAAATGTATAGTTTGGAAGAAAAACCCTATTTAAAATAAAATTAAAAAAAAAAAAAAAACATTTTTTCTCCCAGCTCTCAGTCAATCTCCTAGCAGACACTCACAGGAATTCCTTCTGCTCTCCCAAGCATAGCAACCAAAACACATGTGCTGTGGTTGACACAGAAACTCCCTAGTTGGCACTGCTAGTTCTGGTTAGAGAGAATAGGAATAGAGGGACAAAACTAGTTTGCTGACATCACTAAAATGTCTCCAAGCAGGGCAAACCAAAGTGGATGCCCTACAGGTGGATGTTACACAAAGAGTAACATCCACAATTTGGTGCTAGAAGCAAGTAGAGATTAGTAAATCTCTGTATTTTACATTGACTACAGCATATATCTTGGTGATACACTGATCAGCCACAATATGAACACCACCTGCCTAATACCATTGTAGGTCCACCTCATGCTGCCAAATTAGCTTGGATGTGTTGAGACATGGACTCCACAAGATCTCTGAATGTGTCCTTAGTATCTGGCACCAAGAAATTAAGTCATGCAAGTTGCGAGGTGGTGACCTTCATGGATCGGATTTGTTGTTCCAGAATATCCTACAGATGTAAACAGTATAGTATGTGTATACTTCCCAATAATTACAGCTGTTTGCCTTGATAATTGTGGCAGTAAATGATAAAACTATAAGTTTAGATTACTCTTTAATTAATAAAGACATCAGGCTTCCTGTTAAGGGCATGAAAATAGACCAACCCTTTAACAAGATGAATTCAGAAATAAAATACAAGACTACTTTTATGGTAATAGATTATGTTGACAGATTAAAAGCATTTTGGAAACCATACGAATATCAAAAATTTAGATTTTATTGGATTTTCAATTTGTTTTGTCACCAACAACATACCTCCCAAAACGAAGAGGTACAAAATCACGATAAAAGAGCGGGGCTATATGTAGAATGCCTGGGATGCTGTGTGTGAATAAAAGGTGTAGCAGACAAAAAGTGTAAAAGTGTGTATGCATAATCTTTCAGTGTTGCATTAGAGCAATTTTGAAGACAAAAGCGGTCTGCAATGGTCTTGCACATGGAGCATGGATTAAAATGTTGGCCTCATTGGTAATTTGTTTGCTACATGAAACTTACAGATATCTGTGTGGATGGTTCTACTTACGCAGATCATAAGACATGTGGATTTTGCTGATTGAGGTTATTGAGGAGTGAGTTCTTAACCCCTTAAGGACCAAACTTCTGGAATAAAAGGGAATCATGATATGTCACACATGTCATGTGTCCTTAAGGGGTTAAATCCCTGCAATCATGAATTAAAATTTGACTTGCCAGGACGTGGCATAGCTGCAGTGATTGAGGCACATTATGTCACGATTCTCGGAACCAAACACGCTAACACACACACACACACACACACAGAAAAGGTGCAGTACCGGACCTTAGAGTGGCCGGGCTAAGCACACAAAGAATAGTCAGGAGAACCAGAAGACAGAATAACGAGAAACAAGCCGATGTCAAAGGGTAGGAGAAAGTCACAAAGTCAGTATAACAAGCCAGAGAGTACGTAACCAGAAAGCACACGTTCAGTATCAATACTATAAATCAAAGACCACAACAGGGCAGGGAGGAAGAGGAAAGGTAAGTATTTAAACCATAAGGTTAATTCTGATTGGATAATTTCCAATCAGAATTAACAATCACACGTGGGAGGTATCTAGACCTCCCACTGTGATTGAGGCACTGTGCCTTTAACGCCGGGTCAGGTGGCTGACCCCGGCATGTAATAAATTGGGCGGTCTCCCAGCGTCATGCTGGGGGACGTGGAGGAAGGCGCGGGCGGCATCCGTGGCTGGGAGGATGCCGCCCGCCGAGCGCATGGCAGGAGGGTGACCGCGGACGGCTGGAGGGTGAGTGCCGCGAGCAGACTGCAGCCTCCCTTCACAGCCGCCCGCGGGATACTGACACATTATCTGAGTTCCTGCATGTGCAAGTTCCAATCAGCACATTTTCAAAGCACGCACACCATTAGGGGGAACAATAAACACCAAGAAACGCCACTACACAGGTCAGGAGCTAGGGTGACCCAAGCTTTGGGCACTACGGATGGTTTTCTGGTGATGCCCTGCCCAACATAGCATGTTGCTCACCTTCATCTCTGACAACGTTGCACAACCTGCTCACACACTAAAACTTTCACAACGCTCTGACTTACTACTATGGTTAGTAGTTACTACAGGCAGATTCGGCAAGCTTTGACTCAGGTAGCTGCTACTGAAATGTCAGTGGCTGTACTGGAGACCTGTGGCCTGGCCAATTCCCATACTTTTGTCCAGCAGGTCTTGATGTTTGCAGAGCTGCACGGTCACCAAGAAATCTCCAGATTAGGAACTATGCACAAACAACCTTGAATGAGGATATTTTCTTGCAATTTATTACTGCTCGCAAAAAACTTGATAGCTTAACGGCCCAGAAACCATACAGCACTTCTATGAATACTCTAATAAATGCTACTATCTCGTGTCCTTTGTCTATATGCATAGAGGGAAAACATTTCCCAATGCCATTTTAGCTTTAAGAGGCGGTTATCCATCTCTAGAATCTTTTTCCAAACTCCCAAATGGCCTCCTGTCTAAGGATTTGCATAAAGTCCTCACATATCTCTGCACACACATTTTGAAAGCACTAAAAACTGACATCACCCTGGAGGTACTTACATAGACCATCAAACTGGAAAGGTCCTTGGCTCTGATTAAAACGTTGACCCCAAGCCTGTTTGCCGTAACAGTTAGCGGCTATTAATGCCATTTTACATGGGAATTATCTCTCCTGACTTTCATGGCCCATGTTACAGTACTTCACATGGATGGTCAGGATGCTGAGCTATGCACTAGTTATTGCCCGATCCCACTGAGAAGTTGTGGACCGTAGAAAGTCTAAAAAAGGCTTGAGATAGGGTAGATGAGGACATGTTTGCTAAATTGGGGCAGATAGGCTTTGGCAATGAAGTTTGTGGCTTGATTAACAGTGTATAGTAATTTGGCTATATTGTTGCTTCTACAGACATGATTTTTGTTGTGGATTCCCTCCCTAATATGCTACATAAATTTGAAATGCAAAGTAAAATTTTCTAACCTTAATTTTAATGCCCATAAATCTAAAATGTTTCCCATCCCACAGGTTAAGCTTACTCCATTTCAACACTCACTGCCATTTTCCTGGGGTTGTTACAAGAGCCTAGGAGAAAGTCTCTTAGCTGCTCCTCATCACCTGCTTTACCTTCTGCATCATTCATGTCATGCTGTGACTGTCCACAATTCAGTGTTGGAGATCAGACCTCAATCTCTGCTGCATTTATGTGCCAAGATGGAGCGGTCACAACAAGCACTAGTTATGGAGGCAGGTGGCACTTAACCTCTAGGTCTAGGAAGAGACCATCTTTGTGAGTAGGAAACCCATACAAAAGCTCAGTTCAGTGCTCAGTTATTCTGAAGCTTTGGCTAAGCTTAACGGCATCCTGCTACTGTTCACCATACATATCTGCTCTCTGGTCCTATTCTACTCCCAATGCACTGGATCTCCTGGCTATTTGGACTTCGCTACATTTACCGGCTTATGAACCTTTGCTACCTGACCTTACCTTGGACCTTCTGAACTTGTTTTTGCCTGATCAGCTTGGTTCTCAGAGTTTCCATATTCTGTTTTTGCAAGAAAAAAACAAAACAAAAACCCAAACACACCACAAATTTATCCTATTCATTTCATTAACTAGTGCCATTAGTCTTTATCATGATAGAAGTTGTACCAGATCTATCTGGAGCTGAAGCAGAAAAGAACTTTGCTCACATTGAAGACTTTAGAGAGTGCATACAATCTTAATGTGCTGCATTCTTCGTAATATATACACAAAAAGGAAGTTTCCTATAATTAGTTTTATACATTTCAGCAACCTTTTTCAGATTACCAAAACATAAATTAAAAAACCCTTAGGACTTTTGTGAAAGTGACATCCAATATGGTCTTTTTTATTTTTTTTTTAAAAACACAAAGTCCCTAAAATGTACTGCCATGCGTTTAAAAGTTACTATTCTACAGCGAAGCTGTTCAAATGATTAGACCTCCAATCAGTTTATGTAAATGCATTGTTTCCACCTACATTTAGATATTGTTCAATATGATGTGCCTGGACATTTTTCTGCATGACACCTTATGATTTAGCCAGATTCTCTATTAACCACACATGATCATTTCATACGTGAGCAAATGAATCAGGAAACCTTTTTACCAGCTATTCTGTTTAAAGACCAGTCCTTGACCTACTCATTGCATTTTAAAAAGCACTTTATATAATGTATTGAAGGTAATAAGAGGCAAAAGTGAGATGGGGTAGACAAATGTTTGTAGGTGCTTCCCTCTCTAGGGAGGAAAGCTTTAAGAACTTTATGGCACAGAGCATGTGTGTATACTAAATGTAGTCACTAGGTGTCATGGTGTGCTTAGTATCCAGTTCATTTACCATATCCTCATGTACAGGAACTGATGAAGCTCTGATAAGTGGAAGAACTTTATAGGTGAAATTGCAGGTTGTTGCTGCTAAGTTGAGTGAAACGGAGCTGCTTGAAATGTGAGTTACAAAATTCACACCTATTGCTGTAAATGGGTGTTACTAGGGTACACAAAGTATTTCACGTGGGAGCTCATTGAATACCACATACTATTACTTTGTTTACCAATGCGTCATTATCGAAGATTTCTAACAAAAAAAAAAAAAACCTAAACTTTAGTACTATACGTTCAGCTAATTAAAATGAACGATTTATACAATTGTATTATACGGGCCATTTGTAATGATTTTCTGACATATTACTGGAAATATGAGTAGTCCGTTCATATTTTGCATAAAATGTTCCAAATACAGAACACCCAAAATCCAACAAACAGAAAGAAAACAAACCCAGACAATTTTTATACAAAGTATTTTTTATATTTTAGATCAGAAACAGATTAGGAAAAATTCCCAGAATAAGATAGTTTTTCAGTTCAGCTCTTTTGGCCTATAATTTGAAGATCCCTTTGAACCACCAGCAATTCACATTTTGATACTAAAGAAGAAGCCATATGGAATGGAAGGCTAAAACCTACAAGGACAACATATGGGAAGGCTCAGGTATAAATCTGAACATTACTACATGTTTGTTATAGGTTCCCTATGATGGCATTTCAAATTGCCTTACATAGCTCCATTCAGGAAATAAGAAAATGGTGCACTTGTGTTTTCCATATAAAAAGATATGTTTTATTGGGGCTGATGTGCCTTTACCTCAGATGCTGGTAGTACATAACAGTACACAATAACAAAAAACATGTTAGATGGGCAACCATCTAAAGGGAAATCAGGGGAGAGGGGAAAAAAACCACGTTAACAGAAATATTGAATGTATGCCTCTCATCTTGTCACCCAAATACACTAAGGCACTTCACACCATCTTGGATTTGAGCAGAAAAAAACAACAACCCACCAGCAAATAAGTGTAAGTTTCTCTTTAGGCAGAGTGAAAGCTCTGCCTTGTGGTCCATAGTAGTGGCATTATTGACTACATCCGGAGATGTTTTTGAAGAAGAGGTCTGTGGTATTTTCAAAAGATAAAACCAAGACACCTACTATTTTTTTCCTTCAAGTCAGGTGTCTTTTGTAGAACACCAACAAGCTTAGCTGAAAATCACTTTAGCAAATTCAGTGTTCCACCAAAAGTACTGCATGGGTAGAATTCAATAATTGTTTGGCCCAGTCAGGCAGCACAAACCCATAGGGTTTAGCATGGTCTTATAATTCATCTTTAGAGTGACGTACAACGAAGTTCTGCAGAGTTTCAAGATCTCTGGCACCTTCATGCTCATCGACTTTTTCCCCAGCACGGAAAAGTATCAGTGATGGATATCCACGAACCTGTGTAATAAGATAAAATGGGAAGGGGAGGATTAAAATAAAGTCATAAACACAACCTTTTGTCATTGCAATATCCAAGAGTACATTGTAACCAAGCATCACTGCTCTACAGCAATAAGCATCATAGTGCGGTCTCCAGTATATTAGAGGGGCACTCCACTGACCAAAAAAATAAAATAAAAAAAACCAAAAATATACACCAATGTTTAGTAGATCTATGCCCAATGTAAACCTGCATGCAAGCTGTAGTTATCTTGTGTGAAGCCTTTGAGCTGTATTAGTAAGTCTGATTAAAAAGCCACAGAAAAATCTGGGCTAGGGAAAAAGGTGAAGACTTGCAATAAGAAGTCTTTACAAGGTAGCTGGTGCTCTAAGCAATTGATTGCCTCTTGGGTATAGCTCCACGGAGTTAAACCACCAAGGACTTAACAGGATGGACTGTCAAGCTCAGTGCAACACTTAATTTCTAAATGTGCCAGTGGTTATTGAAAACTGCATGGCGTCCTTTTTATTTTACAAAACTTTACACAAAGCACCTCAAGCTAAAGTGTTTGAAATGTTCCTCTAAATGTATTAAGTCTGACATTACAGTAGATTTGTCTTGTATTACAATTTTGTAAAAAAAGACGTCCCCTTTTAAAGTGGGATATTAATGAAATATTTGCAAAATTGTGTGCCATTCACTAGTTTAGTTTTTCATTCCTAGTAGAAAAAACAGAAAAAAACGAAAATTTTGCCAAACACTTAAATATCAAGAAAGCAGAAATATAATAAACAAAGCAAACACCATAAGACTGCTAGTAATAATTTAACTAGACATGCAAGTAACCAGACAAACAAGGATATCCTGCTTTGCATTTTGCCAAGCAGTTTCCAGTTGTTTCCAACAATCATGACAAGATTTATTTTTCATATAAAAAAAAAAAAAAAAAAAAAAAATTTGAGGACTTTATCTCCCAGTGGAACCAGATTTGTTGCACAGAAGGAGGTGGTAAATACAGTTCTCCCACACATACTGCAGATCACTAGATTTGACACTCAATCTCAAAGTTCCATTAATGAAGTGTTACATCCATCGTACAGAAGGAATACAAAGTACAGATTTAGTTTTTTAAAAAGAAAGATGTATTTGGGTTATCATTGATTCAGTCTACAAGGACGGTGGATTCCCTCAGATTTCAACCCTTAATACTAAAATTTCCTAAAGGTTTGGTTATTAGACTGTTCTAATGGTCTTCTTGAACTTCAGTAAAATAATTATAAAAAAAAAAAACACAAAACAAAAAAAAAAGAAAAACACTTTAGAAATCATTTTAGAAAATCAGCTTCTTTGCAGCAAGGCCAAACAGGTTAAAGTGCTTTAAACACTGCACGCATCATAAAACAAGCCAACACTACTTGGAGATTCAGAGTAGGATTTCTAATATTATATCCTATCAGGTGGATACACATGTGTCAAGACTGGGCACCAAAAACTTTGTAACATCAGCTTCCAGATTTAGAGATTCACAGTGTATTATCACGAGAGCCACACACTTTAAATATTATATACATGCAAATATTTTTAACCCATACTTTGTCTTCATTGTAAGGAGAGTATGCATTTCAGGCAGGCACTACATTTGTACAACTGAAAATTATATGAAATCAAGGACAAAGCTCATTTCACCTTTTCCTGGCCTGGAATATTACATAGATATTGTGCAATACACATGAGAGAAATGTTAATCTAATTTTAAAAATAAATAAATGTCAAATTAGGCTCGCATTACTCATTTATAACAAACAAGCAATATGAATGAAGACTTACTGAAAATCTGTTGCAAAGGGAACGCTCCACTGTGCAGTCGACCTTGGCTATTTTAACATCACTCAAACCTGGAAAATCTTTTTTGGAAAGTTCATCCCATGTAGGAGCTAAATGCTTACAGTGTCCACACCTGGAAGAAAAAAAACGCAAATCTTATCAAATATAACTAGACACACATACCTTCTACAGACAGATGGCATTTAGTTGTGTGCGCGCGCACGCGCACACACACACGGTACAGGTGTATACTTTTGCAAGAGCAGTAGTGCACAAAAAAATTTCATAACATTCTTTACAAAAAAAAAACCACGACATTACAAGCAAACATTTAGCCTTCAGCTTAAGGAGACACTCAGGGCCGGCGCTACCTGTAAGGCGGACTAGGCAGCCGCCTAGGGCGCCCCTTGGGAAGGGGCGCCGCCAGGAGCGCCGGCCCCCCTAATGCTGCAGCCGCCCGAGCGCTCTGTAGAGAGCCTCAGGCGGCTGCAGCTTTGCCCGGGCTGGTGCGTCCATGAGGGCGCACCGCCCGGGCACAGCATGAGGAGAGGGAGGGGGCTGACAGGAGGGAAGCGCTCAGCGCTCCCTCCTGTCACTCCCTCTCTGTAGCGTGACCGAGCGCAGTATAGTCCGCCGGTACAGGGAGCATCTGTCTCCTGTACTCGGACGGACTAACAGGAAGTGAACACTGGTGTTCACTTCCTGTTAGTCCGCCGGGTACAGGAGACAGATGCTCCCTGTACCCGCGGACCATGATACAGAGCTCGGCCACGCTACTATAGAGGTAGGGGAGGGTGGGGGGAATAAATAGAGAGGGGGGGGGGGGGAGATAAATACATGGAGAGGGAGGGGAGGAGGAGAAATCAATGAAGAGGGGGGGGGAGAAATAAATGGAGAGGGGGGGGAGGAGAAATAAATGGAGAGGGAGGGGAGGAGGAGAAATCAATGAAGGGGGGAGAAATAAATGGACAGGGAGGGGAGGAGGAGAAATCAATGAAGAGGGGGGGGGGAGAAATAAATGGACTGGGAGGGGGGAGAAATAAATGGACAGGGAGGGGGGAGAAATAAATGGACAGGGAGGGGGGGAAATAAATGGACAGGGAGGGGGGGGGGATAAATGGACAGGGAGGGGGGATAAATGGACAGGGAGGGGGAGGACAGGGAGGGGGGAATAAATGGACAGACAGGGAGGGGAGAATAAATGGACAGACAGGGAAGGGGGAATAAATGGACAGGGAGGGGGGGAAATAAATGGACAGGGAGGGGGGGAAATAAATGGACAGGGAGGGGGGGAAATAAATGGACAGGGAGGGGGAGGGAATAAATGGACAGGAGGGGGAGGGAATAAATGGACAGGGAGGGGGAGGGAATAAATGGACAGGGAGGGGGGGAATAAATGGACAGGGAGGGGGGGGAATAAATGGACAGGGAGGGGGGGAATAAATGGACAGGGAGGGGGGGGGATAAATGGACAGGGAGGGGGGGGAAATGGACAGGCAGGGTGGGGGAATAAATGGACAGGCAGGGTGGGGGGAATAAATTGAAAGGGGGGGGATAAATTGACAGGGAGGGGAATTGACGGGATTAGGAGGGGGAATGAGAGTGACAACGGGGGAGACGAGAGTGACAAGGGAGGGGGAGAAGAGAGGGACACGCAGGGGAGAAGAGAGTGACAAGGGAGGAGGGGGGAGAAGAGAGGGACAAGAGGGGGGAGAAGAGAGGGACATGGGGGGAGAAGAGAGGGACATGGGGGGGAGAAGAGAGGGACAAGGGGGGTTGAGAAGAGAGTGACGAGGGAGGGAGAGGGGGAGAAGAGAGTGACAAGGGAGGGGGGAGAGATTGACATCCATCACACACACACAATGCACCCCTTGCACACAGAAAAACACACAATGCATTACACACAGACACACACACAAGCAATTCAACCCTTACACACAATGCATCCCTTACACACACAGAAACACACAATGCATTCCTTACACACACTCAATGCACCCCTTACAGACGCACACACTGCATCCCGTACATACACAGAAACACTCATTGCAGCCCTTACACATACAAACACAGATTCACACAATGCATTCCTTACACACATATCAGGACATCCTCTACTCCTGTGAACAAACTAATTGGTGGAACATGAAGGTGGACCCTGGGGCCCAGACCTTGAGCTGTGCAAAGGGCCTTAAAAAAAAATGGAGCCTTCTTCCTGTTCTCCCAGAACACAAACAGCCTCCAGAGAGCCTGTTCTACACCAGACCAGTGGAGCCAGACTGCAGGTAGAGCCCATCACCATCCTCATCTGATTGTAAGTAGGCAATCTAGTATATTATTCGTGGCACTAATCTCTAATTTACCTCACATTAAAGGGACACTTTAGTCCCCAGAACCACTGCAGCTTAATGTAGTGGTTCTGGTGTCTATAGCCTGTCCCTGCAGGCCTTTTAATGTAAACACGGTGGCACTGCAGCACTTGCGTTAGTTAACATGGGGCATTGTGATGTCATATCGGGGGGGGATGGGGGGCGGCAAACTTTACTTTTGCCTAGGGCGGCAAAAATCCTTGCACCGGCCCTGGAGACACTATAGTAGCTGAACAACTTCAGCTTAATGAGGTTGTTCAGGTAAGAACTATAGCTCCCTGCAGCCTCTCTCGTAAACACTATTTCCTGAGAAAATACAGTGTTTACATTGAAAGCTAGGAACACCTCCAGTTGCAGTCACTCAGAGTGAATCAGAGGGACTTCGGAGTTTATTCAGGCATAATATGCCTCCATCCACTCAGATCTGCTGTGCACAGCATCCTGTGATTCAGAATCTCCTCCCTCTGCATGCAGACACTGAACTTTCCACAGAGATTCATTGATTCAATTCATCTCTATGGGGGGGGGGGCGGGGCGGGGCCGGGCCGACTGGATGCCATCTGGATGGGCTCCGGCAGCAAATCGCCTGAAATAGCATTAAACATGGCCCAAAACCGCCCAAAAAAAAAAAAAGAAAAATATGCTGCATTTAAGGGGGGAAAGCCCCGACACCCGCCTGGTACCTGCAAGAAGCCGACCGAGTGGCAAGTGGGCAGAGAAGACTGGGTCTGGCCCACACGCGGCCTCGGAGCATCGGCCGCCATTGCAAGCAGCATGGCGCCGTGAAATGGCGCAACACAAGCATTCCTGGCATGGAGAGACCCTTGGCCGGGGCACGGCCCCGTTTCCCCCCCCCCCCGGCCGGCGGGGGTAATCCCGGCCCTGCGGGGACCGCGGACACCGAGGAGGGAGCTATTTATGTGGGACCCGCCAGCAGACAGACGCGAGAAACGGCTAACCCATGCGTGGGGGGGGGGGGGGGGGGACACCCTGCGCCCACCCTTTGACCCGTGGTGGTCGGAGCTGCGGACGGTCTGTCCGGATGGCCTGGGAGCCAACACCAGGGCCGCTCGACCTCCGGATGAGGTGGGCACCCGGAGGAACTTGTCCCCACCGCTGTGAGCCCGACGGGGCTTGGAGGTACGCACCTCCGGTGGACCGGTGGCCGCGGGGCCGTGCAGCTCTGGCCCAGTAGTAGCGGCCGGCGATGGGAGAGGCACACAGAGCGGACCTGGAACCTGCCGGGGTACTGGAGGTACGGGGGAGGTGCAGGGGACACTGGGCATGTGGACTCTTTGGGTGGAGGGGCCGCAAACGTTCAAGAAGCCCCCGAGTGCCCACCGGGCCGCGGTGCGTACGGGGGAGGCCTGGGACAATCTGGGGGGCCGTCTGGGGCCGAGCACCCGGAGAGATGGAGGGGCGCGGGCTACGTCCTGACCGGTGTGGGGGACCCGGACACGCCACATGACTAGGAACTGCTCCCACACAGCCAGCCAGACTATGCAACACATCCAACTGCACATAAAGCTTGGATGGAACGGTTAATTCAGTGGATGAGTTCCAATGGCCTTATCCGGTGCTTAAAGGATGCTGATAATGCCCAGGATAATTTTCATTAATCTGCAACTCGAATCAGTCTTGTTAAGGCTATTTATGTTAATGTTTCCTTCTGTAGTTTCTGCTCATGCTTTATATATATCAAAGCCCCCTAGGGCTCCTGCTTAATGCGGTTTATTTTTGTTGTTGAATACATAGCCAGACAGGTGTACCACATGATGTAGGTCAAAAGGCTAACCTTTCCCATTAGGACGACGCACGCTGCACAGGTAGCTACATGTTAATAGTACTGCGGTCACGACGACTAACTTAAAGAATAGGCCTTATTCATACCCAAGCTTACGTCACCTCTCGGGCCATACTCTGATTATAATGCAGCAAGGTATTGCCAACAGATGAGTGACCTCACAGATTAAGCACACACGGCAGCTTACTCTACGTTAACCGCTTTTTTACATATTAACGCCCTAAGTCCATACAGGCTTCAGTTAGCAATACAATTCCGTATTCATAAAATGCTGATACTTAAATTTAAACAAATAGCGCATTTGCTCAGATTATACAGCTCATGTTGTAATGCCTATAAGTGTACCCGTACTAAGTTTAGTATGTGTTTAAGTCTATGTTTTGATCATTATGCCTTTGCACAGGCGATAATCTGCATTTTTCCTTATACGCCAACAACTAGACCTCTACGCAGGCGACTGTTCACCTTAATGTTTGATGTACACTACTGCTTGAGCCCCTGCGTGGGCAACCGCTTGCCCTTTTCGAACTAGTTTGCAACATGCATTCCTATGTGAAACAATAAAAATATTTAAAACAATTCATCTCTATGAGGAGATGCTGATTGGCCAGGGCTGTGTTTGAATCATGCTGACTCTGCCCCTGATCTGCCTCCTTGTCAGTCTCAGCCAATCCTATGGGGAAGCTCTGTGATTGGATCAGGCTACCACATGTTAGCAGACTGCTTGTTTTTCTGACTCTAACAGCATGCAGATTTACAGCTTCAGGCTTGAATACAGTAAGAGTTTTACTATATTTATGGAGGCATGAGGGGCCCAGGGGGGCTAGATGGTGGTGTTAACACTATAGGGTCAGGAATACATGTTTGTGTTCCTGATCCTATAGTGATTCTTTAACGTTAAACTGAGGAAAAACAAACTGAATAAAAAAGGTACTGTAGCTTAAAGGCTCTATGTATTAATACTAATACTTACCATGGAGCATAAAACTTAATGAAGCTTACACCAGTAGCAACAGTCGAATCAAAGTTGTTTTCATTTAGAACCAAGACCTTTGACTGAAAAACAGGAGGAAAATTGTGTTACCCTAGGTTGCAAAGAGATGCCCAAATTCATGCCCTTTACATTCCTAATGTGGTATGTCGACTGGCAGTTCCCAGTCAATGCCCCAAGGAACTAAATGTAATCTGTTTAATTCACTGTTGCATGAAGTGTTTAGGAATATTAATAACATTGCCACATGCTTCAATACATACACAAATAGCAGTAAAATATGACTAATGATGATCCCTGTTTTTAATTCTGGGATTTAAAATGTCAGCAAAGATCACACAATATTCCGTTTTGAAAGGGTTTCTTCACTTTTCAGCAGTAGCTGATTTTTGTATAGTTGCCCATTCTCAGTCATTGCTGTGTTTTGAATTGAGACTATTCATGTCATGTTAATATTTTATGCAAACAGACCAGTCAGACACTAAAATCATATTGTGTAATGTGGATAAAAAGTTTCTCTTTGGAGAAGGCTTAATTTGATGGTTTTATTCTGGAAAGCACACAAAATCGAAAGTTTTTTTTACTTTGATATTGAATACGCATGCACACACACAACATAATTTTGTGATATGTGCATATTCACGTGTTTGTTTTAATTTATAAAAGTGCCACAATTTAAAAAAAAATTATCTATAGAAGATTTAAGTTTATACACATATACAGACAACAGAAGTATAATCAAATATATATCCATGTATTTATAGGTGCAAGGAACAGCACATCTTGCGGTGCATAACATTGTTGTAAGTTGCATTAGGAGAGCAGCAGGTACAACTATCAGAAAAGCGAGAGAGACCACTGTTCACACAATGTATAAGTAGACTGTCTAACTTCCTGAAAGGGGCCTTATGTGCACACAGAAGGAAAAAATATATATATATTTAAGTTCATGCTAAACCTGTGAGCTACAAAACCTCATTGCTCAGAGATTATGTGTTACTCACTTCCGTTTCAGCAGGCTTCTCCGCTTGTGGTGGTACTTCGTCAGTCTCCTTTTCTTCAGCAGCATTCAGTTGACTTTCTGCATATTCCTTAAGGGAATCAAGATCACGCTTTCCTTTGTACTGGTCAGCCTGCACCAGAACAAGAATTAAAAACATTCAACTTTAGGTAGGGGAGGAGAAGGGGACAAGAATTCAGAATCAAAATGATATATTACACAAAGGGTTTGAGGTGTGCAATAAACATACATATACAGAAAAATAGTATATTAGCTGCCATAATTTTAACAGGCAGATCAAGTTTTAGAATGCAATACAACATGAAGGGTCATGATATCTGATATGGTGAGTGGTGATATCTTCAATGAGCAATGAATGGGAAATTTAGAGATCACCTTCACATGTTGCTGTTCTGATCAGGGAGTTTAAGCCTTTCTGCTAGTATAACACCCAATACTAAATAAATTGCAGTGAAACTATACAACAACCCATAGGTTTTTGCAAGATTAAAAAAAAAAAAAAAAAAAATTACTAACAGGACCCATAAAAAACATGGTGCACCTTTTTAGAGCAAAGTATATGGTGTGATCAAAAAGGATGCATACAGAAAAACAGGAACAGGATAGGCATCTTAGCTAATTTGTATATTGAACTAGGAATTCTGGGATAATTATGGAATTATGACTTTATAATGTAATCTACTTAAACTTAGAGTTGCCCCACTGTGGCAATATTTTAATGCAAACCTACCTTTTCACCATTTCTAAACCACAGCAATGTTGGATAGCCACGCACTTGGTTTTGAGAGCACAACTCATTGTGTTGAGTACAATCAACCTGAAAAAATTAAAAATAGTTTTTTTTTGGTGCAAATATCACAATCACTCTTTGGCATGCAGTCTATCATTCCAATCTTTAAAAAGCGTAACCTCACAGGATGGGGGCTATATAATTATTGAACATAAAGGGAAACAAGTTTCAGAATGCTTAAATGTATTTGCAGTTGTACAGGAAATTGGAAAACATTGTTGATCCTGACTTGTACAAATCTCTTTACATGATCACTCGCTAAAATGTATTAAAGGGATCAGGCAACATATTAACCCCTTAAGGACACATGACGTGTGACATGTCATGATTCCCTTTTATTCCAGAAGTTTGGTCCTTAAGGGGTTAAGGTTACCATCAAATGTAAACTGAAGATACAGCAGGTTGAGCCAACAATTTCGCATTGATAGATACAGAGGCAGACAATGAAATCTGCTAGAACTCTGATGCAATAGCAGATAACTGGTTAAAGAAAATTCTGCTTACGGGATTGTAATGACCAAGTTAATTAACTCCGTTATGGTCAGAGCTCAGAACACAGTGAATTTTGGCATGCTGATGAATCTCAAGGTTTTAAAGGACAAACAGTAACAGAATGTGATCTGTGAAGCTGAAATCCAAAGCAGCATGTAATAAAAAGAAAGTGTAAATTGCGCAGTGCTCCGGATGGTCAGCACATCGTTATCTGAAAATTGCTGCACAAGGAGAGCAGAGGCTCTTTTGGAAGACTCCTTTTATCAATGCCAAGTATGGTTAGGTTTCGAAATTATTCATTTACCTTAGCGACTGTCACAGTTTTAGATTCCTGAAATGAAGATGCAAGTTGTTCCCAAACTGGGGCCAGAGATTTGCAATGCCCACACCATGGGGCAAAAAATTTGATAAAATGGCTTCCTGAAAACAAACAAAATAACTTTAAAATGAAAGCGTGTTATACACATTTATATGAGCAATGAAATAAGCTAATCTGGGAAATCTAATCATATTTAGGCAGCTGACAAATCACAGTACTTGGCCACCACCTGTTTAGTGTTGCAAGAGTTCTGCTTCATTAAACTTTTCACTTTGGGAATTTCATCCCATTCAGCTTTCGTTCCTCCTCGAAACTACATGCACTAACCCCTTAAGGACAGAGGCATTTGGCCACATTCTGAGCAAAAACAGAACCTTTAATTTGAGCTATAGGTTTGTTCCACCATAATTTAAGGGCTTCTCTTGCCTCCATACATTTAATATGAATATATATATTTTATTTATTTTAAATACAAAGCAGGCAAGCATTTAACATTCTTTATGCATACGTAACCCATTACAAGAGTGGTGATAGGGGTTGGTTTAAAAATGGGAGGAAATAAACAAAACCCAAAACTATTTTTACACATCCAGTGCAATCAATAAATAACTTAAAATGTATTAAAGGACCACTATAGGGTCAGGAACACAAGCATGTATTCCTGACCCTACAGTGTTAAAACAACCATCAAGCCCCCCATGCCTCCAAAAATATAGCAAAATCTTACTGTATTCGAAGAATTTACATTGCCATAATACAGACTGGGGGCTGTGTGCGGTTACTTACCTCTCCTGCAGCTATAGTCAGCTCCCTCCTCCTCCGCGGCGGTCCGTTCAGCACCTCTGTCAGCTCCCAGTGTAAGTCTCGCGAGAGCCGCGGAGTCATAGTGCGGCTCTCGCGAGACTTACAGTGTGAGCTGACAGAAGAGCTGCACGGACCAGCGCGGAGGAGAAGGGAGCTGACAGGAGCTGCAGGAGAGGTAAGTGCTCTCTGCCAGCCCCCTTCCCCACCACTGAACTGCCAATGCCAATGCCAATGCACCACCAGGGGAGGAGAGCCCCCCTCCCTGCCATGTATCAAGCAGGGAGGGGGGACGGAAAAAAAAAAAAAAATTAATAAAATTTACAATAAAATATAACAAAAAAAATTTAAAATAAAAAAAAATATTAAAAATGCCCACCCCCCACCAAGGCTCTGCAACACACACACACTGCTTTCATATACACACACAGCAAATAAATATTCAATAAATATAATTTTTTTAGGATCTAATTTTATTTAGAAATTTACCAGTAGCTGCTGCATTTCCCACCCTAGTCTTATACTCGAGTCAATAAGTTTTCCCATTTTTTTGGGGTAAAATTAGGGGCCTCGGCTTATAGTCGGGTCGGCTTATACTCGAGTATATACGGTAAATAAATATAACATTAAATCTTTATTGAAAATAACTATCACAGCAAACAAAAAGCAAATAAAGTGGAAACTAGTGCAAAATGAAGGGCAATTAAGAGAGGGAACCAGAGTGTTCAATTAGAGAGATAATTTATGTCAAAGGAGACTTCAGCAACTAGCTTACAACCACTTTATGTTCCTCAAAAGATATCAATATTAGTCTGGAATGTGTACAGTTGAGCAATAGTGGATACCTGTGGCAAATCAATGTGCCGTTAGAAATTTGCACTGTAATTGGAGAGCTAATGACACCAAAAGTTGCCACAATTATGGTACCCAAAAACTGAATAGTAAAGAAGCCCATAGGACACAGATTCCCCAAAAGTTCACACGACTCTTAATCAGGTAATCCCCAATAGTCTCTGCCCACCAACCATGCACCATCTTCTAGTGTGTATATAGAATACGTGCAATAGAGATATATCGATCTATATAATTTGGCAGAGGTCTTAGTACTATTAAGACAAATGACTTAACACGATTTGGTGGTAATGGTTTGAGTGAGTGAGTGTTCACAGCTTACTGTAACCAAAAATAATTTCTAATTGTCCCAGATCTCTGAATTCGAGAGATACACTTTCTTTAATACACATACCCTCTGCTACATGATCCTTGAAGTTTTCTGCTGTGAGTTCATATAAGCCTTGCTTGGGTTCTGGGGCCTTTGGAACTTCCTCCTCAGTTGATGGTTTCTGTGAATATAAAAATTAAACATTTTAACAATGAAATTTATTTTTTGTTTTAATAAAAATTTGATGCAGTTTTGTTTCCAAGCCAATTCTTTTACTCAAAGTCTTCACAAACAGTGTTTTAAGCATGATCACACTATAAATAAAATATTCATAACAAAGATTCGAAACAGGCATATGTTATGGTTTTAACACTAGTATTTAGCACCGGAGCTGCAGATCTTGGAGACAGTCTGGAGGTTGATATGCAAATAAACACCTGTGCAATGATATTTTGGATGGAATAATACAATTTCTCGCTTCTGCTCCCCTCCCATTATCCTCCTTCCAAAAAACACCAAGATATAGTATATTGTTCTATATACACACACACAAATGTATATTGTCTAGAGAGATGACAAGTTTCAAAGAACTCCTTTGCAAGTTTTATTTGGTCTGTCCTGCTTGATCTTCCTTGGGCCCAGGGGAAGCAGGTCATAGGGGAGAAGACAAAAATGCATGCCTGGTCTTTTATCGAAATGGAGATTAAGCACTCAAGAGGAGATTATTGGCAATAGGGAGAAATGCATCTTTAAAATATTTTACCAGGAAGGATGTATTTAGAGTTCTCCAATTTTCAAGTTTGTACTGGGCAAACAAATACTGCATTGTTACAATAGGGTACAACAGGATATGACAAATACAAAATACACAACATATGTAAATTTTATTTCTTAAAGGATTTTAGGCTGGGGCAGATGTGAAAGTGTCAGGGAGGTTATTCCACAATTGCCGTGCTCTGTAGGAAAATTATTTTGGAGCCGCTTTTTGTATTGAGGTAGACTAAATAAAGTGCTGGTACTGGATCGGAGGTTATAGAAGGTGGGCAGGGACAGATTAATAGCCCATTGAGCCTGGTGCTGACAGTTATGATGGGCCCAATTACAGAATTTTAATCGATAGCAAACACTAAACCAGTTATACCTCACCTGGTGGAGGTGGTGCTGAAGGGAAGCACACAGGCTATAGTTATAAGAAAACACATACCCTATGCTAACCTCTCACTTTCATCTGTCAAGTAAATCCATGCACCCTAACAGCAGTGTCTGGTGAAGCAGTGTAATGTGAATCATGTAACCAGAACCACCCAAAGAGACAAACATGCCCAAAAATGGGGCATGCCTGCATGAAGAATTAGATGGTCAGATTTGCGTGAATGCACATCAGGCTGCCTGCCAATCAAGCAGGATGGCCAACCAAGGGCCTAGTGTGCAGATAGCACCCTGAGCTTGGCGTAAATGCATCTAATGATGCGCTAGCTTTACGCTTTCTAAGTACTGGCCCCTAGCAATCATTGGTCCACTCCTCTCCTAACCTTCCTACTAGCAGGCAGAAGCTCCTGTTATACAGTCTGGGACAGAGAAAGTGTATGTAGTGAGTGTAAAAGAAAGGGAACATGCCACAGTGTTAGAGACTGAAGCAGCAAGAGCATTTACAGTGCGCAAAGTCAGCTTTACCTTAACTAATTCCATTGTCAGTCAGTCCACAACAGTTTTGTTCCCCTACATCTCTTTTAAGGTTCCATACTTAAGCAAGAGCATGTGAACAGCAGCTCCATCAGCCCCTATGTTAATCCCACCCTGAAGGTGAGAACAGCCAGAGAGAGCATTCTACTCTTGTAGGGTGGGAGCGTCTCAGATGACATGAGATCATTTATGGATGGCCTTACATGCAGACCTGATCACTATTTTGACAAGTCTATTTTCCTTCAAGATAATGGTCTCTTTAAACTAAAGATGGGTTTAACCCCTTAAGGACCAAAATGCTGGAATAAAAGGGAATCAGGACACGTCACACATGTCATGTGTCACTAAGGGGTTAAAATACTAGTGGTGGTTCTAGTTATTTATTTTACACAAAATAAATCCTGTTTTTGATAATGCACTAATCCCGTCACTCTTTTCCCATAAGTTTTGAAATTTCTGGAAATTTTCCAGAAATTTGTTTTTTGTAGACAATTGATCCACTGTCACGAGAGAGAAAAATAAATAAATACAACTATAAAACTAGCTTATCAATGCACAGAAGAGGAGGTGTGGCACACTGCAATATGCAGATCCCTTAATTCCATGAAGGATGTAAATAGACTAACCATTTTGTGGCACCTAAATTTGCCATTTACCATGCACAGTGTGTGCGTGGAAGAGGCAGATATTTGTCGCGAAACACAAACCTGGCTATAACCCAGAACATCACTACCCAGTTACAGGTGTAAAACAAACACCACCAGCATGCATACTCTTTCAGTTAGGAGGAAACTAGTATGGCAAACAAAACAAGTCAACCTTTGAGATAGATCATCCCCAGGAAGGGGACAACCGCAGGACAGGAGGAATGGTAGTGTGATTGGACTGCATACTACACGAAACCAACGGCATCCTGGATCTACCCTCTTTTATAGACTGGTTGGGGAAACCTTTAGATGCAAGACATCACCTTTAAAGGTTTTAAGGATTTGTCCGTCCAGGTCCAAGGAGAGTAAATAACAATAGTGAATACAGCGATAATTTCTATTCGTTTTACAGAATAAATAAATATATGGTACTTTACAAGGAGACCGATATGGATAGATGTCTGCATGTAGACAGGCAACGACATGCTTGCCGCAGAGAGTAGGTAAAGCATAAAGCTTACTACCAGGAAAAAGTTTTCATTTACACATACTTCTGGTTCTTCGTTTACTGTCTGGAGCATCCAGTTTTCCAGAGACTGAAAGTCCCTTACTCCCTGGTACTTCACAGCTTCTTGGCCTGCTTTAAACAGCTTCAGACTGAAAGACAACAATAGAAGGAAACATAAGAAACTAGAAATGTGATTAGAAACAGAAATTGGCACGCAACAGATATCTGCTACAGGAAAGCAATTATACACACGTTTCATTTACACAAAGGCAATTAAAGACACGCCACTAAACTAGATTAGTGGATCTAAGGAAGGGGTTATGTATAGAACAGGGGACAAAATAAAGGAACCACATTAATTGCTGCAGAAAATATCCTGGCTCTAGTAATGAAGTCTGCTGCAACTAAATAGTGGCTCAGATACCACAATACATTCCTGGTTTCCCAGCTAAAAACCAAAAGCATTGTTCACTTGGCACCATATGTTTGCAAGAAATGAGCAGAGACCTCACAGTAAAAATAAAATTCAAAAGTTAAAAAGTAGTATCACCAATATGTAAAAAAACCAAAACAAAACAAAAAACAAAACAAAAAACAAAACAAAAAACAAAACAAAAAACAAAACAAAAAACAAAACAAAAAACAAAACAAAAAACAAAACAAAAAACACAAAACAAAAAACACAAAACAAAAAACACAAAACACAAAACAAAAAACACAAAACAAAAAACACAAAACAAAAAACACAAAACAAAAAACACAAAACAAAACACAAAAAACACAAAACAAAAAACAAAAACACAAAACAACTACTGATGCACTTAGTGGATTAAATATACGTTGATCAAACAGTTTCCAAAGTCTAAAATGGAAGGAGTTTACCAAGCTCTGAACACAGGCTGCTAATTCACAAAAACAGTGCTAAAAATAATGGATATAACCGTATGTAGAGGATATTGTTGTTGCAACTTCTGCATAACAGACCCTCACGCTAATCTCCGTTTATATTCCAATAGTGTAAAGTTTTTAGAACGCTTTGTTAGAGGGGAAAAAGTGACTTTATAAAACCAGGCACATATTTCGAGAAGATTGCATAGTGAGCAAACGTGCACCCACGTAAACCTATCCTGAAAAGTTGCATTGTTGGGATATTTAAAGATTTAAACTATTCTGAAATAATACGTACATAGCTGAGCAGACAGGTTTCTAAACCAGGGTGAGTTTTTGAAGGCACTATAAAAAAAAAAATACATTTAAAAAAAAAAAATCACAAAGTGCTTTAACTATATTGAACAAAAATAAGTAGATGAATTCTCAAAATCTGAGTAACTTTCAGTTTTGTTTATACACACTGATATTTGCATGATCTATGTATTGTAATGACTTGGCAGTATAGCTTCACAAAAAGACTTCAAATGCTGAAATTAAAAAAAGGAATCGGTCTGAACATGAAAGTGTGTTTGTGGCAAGGCACCTGTAACCTAGTATAGGTTTCAAACTCTTTTGGGACATATTCTGAATGAGGCCAAGTAGAGAATGAACGGATATGTGGCAGATACTGGTTGCTTTCATGAACTATTTTATTAAAAAAAAAAATAATAAATAAATATTTATGGTTGTAGGAAATGCAATTTCCAATTATTCCTCTAATATATATATATATATATATATATATATATATATATATATATATATATATATATATATATATATATATATATATATATATATATATATATATATATATATATATATATATATATATATATATATATATATATATATATATATCCCAGTTTCATGCATTAATTTTTCCATGCCTGTCCCAAAAGGTCTAGCTGCAGTATGAGCAGCCTATGCTTAAAAAAATAAATAAAATAATGTGTGATGGGGGTGGGGAGAAGGATGACATGTTCTGTTGACTAATCACCGATGTGTAGCTGTGCTTGCTAAACAATGACCTACTGATGTTTTTAGATACAGCCACAGGTGATAGAATTTAATGTCACATAAATTTCGTCTTGCACAGGATTTGATTTGCACTTGTCCTCTTGACGTAAACCTATCCATGCCCCGGCATACTCCAACCAACCATAAAAACATAAATAAATAAAATCAGCATGCAGTCTGAAATAGACATTCGGTCACTAGAAGAACTTACGTTGGATACCCACGAACACCATTTGCAGAGCAAACTGACTGATCCACTGTACAATCCACCTTGGCAACATAGACTGGAGGCTTTTCCATATTGTTGTACTTGTCGCCTAGGTCATTCCAGGTTGGCTGTAAACGTTGGCAGTGCCCACACCTGTTAAAAAAAAATAAAAAAAATTCTATTTATTCAGTAAACATTGAAACTAGTGATCGTCACCAGTATGACAGTTTGGGGTACTCCTCCAAAAGAACAGATTAAATCCTTGGCTCTGCCCACAGTGTCCTATTTTATAACTCTTTTACAAATACCTTTATTTAATGGAAGACAATTTAGGATAAAGAAACAGCGATAAAGATCTCCCAGATTCTTAAATGCATCCTACAGGGTTATTAACTAAAGTGAGAAAGCCAAGTTAACTTCAAATTTAAATGACACCATAGCTGAACTGAAAGCATAGCTGACTAACATTTTTTCAGTCCAGCTATTTTAACCTTAAAGGAACACTACAGTGTCAAGAATACAAACATATTGCGTTGTAAAAAACATTGAGGTGGTGACCCCCTCTCCCTTCAGAGGAGTAAAAGGTGAGTTTACTCACCTTATTTCCAACACAGGTCTTATAACAGCTTGCTCCGCTGAAATCAAATTTGACTGTTCCAGGCAATCCAGTAGGAAAGCATTGGGAGGCTATTGCTCATGCACATCAAATCACTTTGCGCCCATCATGATCTCCTCGTAGAGATGCATTGAATAAATGCATCTCTATTAGGAATATTGGGTGCCTCCATGCAGGGGGTGGAGATACTGAATGTCAATGCTACACACTGTGCAGCTCTGACCCAGAAAGCACCTCTAGTGGTGTCTATAGGTGTTACTAGGCAGTAATGTAAACACTGCCTTAAGCTGTAGTTATTTTAATGACTATAGTGTCTTTTTAAATTCACTTAGAATTCTTATTTAAGTAAATAACCCTGGTAAGATTTAGAAAATGCCATCCATCTTCAAAGTCACACTTCAAAATGCAAAAGGTATATATGATTATTTCTAAATCTGTTTTTTTCCCCTAACATAGGGTTAATCACGAAACTGAGAATGAATAGGAAAATTTCAAATTAAATGCTCAAGTACCCAGACTGGTAGCAAAATAGTATTGTATCAGTTCAGAACAGGCTTCATATTAAAAGGTCAAAATTGCAATATTCCCTGCAATTCTTACAGCAAAGTGTACAATTCATATTTCCTTCAACAGATTCTTAATAAAGTATGTGAAGATAGACCATGTGTTTCCATAAATGTCCTGAATATACAGTTTATATCTTTCAGTTTCAAGAGACCAGTCCCGCTGCTTCACACAGTGTACACCAGGGATGATATTCCATCAGTCATATACTCTTAATTTTACCATCCAAACTACATATTAAAATGCAAGCACAGTCTACAGAAAAAATGTGAACAAGTTAACTCTAACAGGATTATTTACTAAAGTAAAAAACAGTCAGGAATTCAAAGTGAAGTTTAAATTTCAGGTCAAAGTACATAAACTGAAGGCATATAGGCCTGGAGAATTTTCCAGTTAAGCTATTTTGACCCCAAATTTACAATTCATTTTAAATTCACCTTAATTTCCCAACAATTCCCAATTTTAGTGAATAACCCCATCACAGAATTATTCACTAAACGGAGAATTGGGTATTCAAAGTGAATTTCCAGTAAGTGAATTTCCAGTTTTAGGCCAAAATAGCAGAATTGGAAAAGTCCTCCAAATCAGCTATGCTTTCATTGTGGCTAGTTTGGCCCTAAATGTGAAATTGACTTTAAATTCCCAATAATTCTTACTTCAGGGATTAACCGTGTGAGACTGACAGATTGATATTACAAACACTGCTATAGCTTTAAAAAGAATTAAAGGGTTAAAGCAAGCAATCACACCGCTTCAGTTTTTCTACATTTTGCTATAAATTTCTCAAAACAATCTGGTCTGACTGAGATTTTACTCTTACATCCACACACTGCTCAATAATCTATTGCATATACACATCTATCCAGTATGTAAATCGAGGAAGACTGACTCATTTGCAATAGAAGGGTGTTTAACTTCCCTATAAGCACCACTCTAGCTTTTCCTGGAATCAAATAACATTCCAGTACCACGCCTCTAAAACCCCACAAGCAAACAGACAAATGCATGAACAGAAAGCCACGTCAGCACCTCACACCCATTTGCCTCATCATCCAAGAACAAGGGAGCTCAAACTAAAACCAGTCATCATATAAAGTCCCAATTAGTACACAAAGCAAGCAAAGTCTTCAATTGGTTTTATATAGAACCCCTTCTATCCCAACATAAAATACTGACAGCTCTGATTATTTCCAATAAACTAATTCCATAGTTTTACCATATTTCTACGCAGTGAGAGATTACGGATACTACTGGGGTAGGATTCTGTTAATACACTTACAGAGTACTCAGCAACAACCTAAACAAGGGGTAAGCCACCTTTAGCACTTCAAATGCTGTGGACTACATCCCCCACAATGCTCTTAGAGATATAAGTCCTAAAGCAACAGGTTCTGGAAATAGACTGAGCTTAACGAATAGTATTTTAGCACAAAAATTGTGTCTACTTTAATTTTTTCATGGTTAAACTATACAATTGAATCTAAAAGATTGTGACGAGCTTAAACTACATTTTTAAACATCTGTCTGCTACATAATGAGGAATTTAAATTATACTGTATGATACCAAATCCACAAATCTGCCACTTTTTAACTAGGCCTTTCTTTATAAAGGGAATGCCACTACTCTAGACTGTAAGTGCCTTCAAACAAGGTTCTCAAGCCTATTTTCCATTTATAATAGTTTGTTTCTTAATTACAGTTCTATCTCCACTAAAAAAAAAATATATATATATATATAGTAAAGCACTATAGGACATGCAGGCACTATATATAGATGTCAATAATAAAAAAAAAAAATCAGATTAATGATAATGCCCCTTTAAGATGTGATATTTAATAGACTTTTGCACAATTGTGATTCAGCTAGTTCAAACAAATGTACGGTAATCGTTTTTAATCCACACCCAAATAAATATGTGAGTCTAGGATTTACCTCCGAAGTCTTATTCATGGAACACAACTCCACGTATAAATCCCAGATTGATTGATTCATCTGGTTGTGGATTAAAATGAATTAGATTAGTGCAAATCAGCAGAAATGCATTTGTGCACAGGTCTAATATTTAAGCCTTTCAATCTATAATTTAATATAAATTGTATACATGTTAATTACAGGCAGCTGGACTGAGGCTAGTCAATAGGGCGAAGTGTAAAAATAAAGTTTGCTTTTTTGGTCTAGTTCTTGTGAGAAGCAATATACATCAACTAAATATAAATTTAGATTTGCAATTTACAAACTAAATAGATACTGCTTGAGCTGGGATAATAGCAACCATTTGATAACACAAGGTTAGTGTTTCCTGGTACACCACATTTGGTCACTTTAAACTTTTTTGCAGGACATGAAGAGTTCTACTGTGTGGTAAACCATAGTCATATGCTGGAAAGGGGTATCAATTGGGTACGTTTTTTTTTTATTTATTTTATTAATTCCCATCCTATAAGCATATTAATGATGCATACTGTGGGCCTACACTTTTCACATAACACCCATCACAATGGGAGCAAGAACATGAATCTGGCAGCCTATGTGCACACAAAGTACAGCTGGGTTTTTGTTCACTAAACTGTGACATTGAAAACCACCACTGAAAAATATAGGCCAAAATAAATTTGAAAAGACAAGTCTGAACCTATATTATGTAAATCTGCTTTCAGTTCTCCATTTAGTGAGCAATACTTAGAGGTATTCACTAAACGGTCAATTGACAAATTCTAAGCCAAATATAAAGCTGGACAGGGTTCCACATTGTTGCCCAAATGTTCAATGTCTCTACGGAATTCCTACTTTAGTTAATAACTGACTGTAAAGCAGGAGTTACATCATGGATAATCCCCACATACATAATAGTGTCACTAAGCCTTCCAATCAATATAAAACCCAAAATTTGCACAGTATAATTTTGTATGAACCAAAGCCAACTATAACATTATGACACAAGTATCCTTATCTACTGGACACAAGCCCTTGAACATACCCACAAAATGTGGAGTGAAAACACGGAGTTTTATCAGAGAGGTCACAATCACTACCTGCTCTCTGTGTACAAATAAAGATAGGAAAGGCATTACTGAACCTTACTCCACCAACATAAGTGCAATGATCCAAGTAAAACACGATATTGGGGAGACAGCCATACAAAATGTAGCAGAGATTCGACCCTTTGGAGGGGGGGGGGGGGGGAGGGGAGGAATTAGTGGCTTTGAGCCAGACAGTGCAATGATTAACATTGTTGAACGATAGAAGCACAATTCAATGGTTGTTCAGTAAAAAGAGCAATCCTATAGGAGTTCTATAAGTAAAGCAATCACCATGGAAACCAATGGAATGTCCATGGTAATTGCTCCACTCTTTCACCAGAACCGCTGTGCCTACTCCAATCCCTAGGCAGACAGACAAACTAAAGCCAGGCTTCCCCAAACTCCGGCCCTCCAGATGTTGCTGAACTACAACTCCCATAATTCTATGAATGAAATAGAAAGGCTGAGAATCATGGGAGTTGTAGTTCAGCAATATCTTGAAGGCCGGAGTTTGGGGAAGCCTGAACTAAACTTACTGATGTGGAATTTAACAAAGAGCGACTTGGTCATGGCCTTTAAAATATTACCGGTCATAACTGCATTTATAATCTGGATCACATAAAATGAGACTTAATTCACTGCGGGCTCTGGGTCTGGATTGTATTTAGCCAACAGGGAGAATGCAGTGCTTGCTATGAGGTCAGCGGGGAAGGAGGGAGCCCCCAGTTAAGTTCAAATTACAGTGCAGGCCTGAGAAACCCAGTGAGTGTCCTGTGCTAGAGAGGCATGGGTTAAATGGACTGTTCGACCCTACCTACTGCCCATAATGTGTCATCCCCGGTTAGAACAATGCAGCCCTAAGCTGGACCCATTCATCCCCCCCCCTTAATTATACCGAATACGAGGGGCTCATTACCAGGGGGCGAAGAACATGATGAAGTGAGGCGCCTCTTTCACTGCATGGCTGAACATCTCGGCCGAGTAGAGGTGTTTTCCGTGAGGGTCCTCATCGTCCTCCTCCTGCTCCCCGAATACCCCAACTAGGAGCACCACCCCCAAAAACACCGTACACCAGGCCCGGAGCATCGTTACCGGCAGCAGAGAGAAGACACCGCGGCCTGATCTTGGGGAGAAGGAGGAGGAAACAGACTGACTGAACAGAGGAGGGCTTTATCATACCACGGGGACAGGAGGAGGGGGAAGAAACTCAATTATTGCATGAAGAAGCCTCAGGTACTAAATCAAAGGTGACCCACGGGCTGAGGCAATCAATTGTGCCCTCCCCCCCGTGAAGACCCAGTTTGATGCCCCCTCATTATTCCAGCTTACTGAAGGGGGTTGTTCACTAAACTGTGAATTGTAAAGAGTGATATAGAATAGATTTTATGCAAAATAGCACAGCTGAAAAATGTCTTGGAAACTGTAAACTTTTACCAGTTTGTCAGTTATGGATTAAAAATGGCAATTCCTTTTAATTTCTTACACGTTTCCCAGTTTGGTAAAAATTGGGGAAGGGTGAAAATTGATTAAAGAATTTAAAGTGACAAGTGATAATCCATTAAAAAAAAAAAAAAAAAAAAAAAGTTCAAAATCTCCACGACTGACTTCTCTGTGCAGCCCTCCACAGTTCTGATTACTTTTGTCCAACCTAATGCTTTTTACAGAGAAGTAGTGCATCCAAGGTGAAAAGCACTGAACACATTGAGCATGTGAAAATGTGAAAACCTCAAAAAATGTAAGGTATAAAATGACAACCACTAGAGATATGGTTTGCACAATTATAAACTTTGCTGATTGTCAGAAATGGCAATGTTTTTCAGAGAAAAGGGAAAACATCTATATACGAAAAACAGTTTATTAAGATGAAGTGGTTTTGGTGCATAGAAACTGTCCCTACAGTCTGGCAATGTTAAAAAAAAAACCATTACCATTTCTGAGAAATTTGGCTATAAACATGCTCCTAGTGTCTGTCAAACTGACATCCCCTAGACCAGTGATGGCTAACCTTTTTAGCCCGAGTGCCCAAACTGCAATACATGCCAACTTTTTTTCCCTCAAAGTGCCAACACTGCAATTAAACCTGAATACTGAGGTTTAATTTTAGAAAACACAACTCGTACAGTTGTCCGAACTAATTAACAACTTTTATTTTAAAAGAAGAACACAACAACAGAGAGTTCAATGATATGATATAAATAGATTATTATTATTATTATTATTATTATTGCCATTTATATAGCGCCAACAGATTCCGTAGCGCTTTACAATATTTTGAGAGGGGGGATGTAACAATAAATAAGACAATTACAAGAAAACTTACAGGAACAATAGGTTGAAGAGAACCCTGCTCAAATGAGCTTACAGTCTATAGGAGGTGGGGTATTAGAAACATTAGGATAAGAAATATCAGGTAGGAGTGAAGCAGAGCTGGAGAAGAGAGCAAAGCACTATCCCATAGGAGAGAGCAAGAGACAGGTATGTAAGGGAGAGATTACTCTGGGAGGCCATACGCTTTCCTGAAGAGATGGGTTTTAAGGCCCTTCTTAAATGATTGAAGACTAGGGGAGAGTCTGATGGCAGTAGGCAAGTTATTCCAAAGGAGAGGAGCCGCCCGTGAGAGGTCCTGCAAGCGCGAGTTGGCCGTACGGGTGCGAGCAGCGGTCAGGAGGTGGTCGCGGGCAGAGCGGAGGGTACGAGGAGGGGCATACCTCTGGATCAGTGAAGAGATATAAGAGGGGCTGGAATTGTTCAGTGCTTTAAATGTATGGGTTAGCACTTTGAATTGACTCCGATAGGATACAGGGAGCCAATGTAAGGACTGGCAGAGGGGCGAGGTGTGAGAGGACCGACTGGATAGGAAAATCAGTCTAGCTGCAGCATTCATTACAGACTGTAGCGGGGCAGTACGGCTTTTGGGGAGACCAATCAGGAGAGAGTTACAGTAATCCATGCGGGAAATTACTAGAGCATGGACAAACTCCTTGGTAGCATCTTGCGTAAGAAAGGGGCGGATGCGGGCTATGTTTTTGAGTTGGAACCTACAGGACTTGGCAACAAACTGGATGTGAGACTCAAAGGTGAGACCAGAGTCAAGTATGACACCAAGACAGCGCGCTTGTAGGGATGGACTTATGTGGATATCACTGACTTGAAGGGAGAGTGAGAGAGGAGGATCAGTATTAGGAGGAGGAAAGACAAGGAGTTCAGTTTTAGAGAGGTTAAGTTTGAGAAAGCGTGACGACATCCAGTCAGAGATGGAAGAGAGGCAAGCAGTGACACGTTGCAGGACGGCCGGGGAGAGGTCCGGTGAGGAGAGGTATATCTGACTATCATCAGCGTACAGGTGGTAGTTGAATCCAAAAGAGGCAATAAGTTTTCCAAGAGAGGCAGTATAAAGAGAAAATAGAAGGGGACCAAGGACAGAGCCTTGGGGAACTCCAACCGAGACAGGGCGAGGGGAGGAGGTATCCTTGGAAAAGGAGACACTAAATGAGCGTTGGGAGAGATAGGAGGAAAACCAAGAGAGGACAGAGTCACAGAGACCGAGTGATTGAAGAGTTTGAAGGAGGAGAGCATGATCAACTGTGTCAAAGGCAGCAGAGAGGTCAAGGAGAATTAATATGGAGTAGTGACCTTTGGATTTAGCAGAGATTAGGTCATTAGTCACTTTGATAAGAGCGGTCTCAGTAGAGTGGAGAGGGCGGAAGCCAGACTGAAGAGGGTCAAGGAGAGAGTTGGAATTAAGGAAGTGAGACACACGGGTAAAGACAAGTCTTTCCAAAAGCTTTGATGAGTAAGGGAGCAGGGATATGGGACGATAGTTAGAGGGGGAGGACAGGTCAAGAGATGTTTTTTTCAGGATAGGTATTACAGTGGCATGTTTAAGGTCAGCAGGAACAGTGCCAGAAGAGAGAGAGTAGTTAAAGATGTGTGTTAGGATAGGCACAAGACAAGGGGAGAGAGATCTGATAAGGTGAGATGGGACAGGATCAAGTGGGCAAGTGGTGGGGCGAGAGGAACGGAGAAGGGCAGCCACCTCTTGTTCAGTAGCTGGGGAGAAAGTCTGAAGGGTAGGGAAAGCATGATTTATGTGTGGTTGAGAAAGAGAACGGCAAGGAGGGGAGAATTGTTTCCTTAGCTGTTCAATCTTGTCAGTAAAGTAATATGCAAAGCTATCAGCTGTAAGGTTAGTATGAAGCTTATATTTATTAGTATCTCTAACAAATGCAATACATACACACAGACTGCTGAACACATTAACACACTGCTTAATACACACACAGTCCGCTGAAAACACACACTGCTGAATACACACACACAGCCTGCTGAGTACACACACACAGACTGCTGAATACACACACACAGTCTGCTGAATACTCACACACAGTCTGCTGAATACACACACACAGTCTGCTGAATACACACACACAGACTGCTGAATACACACACATACAGACTGCTGAATACATACAGACAGCTGAATACATACACTGCTGAATACACACACACAGATTGCTGAGTACACACACACAGTCTGCTGAATACATACACACAGACTGCTGAATACATACAGACTTCTGAATACATAAACACATACTGCATTGAGGGGTGCAGTGTATGTGTTTGTGTGTAAGGGTGTGGAGTGCTGTGTCTGAGGGGTGCTGTGTGTGTGTGTCTGAGGGATGCTGTGTGTGTCTGTGCGAGGAATGCTGTGTCTGGGGGTAAGGGTGCTGTGCTGTGGGGGGGGGTAGGGGTGCTGTGTGTGTGGGGGTAGTAGTACTGTGCTGTGTGTGTGGGGTATGGGTGCTGTGGGGGGTAGGGGTACTTTGCTGTGGGAGGGGAGGGGTGCTGTGTGTGTCGGGGCTAGGGGTGCTGTGCTGTTCTGTGGGGGGAGGGGTGCTGTGCTGTGTGTGGGGGTAGGGGTGCTGTGTGTGGGGGGTAGGGGTGCTGTGCTCTGGGGGAGGGGTGCTGTGCTGTGCTGTGGGGGTAGGGGCTCTGTGTGTGGGGGTAGGGGCTCTGTGTGTGGAGGGGGGGTAGGGGTGCTGTGTGTGGTGGGTAAAGAGACATAAAATATATATATATATATATATATATAAAATATATATATATAAAATCTTCCCCCCCCCCCTTCTTACCTTTGGTGAAGAAGGGGGGGGGGGGACAGCCAGCCCTGGTGGTCCGGTGGTGGTAAGTATAAGTCTGCGAAGCAGTTCTTCTATCCTCCTGCGCCATGCTGTTACGTTGCCATGGTAACGCGCGGCAATGCTCCACACAGATTGCTCGAGGGAGGACAAGAGAACTGCTTCCTAGAGCCCTCCCCCTGCCTCCGGACACGGAAACAGAGTAGGCACATGCCGTTTTGGACAGGCAGGTGCCTACTCTGCAATGATGCAGGCAGCCAGCGGCCCCTCCCCTGGTAACCTATGGCCGCGTGCCCACAGAGAGGGCCCGGCGTGTCACCTGTGGCACGCGTGCCATAAGTTTCCCATCACTGCCCTACACGCTCTTACTCAGTGAAGAACTTTGAAAATCAAAGATGATGCCAACAGCTTTTGGAGAGGCATTGGATTAAATGATTTACAATGAATAGCATCTGATTGGCGGAGCACAATGATTGCTTCTATTAGAAGCATTGGACTGGACTAAGATCACCCATCCTCCCAAACTGGCCAATAGTAAATAGTCAGGGTAGTTCTGCACACTAGTGGAATGTACATGGGAGCTCTGAGGACGGGGGTCTGCCACCAACCAGGAACAATATAAAATAGAAGTCCACAGGTGTCACAACATAGATAGAAAGCAAAAGTATTTATTGTGGATCAAAAAGGGACAAAATGCATACAACACCTCAGCCGTTAGACCTTAACCCCTTAAGGACAGAGCTTCAGAAGCTTGTCTTTCACTTAATGACAACGGCATTTTTTGCTGTTTGCGTTCAACTGCAATTTGCATTTTACTAATTTATTGCACCAACGCATATTATATACCGTTTTTTAAAGGACAGAAAGGGCTATGATGTAACATATACAGTTGCAAGAAAAAGTATGTGAACCCTTTGGAATGATATGGATTTCTGCACAAATTGGTCATAAAATGTGATCTGATCATCATCTAAGTCACAACAATAGACAATCACAGTCTGCTTAAACTAATAACACACAGAGAATGAAATGTTGCCATGTTTTTATTGAACACACCATGTAAACATTCACAGTGCAGGTGGAAAAAGTATGTGAACCCTTGGATTTAATAACTGGTTGAACCTCCTCTGGCAACAATAACTTCAACCAAACGTTTCCTGTAGTTACAGATCAGACGTGCACAACGTCTGGTTTGAATCGCTTTCTTGAGGTCATGCCACAGCATCTCAATCGGGTTGAGGTCAGGACTCTGACTGGGCTACTTCAGAAGGCATATTTTCTTCTGTTTAAGCCATTCTGTTGTTGATTTACTTCTATGCTTTGGGTCATTGTCCTGTTGCAACACCCATCTTCTGTTGAGCTTCAGCTGGTAGACAGATAGCCTTAAGTTCTCCTGCAAAATGTCTTGATAAACGTGGGAATTCATTTTTCCTTCGATGATAGCAATCCGTCCAGGCCCTGACGCAGCAAAGCAGCCCCAAACCATGATGCCCCCACCACCATACTTCACAGTTGGGATGAGGTTTTGTTGTTGGTGTACTGTGCCTCTTTTTTGCCACACATAGTGTTGTGTGTTTCTTCCAAACAACTCAACTTTGGTTTCATCTGTCCACAGAATATGTTGCCAGTACTGCTGTGGAACATCCAGATGCTCTTGTGCAAACAGTAAACATGCAGCAATGTTTTGTTTGGACAGCAGTGGCTTCCTCTGTGGTATCCTCCCATGAAATCCATTCTTGTTTAGTGTTTTACGTATTGTAGATTCGCTAACAGGGATGTTAGCATTTGCCAGTGACTTTTGTAAGTCTTTAGCTGACACTCTAGGATTCTTCTTCACCTCATTGAGCAGTCTGCGCTGTGCTCTTGCAGTCATCTTTACAGGACGGCCACTCCTAGGGAGAGTAGCAGCAGTGCTGGACTTTCTCCATTAATAGACAATGTGTCTTACCGTGGACTGATGAACAGCAAGGCTTTTGGAGATACTTTTATAACCCTTTCCAGCTTTATGCAAGTCAACAATTCTTAATCGTAGGTCTTCTGAGAGTTCTTTTGTGCGAGGCATCATTCACATCAGGCAATTCTTCTTGTGAAAAGCAAACCCAGAACTGGTGTGTGTTTTTATAGGGCAGGACAGCTGTCACCAACACCTCCAATCTCATCTCATTGATTGGACTCCAGTTGGCTGACATCTCATTCCAATTAGCTCTTGGAGATGTCATTAGTCTAGGGCAGTGATGGCGAACCTTTTTGAGCCCGAGTGCCCAAACCGCAATATATGCCAACTTTTTTTTCCTTAAAGTGCCAACACGGCAATTGCGTGTGTGTGTGGGGGTGCGTGTGTGTGTGGGGGGCCTGTGTTTGTGGGGGGTGCTGTGTGTGTGTGTGTGGGGGGGTGCTGTGTGTGTGTGGGGGGGTGCTGTGTGTGTGGGGGGTGCTGTGTGTGTGTGTGGGGGGTGCTCTGTGTGTGTGTGTGGGGGGTGCTCTGTGTGTGTGTGTGGGGGGTGTGTGTGTGTGGGGGGGGTGCTGTGTGTGTGTGGTGGGGTGCTGTGTGTGGGGGGGGTGTTGTGTGTGTGTGTGTGTGTATAAGGGGTGCTGTGTAAGTGTGTGGGGGTGCTGTGTAAGTGTGTGGGGGGTGCTGTGTGTGTGGGGGATGCTGTGTGTGTGGGGGGGTGCTCTGTGGGTGATGTGTGTGTGAGAGGGGTGCTGTATGTGTGTGTGTATGAGGGGTAATGTGTGTGTGAGAGGGGTGCTGTGTGGGGGGTAGGGGTGCTGTGTGGGGGGTAGGGGTGCTGGGCGGGGGTAAGGGTGCTGTGGGGAGCTAGGGGTGCTGTGGGGAGGTAGGGGTACTGCTGTGGGGTGTAGGGGTACTGCTGGGGGGTAGGGGTACTGCTGGGGGGTAGGGGTACTGTGTGGGTGGTAGGGGTACTGTGTGTGGGGGGTAGGGGTACTGTGTGGGGGTAGGGGTACTGCTGGGGGGTAGGGGTACTTCTGGGGGATAGGGGTACTTCTGGGGGGATAGGGGTGCTGGGGGTAGGGGTACTGGGGGTAGGGGTACTGTTGTGGGGGTGGTAGGGGTACTGCTGTGGGGGGGAAGGGGTACTGCTGGGGGTGGTACGGGTACTGCTTGGGGGATAGGGGTGCTTGGGGGGATAGGGGTACTGCTGGGGGGGTGTCAGTATGCTTATTTATTATAAAAAAAAAAATACAGAAAAATGCAAACAAAAAGGAGCGATTTTAGAATTTGGTATGTTTGTCTTGTAAGCTTAATAGCCATAAAAGAAAACAAAATTGCCACACAAAAGTATATATTTATATAAAGTAGACACCACAGGCTATTTACCTAGGGTTGTTTTGACACTTTCTATGTAGCCATTTTACCGCCAACCTCTGCTAAATATTGGAGTAAATTGTGCTTTTTGGGGGGTTTGGCACACAAACTTATAACAAAGAACTTATCATGTGTATTTTGTAAAGTTGGTGTGTGCTATTCCTGTACAAAGTTTTATTTTGTATTCAGTTACATCTGCTGAGTAAAATGACACCCCCATTGTATGTCTTTGGCACTATTTTGTGAAGCGACAGTGCCATATAGGAGACCTGTCCTTTTCAGCATTCACAGTTGAATTTTGAGAGACGGATTTAATGCTTCCATTTGGGGTATTATAGTAGTTTGACTGTTCAAAAAAAAAAACACAAAGGCCTACCATTTGTAAAAGTAGACGCTCCAGGGTATCTCATAAGGTGCATATTGTGCATTAACATGCCCCCATTATTTCACCAATATATGCCAAAGTATGTGGTAAAAAATTATTTTGTGCATTTTTACATACTTTTTCACAACTGGTCTTTGTCGCAATTGCCTGCACTTTTCTCATTGCAACATGCAGTATTTAACGTGTTACAGTAACAAAGCTCTGAAATGTAATTCATTGTAGCAATAATGAAGAAAGAGCAAGCTTGAGTCACTAATAGTTTCCAATATATGTTATCTCTGTCTGCTGATAAAGCCTTTCTACTCAGAGATTTCAATGATCAAGTATGTTAGAAAATTTCACAAAATAATTTTATTTGATTGATTAAAAAAGCTTTTACTCAAAAACTACAACTGTAATATTTATTGTTTACGTATCTATCCATCCGTCATGCAGTGCAAAAACAATAATATCTACGTGTGACTACTATGGCACATTACTAGGTAAAATGCCTTCAAGAGTACCAACATATGCATTAAAACACGCTTACATATTCACACATTTGATCGAGAGAGGTAAGGTAGGCAAAAAAGGCATGCTGGTGTAAGGTTGAATGGGGTAAAAATTGAAGCATTCACTATTACACATATTACATTTAACACTATTACAAATAAGAGGGGTGCATGTCAAGCACAAATCACAAGGTGAATAAAGAACTCACTTAGGGTGGCAGTCGGTGGGGACATTATGGGCATACACGATTAACCCCTTATTGACGAGTGATGGACGAGGTCCGTCACTCAGGGGATTGCCATAACGACGAGTGACGGACCTCGTCCGTCACCCGTTAAAACTAACCCCAGATCGCCGCGATCGCGGGGTTAATGGTGCTCCGGTCTGCCTCTGTATTAGAGCGCTGTCCCAGCACATGTGCCCGCTCTGACAGCATGTCAGAGCGAGCACATGTGCTGTGTATACTCACCTTCCGCCTCCCTGCACTTCCGGGTTCACTGTGAAGTGCAGGGAGATGGATCTTCACTGATTCTGCCCCCTGTAAAAAAATAAAAATAACGTTAAATTAAAATCCCACCCCCCCTTTACCCAGTTTAATAAAAAAATAACCCCCTCCCTGCCAATTGATCAGTAACTGCAGTGATCAATTGGCAGGGATTGCATTTTACTATGATCTGACTTTTTTTTTTAACCCTCAGGGGTTAAATTTATTTTATTAATTAATTTAAATATTTTAAAATTATAAATTTAGCTAGCTGGGGAGTGTGGAAGTTAGTGGGAAATTGGGGGATTTAGTGTTAAGCTAACTAGGGGTTAACGTTAAAATTTTTTTAAAATAAGCTTTAAAAAGTTAAAAAATTAAGTTAAAAAAAGTTTTAATAACGTTTAAGTAAAAAATAAAAAAACACCCCCCTTTAACCCCTTCGCTGCCAGTCGATCACTGCCTACAGTGATCAAAATACAGATCACAGTATTATACTGTGATCTAATTTTTTTTTAACCCCTGACGATTAACTTTTATTTTTTCACCCTCAGGGGTTAAATTTATTTACTTAACTAATTTAAATATTGTATAATTAAATATTTTGCTAGCTGGGGTAGGTGGGAGTTATGGGAAAATGGGGAATTTACTGTTAGTGCTGCTTACTGCTAGTTAGGGGTTAACGGTAAAAAAAAAAAAGCTTAAATGTTAAATCTGTAAAAAAAAGTTTTAAGAAAGTTTAGGAAACTTTAAAAAAAAATTAATAAGCAAAACAAAAGTTTAAAAAATAGTTTTAAAAAGTAAAAAAAGTTTTAAAAAGTTAAAAAATACATTTAAAAACGCTCATTACCACTACACCTGGAACAAACTAGAGAAAAAATGATCCCATGCCAAGGTTCAAAATATGCCTTTTGAATTACCCCAGGGTGTATTCTTTAATAAATAGTATGTGTTTGTGGGGAAGTTTCAATAACCAACCATCTAATCTACTCCAAATTGAAACATGGACACAGCATAAAACTTCAAAGTTCGATAAAAACTGAATGGCTGCATCTCAAATGTGCCCCTTCAACATCCACATATACCTGGCAAAGGTACATACGGGGGTATTGCTGTACTCAGACCATATAGCTGAGCAACATATGAAGTATTATACAGTGGTAGCACACATAAGGTTTGCAAAATATACTGTGCAAACTCACTTTGTGTGTCAAAAAGGCAGAAAAAATGCTTATTACCACTACACCTGGTACAAGCTAGCGGAAAAATGATCCCACGCTAAGGTTCAAAATATGCGTTTTGAAATACCCTGGGATGTCTTCTTTAAGAAATTATATGGCTTTATGGGGTATTTGGATTATATAGCCTGGTAAAATACTCTTAAATGGGACATGGGCACAGCGTAAAAATTTAAAGTTTGAAAAAAATGGAATGGCTGTGTCCCAAATGTGCCCCTCCGATGTCCACATATACCTGGCAAAGGTACATACGGGGGTATTTTTGTACTCAGCAGACATAGCTGAGCAACATATGAAGTATTATATAGTGGTAGTACACATAAGGTTTGCAAAATATACTGTGCAAACTCACTTTGTGTGTCAAAAAGGCAGAAAAAAAACGCTTATTACCACTACACTTGGTACAAGCTAGCGGAAAAATGATCCCACGCTAAGGTTCAAAATATGCCTTTTGAAATACCCTGGGTTGTCTACTTTAAGAAATGGTAGGCCTGTGTGGGGTAGTTTGAATTTAAAACCTGCGGAGATGCTTGGAAATTGCACATAGGCCCAGCGTCAAAATTCAAAGTTTGGTAAAAACTGATATGGCTTGGTCTCCTATATGGTACTGTAGCTTCACGAAATAGTGCCAAAGACATTCATTGGGGGTGTCTTTTTACTCAGAAGACTTAGCTGAGCATAATTTGGGGTTTTTGAACTTAGTGGCACATATGAAATATACAAAATGCTCAGCAAAAATGCAATCCGTATGTAAAAAAATGCCCAAAATAATATATATATATATTTTTTAATTCTTTATTTTTGGTGCGCAGCGAATTATACAGAAGCCTGCCTTGTCACAACAACAAGGACGGGCACAATCGTAATAATACATCGTAACATTCATCATACTGTGAACGAGGCTTGCAAGAGACTGTTACATCATTGAGGACATTACGCACTTTTTTTTTAAATATATGTAGTAGGGTTGTAGCCCCGATCTTGGAGTCGGTGCATACTAGCTGTTGCAGACCGTTTCAGCATAAAAGGGAATAAAATCCGTTTAGGCGATAATCCCCTTTTTGAGAGACAGGCACAGCTACTGCAGAACACCAAACTCCCGAACTGGATACAAGATAACACTCCGAACTGGAACAGCTGAACAAGAAAAGCATACAATCCGCTTACACTCCTGGCAGTCAGCTTACAATCCAATTCCCCCCAAGAACGAGACGACACTTAATTTTGAGGGTTAAACAGGAACTCATCCAGCCTGGCTTTTATTTCCAACTCACACATACAGGCCACACCCAGGGGGAGGCATAAAAGAACCAATGACATAGATGTTACATCCCACACATCCTCTCCCCTTACTGTGACACATAATCCCATTATGCATACAGTTTAAAATATACTTTTACACAACTTTCATAACTTTAAAACCATACATCACATTCACATACAAATACATATCCACAATCAATCCATTCAGGGGAACAACATATTAAAAAATGGCATGGATCAGACCAGGGGTTCAAAAGTTAGTAAAGTATCTTTTAAAACCCCTAGCTTTCCAGCTTCCTTCTCTGTGCTGGAGAAGTAATCCAATTACCTCCCAGCACAGAGACAGACTCCATTAACCACATGGTTACAGAAAGACATAAAAACACTTTAAAATACAGAAAGTTACCTTTTATCCATAACACACGGACATTTCACATATCCCCAGATAGCTGGGATCTGAGCGCACAAAACTACCGAATAGCGCGCAGATCCTATTCACACAGTACAATTGCCATGGAGCTAAAGTCTTTCCCATAGTCTTTCATTATATGAATAGGCTCCATGGTATAGCTATCCGGGGTATCACATTCACATAAAGTCTGGTCCATAGTCCAAAGGCAGCAGGCGGGCAACCAGGCTTCTCCAGTTCACAGTGGCGAAGTTGGTTTCACCACAATTCTCCCCTTTACCAATTAGACTAACAGGGTACCTGACCTCCTGCCGGTCAGTGCCCTGGTTAGTCCAGCAACCCACCCACAAAACAGAAACCGCAGAGCAGCCCACCCACACTAAACAGTTACTACACCTGGGTGAGGGAGAATCTTGTCCAGGTTCAGGTGCCGCACCACGGCTGTGTGGGGGACTGGTAGGCTGCCTTGGTGGGTTGCTGAGGGGGCAGAGACCAGCGGTACTCTGTCCTGTTGCCAGCACTACCACGGGAGTAGTCTGGTTGGAGCCTGGTTGCTGGAGACCGACTGTCTCCCCTTTGGATATATCGCTCTGTGGCTGGGGGACAGGACCGACCGTCCCTACCCCTGGTGCTGTAAGTGCAGAGACTACGGTCCCATCTGCACAGATGTGGGGCTTAACATCTCCCCTTGGTGGGTTAGGCTGCCGCTGGAGAGAGGGTGTAACAAGCTCCTCTCTCTGGACGGTAAACTGCCGCTGGGGAGGGGGTTTAGCAGGCTCCTCTCCCTGCCACTCTCTCTGCTGGTGGAAAGGGAGACCAGCTGTCTCCCCTTTCATTCTCTTGTCCTGCTGCTGGGGTGGGAGACTGACTGTCTCTGCACCCTGCAGGACACACTGCCGCTGGGGAGGAAGGACGGCACCTTCTGCTCCCTGGGTTACACACTGCCGCTGGGGAGGATGGACGACACCATCAGCTCCCTGGGGTACACACTGCCGCTGGGGAGGAAGGACGGCACCTTCCGCTCCCTGGGGTACACACTGCCGCTGGGGAGGAAGGACTGCACCTTCTGCTCCCTGGGACACACACTGCCTTCCTGGCATATCACTTTGCTGCTGGGGGGCAGGAACAACTACCTCTACCCCCTGTAACTCAGCCTGCCGCTGGGGAGGAAGGACGGCACCTTCTGCTCCCTGGGTTACACACTGCCGCTGGGGAGGATGGACGACACCATCAGCTCCCTGGGGTACACACTGCCGCTGAGGAGGAAGGACGGCACCTTCTGCTCCCTGGGGTACACACTGCCGCTGGGGAGGAAGGACGATACCTTCTGCTCCCTGGGACACACACTGCCGCTGGGGAGGAAGGCCGGCACCTTCCGCTCCCTGGGGTACACACTGCCGCTGGGGAGGAAGGACTGCACCTTCTGCTCCCTGGGACACACACTGCCTTCCTGGCATATCACTTTGCTGCTGGGGGGCAGGAACAACTACCTCTGCCCCCTGTAACTCAGCCTGCCGCTGGGGAGGGAGGACGCTGCTCTCCTCTCCCTGCACTTCACACTGCCCTCCTGGCATATCACTTTGCTGCTGGGATTGCTCACAGGACCAGTCTAGGAGATCTGCTACCTCGGGTACCGCTGGTTGCTGTTGGGAAGGAGGACCGGTTGTCGCTTCCCGGGCCTCATTGATGAGTCGCAGGTAATCCCCCTCCAGGTTCCATTCCTTGGCGACCAAATACTGTAGGTCTGCCTCGAGGTCAATAGCGCTAGGGAGACCCAGCATGTCCTCTCGGGCGTAACACAGGTCCCAAAAACGAGAGTCGGTCACTTTCCCAAAGTCCTCATCGTCAATATTATCCCCAAATCGGCCAAGGTCAGTGTAATCTCCGCCTTCTGGGAACTCATACTCTGCCATCTCGGGGACACACTGAGCTGCGTACCATTGTATCGCCTGGTATGCGTCGTCTAGCGCCAGTTCTGCATATACTAGAATCTCGAGTCTAGTCACCCACGCTTCTTCGGTCTGTTTTCTCAGGAGTGGCATCCGTTCTGCCATTCGAGCCAGGATTCGCTGCCTTCTGCTGCGGCGCTGATCCCCTCGCGAATACTGTACTCCTTCTAGGGCTTCGTCCCACAATCTGGCTCTGGCCATCTCTCTGTACCTTAACATGTCCTCCTCTGTGTCAGGATCGGGACAGGGATCCAACACGCAGAGTACAAACAGTAGCCAGATACGTATACCGGACCTTAGAATGGCCGGACTAACGTAAGTAGTACAGTATAGAATGGTCAAAGACAAGCCGAGGTCGAGGGTAACAGAAGACAGGTAAGCGAGAGACAAGCCGAATCAAGGGTAACAGAGATAAGCAGAGTAAGGTAAACAAGCCGGGTCAAAACCAAAAGGGATAATAGAATACACAAGCACTGAGTGACTAGAACAAGCTAGAACCACGACAGGGCAATGAGCTAATGAACGAAGCTCTGTTAAATACCCTGTTCAGAGCAGTAACCACCCTCCGAGGCATCCTGATTGGTCCTGCAGCAATTGAGTGACAGGTCGTTCCGGAGGAGTGTCCTGATGACAACTTCCTGCCTAGATGCTGTAAAAGGCAGTCACTCCCTCGCGGCCGGCCTTGCATGACCGGATAGACCGTGGGGAAGGGAGCCATCAGGCCGTCTGGATGGAGGAACAGCTAAGTCTCTACCTCTTTCGGAGGTAGAGACCGCAGGTACCCTGACAGTACCCCCCCTCTCAGATACGCCCACCGGGCGGAATACACCAGGGCGAGAAGGGAATCGAGAGTGAAACGCCCTGCGGAGACGGGGAGCATGCACCTCCTCCTGAGGTACCCAACTTCTCTCCTCAGGACCATAACCCTTCCAATCGACCAGATATTGCAGTTTCCCCCGGGAGATTCGAGAATCAACGATGGAATTGACCTCATACTCCTCCTGACCCTCCACCTGAACTGAGCGGGGAGGGGCGATCGTGGAGGAGAACCTGTTACATATTAATGGTTTTAGCAAGGAAACATGAAATGAATTAGGAATGCGTAAGGCATTAGGCAACGCTAAACGATACGCAACTGGGTTAATTTGAGACAGTACCCTGTAAGGTCCAATATATCGAGGAGCAAACTTCATGGACGGCACTTTTAACCGAATGTTTCTAGTACTTAACCATACTCTATCGCCTGGAACAAACACCGGTGCTGCCCTTCTACGTTTGTCAGCGTGTTTTTTAACCAGCGTAGAATTGTGCAGAAGGATTTGTCGAGTTTGATCCCACAACTCTCTTAAATTGGCAACATCAACATCCACCGACGGTATCCCTTGAGAAGAAGACTCCGAAGGAAGGATGGAAGGATGAAAGCCATAATTCAAGAAAAAAGGGCTAGAATGCGTAGAATCACAAATGAGATTGTTATGTGCAAACTCCGCCCAAGGAATCAAACCGACCCAATCGTCCTGGTGTTCTGAAACGAAACAACGTAAATATTGTTCAACTTTTTGGTTAGTGCGTTCAGCAGCTCCATTGGACTGAGGATGATAGGCAGAGGAGAAATTCAATTTGATGCCTAGTTGGGAGCAGAATGATCTCCAAAAACGGGAAACAAATTGGGAGCCTCTGTCAGAGACAATTTGGGAAGGTATCCCATGCAAACGGAAAATCTCCCTGGCGAATATCTCCGCTAATTCGGGCGAAGATGGGAGTTTAGGTAAGAGAATGAAGTGAGCCATTTTAGTAAATCTGTCTACCACAGTGAGGATGACAGTCTGCTTTTTAGAGATAGGCAAATCAACAATGAAGTCCATTGCCAGACAGGACCAAGGCTTTTCAGGAACCTCTAAAGGGTGCAGAAATCCGCATGGAAGCGAATGGGGTAGCTTGGTCTTGGTACAAACTTCACATGCCCCGATGAATTCTTTAATATCCTTGCGTAAGTCAGGCCACCAAAAATCTTTAGAGACCAGCGCATAAGTCTTGCGGATGCCAGGATGCCCAGCCACCTTGCTGTTATGGAGACAGCGTAGCACCTCCAGTTGGAGAGCGGCAGGAACGAAGTGTCGATCCCCAGGAGTCTGTTTGGGTGCCAAATGCTGAAACTTCATGATCTCAGAAAGCAATGGAGAGTGAATCCTGAGATTCGTGTTCGCGATGATATTCCCCTTAGGAACTATGGAGGACAGAAGTGGTTCAGTTATAGTGGATGGTTCATATTGACGAGACAAAGCATCGGCTTTAGAGTTCTTAGAACCAGGTCTATACGTAAGTACATAATTAAAGTGAGTGAGGAACAAAGCCCAGCGAGCCTGCCTGGCGGACAAGCGCTTAGCCTCCCCAATATAAGACAAGTTCTTATGATCCGTTAGAATAGTAACAGGGTGTAGTGTCCCTTCCAGTAAATGTCTCCACTCCTTTAAAGCCTTAATGACCGCTAACAGTTCCCTCTCCCCGATGTCATATCTGCTCTCAGGCCCAGAACATTTTTTAGAGAAGAAACCACAAGGGTGTAACGGTTTATCCACCCCTAACCTTTGAGACAGAACAGCCCCAACTCCTGTCTCAGAAGCATCGACCTCGAGCAAGAAAGGCAGAGTCGTATCAGGATGAACTAGAATGGGAGCTGAGGCAAAAAGTTCCTTGAGAGTCTTAAAAGCACCAAGAGCTTCCTCAGACCAGAACTTAGTATCAGCCCCTTGTTTGGTCATATTGGTAATAGGCGCAATGATAGAGGAGTAACCCTTAATGAAGCGCCTATAGTAGTTGGAAAAACCAATAAACCTTTGGATAGCCTTGAGTCCTTTGGGCAAAGGCCAGTCTAAAATAGATTGGAGTTTACCAGGATCCATTTTAAAACCTTCCCCAGAAATCACGTACCCCAGAAAGTCTACCTGAGACTGATCAAAACTGCACTTCTCCAATTTGCAGTATAGACCATGTTGCAGAAGTTTGTGTAACACCTTTCTGACCTGTCTATGGTGAGTCTCAATCTCCTTAGAGTGTATTAGTATGTCGTCCAGGTAAACAATAACACACTCATGCTGAAACTCCCTAAGTACCTCATTAATCAAGTCTTGAAATACTGCAGGAGCATTGCATAGTCCAAATGGCATATCTCCCTCTGAGATCTAACTTGGTGAAGATTTTGGAGCCCTTAAGACGATCAAATAACTCGGTAATCAGTGGGATAGGATAGGCATTTCTGACAGTTATTTTATTCAAGCCTCGGTAATCGATACAAGGTCTCAGCGTGCCATCCTTCTTCTTAATGAAAAAGAACCCCGCCCCGGGCCGGAGAAGAAGACCTCCTGATGAATCCCTTTTCTAAATTCTCCTGAATATACTCCTCTAGAACCGAGTTTTCCTGAACAGACAAAGGATATACATGGCCCCTCGGAGGCATAGTCCCGGGTAGAAGCTTAATTTTACAGTCAAATGACCTGTGTGGCGGCAAAGAATCGGCATTCTTCTTGTCAAACACTGCCCTTAAGTCTAGGTAAAGGTCTGGTATTTGTCTTTCTGTGGACTGAGTAGGATTCTCCTGTATGTTAATATTAGCTAATGGAGAAACCTTGCACAAACACCGATCCTGGCAGCCCTGGCCCCACGAGAGTATCTCCCCTAACTCCCAATCAATAATAGGGTTATGTTCTTTCAACCATGGGTACCCCAGAACTATGGGAACGGAAGGAGACGAAATGAGTAGAAGAGATAAATTCTCCACGTGTAGGATACCAACATTTAACTCAATGGGTATGGTCTCACGAAAGATAACAGGGTCTAGTAGTGGTCTACCATCTATGGCCTCAACGGCCAATGGTGTCTCCCTTAGCTGAGATGGGAAATTGTTTTTACTAGCAAAGGCTTGGTCGATAAAATTCTCAGCAGCACCGGAATCTATCAAAGCCATAGCCCTTACTACTTCCCTCCCGCAAGTTAAGGAAACTGGTAGCAGAAGCCTGTGATCTTTATAATTAGGAGTAGAGGACAAAATAGAAACACCCAAGGCCTGTCCTCTAGAGAGACTTAGGTGCGAGCGTTTCCCGGGCGGTTAGAACAGTTCGAGAGTAAATGACCCTTAGCTCCACAATACATACACAAACCCTCTCTTCTCCTGTACTGTCTTTCCTCCTCAGAGAGGCGGGTATACCCTATCTGCATAGGTTCAGGAAGCAAAGATACCGTGGAGTCAGGACTTGGAAAAGCGGGGGCTAACCTAAAAGAAGGTCTCCGGTTCCTCTCTCGAGTGTTCTGTCTCTCTCTTAAACGTTCATCTATACGAGAGATGAACGAAATTAAATCCTCTAAATTCTCAGGGAGTTCTCTGGTAGCAACCTCATCAAGGATTACTTCAGATAAGCCATTCAAAAATACATCCATATACGCCTGCTCATTCCACTTGACCTCTGACGCCAGAGACCTGAACTCTAGTGCGTAATCCACCAGTGTTCGGTTCTCCTGTTTCAGACGCAACAGTAATCTGGCTGCATTAACCTTTCTACATGGAGGGTCAAATGTTCTTCTAAAAGCAGCTACAAAGGCGTTATAGTTATAAACTAATGGGTTATCGTTCTCCCATAATGGGTTGGCCCATCTCAGAGCTTTCTCAATAAGTAGGGTGATAATAAATCCTACCTTTGCCCTATCTGTAGGATAAGAGCGAGGTTGCAATTCAAAATGGATACTAATTTGGTTTAAGAAACCACGACACTTCTCAGGAGCCCCACCATAGCATACTGGGGGGGGGGTAATGCGAGAAGAAGCACCCACTGTGGCTACCTCTAGACCTGAACCGACAGGAGAAACAGGGGTATTACGTATCTCCTCTGGTGGGTTATTGGCACGAGATAATAGAGCCTGTAGCGCAAGCGCCATCTGATCCATTCTGTGATCCATGGCTTCAAACCTAGGATCAGGAGAAGCAAGCTGACTGTTTGTACTTGCAGGATCCATTGGCCCTGTCGTAATGTCAGGATCGGGACAGGGATCCAACACGCAGAGTACAAACAGTAGCCAGATACGTATACCGGACCTTAGAATGGCCGGACTAACGTAAGTAGTACAGTATAGAATGGTCAAAGACAAGCCGAGGTCGAGGGTAACAGAAGACAGGTAAGCGAGAGACAAGCCGAATCAAGGGTAACAGAGATAAGCAGAGTAAGGTAAACAAGCCGGGTCAAAACCAAAAGGGATAATAGAATACACAAGCACTGAGTGACTAGAACAAGCTAGAACCACGACAGGGCAATGAGCTAATGAACGAAGCTCTGTTAAATACCCTGTTCAGAGCAGTAACCACCCTCCGAGGCGTCCTGATTGGTCCTGCAGCAATTGAGTGACAGGTCGTTCCGGAGGAGTGTCCTGATGACAACTTCCTGCCTAGATGCTGTAAAAGGCAGTCACTCCCTCGCGGCCGGCCTTGCATGACCGGATAGACCGTGGGGAAGGGAGCCATCAGGCCGTCTGGATGGAGGAACAGCTAAGTCTCTACCTCTTTCGGAGGTAGAGACCGCAGGTACCCTGACACTCTGAGACTGCTCCAGACCACAGGGATACGTAACTGTACAATCTATCTTGAAACTTCTCCTCCATTTTCCGAGTTCCTTTGTAGATAGGGTCGCTGTACGGGTACTAGCGTTGCCCTCAATTTGTACTCCAGGAATTGATGTTGCCTGTAGCTGTCCCTCTGGTTGTAGGAACGATCCCGCCGCTTGCCACCAATTGTTGCGGACCGTTTCAGCATAAAAGGGAATAAAATCCGTTTAGGCGATAATCCCCTTTTTGAGAGACAGGCACAGCTACTGCAGAACACCAAACTCCCGAACTGGATACAAGATAACACTCCGAACTGGAACAGCTGAACAAGAAAAGCATACAATCCGCTTACACTCCTGGCAGTCAGCTTACAATCCAATTCCCTCCAAGAACGAGACGACACTTCATTTTGAGGGTTAAACAGGAACTCATCCAGCCTGGCTTTTATTTCCAACTCACACATACAGGCCACACCCAGGGGGAGGCATAAAAGAACCAATGACATAGATGTTACATCCCACACATCCCCTCCCCTTAGTGTGACACATAATCCCATTATGCATACAGTTTAAAAATATACTTTTACACAACTTTCATAACTTTAAAACCATACATCACATTCACATACAAATACATATCCACAATCAATCCATTCAGGGGAACAACATATTAAAAAATGGCATGGATCAGACCAGGGGTTCAAAAGTTAGTAAAGTATCTTTTAAAACCCCTAGCTTTCCAGCTTCCTTCTCTGTGCTGGAGAAGTAATCCAATTACCTCCCAGCACAGAGACAGACTCCATTAACCACATGGTTACAGAAAGACATAAAAACACTTTAAAATACAGAAAGTTACCTTTTATCCATAACACACGGACATTTCACATATCCCCAGATAGCTGGGATCTGAGCGCACAAAACTACCGAATAGCGCGCAGATCCTATTCACACAGTACAATTGCCATGGAGCTAAAGTCTTTCCCATAGTCTTTCATTATATGAATAGGCTCCATGGTATAGCTATCCGGGGTATCACATTCACATAAAGTCTGGTCCATAGTCCAAAGGCAGCAGGCGGGCAACCAGGCTTCTCCAGTTCACAGTGGCGAAGTTGGTTTCGCCACACTAGCATATTTAGGTTATGTGATGGGATCCTCTATCAGGTTGATTTGAGGCAGTATGTATGGGCTAGCTAGAGTGGGTGGATGCGGGGTTTTAACATTCTGGATGCTTGTTAGTAACGAGTGAGTGACGTGAGGGTGGTTGTAGAGTGTTGGTTTGTAGCTTCTTAGCTCATGAGGGTCGGGTGTGAGGCAGTCGTTTGGGTAGCCAAAGTGATGGAGTAGGTGGTGTCAGGAGGACTATTTGGTTCCCCAAAGAGGTAAGTGCCCCTAACCAAGGGGGCATCGGGGGAGGGGGGGGGTTGGGGGAAAGGGGTTGTACACCTCTGGTGGGTGTGCCTAATGTGTATGTCCATTCGAGACAGGGCTTAAACTGCTCCCAGTAAGGCCTGGCCATGTAAAGAATGAGTACCAAAAGGGTAACATGTTAGTATTTTGGCAACAGAGAGAACTAAAGCAAAAAGTACAAATACAGGACATAGATGAACTGTTGCAGGTTGCTTCCAAGCGTGGAGCGGTGTCTTCTCCCTGATCAGTCAGGTGGCTGGTGTGAGTCTTGGTGTGCTTCATGGCACAAATGGTATTGCTGCTTCTGGGTCCCAGGCTTGGGTGAGAGGTGTAGTAGATGTGGTCGGTGTGGCGTCTGTAAGACCCAGACCCTGGCGCAGTGCCTCTGCTTCAGATTCCGCTGAGAGCTTGTGAACAGTTCGGTTATGGGATACAAGAAGAGATCTTGGCGTCCCCCATCGGTATGTTACTCCTGCTGAGCGTAGGTGGCTAGTGAGGGTTGCCAATGATTTACGCCATTGTAGCGTGGCCTTGGTAAGGTCCTGGTAGAATGTTAGATGCGAGTCCTCAAACAACAATGGAGTCTTGCCCTTCACTGCCGCCATGATGCAGCTTTTGTCTTGGGGTGACAAGCACTGAACAATTACATCGCCCGTGATTGGGGTCGAGGTCTTGGTGATGGTAGGTAGGCGGTACAGTCCTGCCATGGTGAACTTTTTGGCTAGGGCCGCAGGTAATAGAGTGGCAATGAGTCTCCTCATATAGTGGGGTAATTCCTCCGTTGTGATCGTGGGGGGTACCCCTCTGATTTTAACATTGTTGCGGCGGTGTCTGTCTTCCTGCGCGGTTATTTGTAGCGCCATGTTGTGCTGTGCATTTTGGAGTTGGTGCATTGCGCTTTGCATTACCGTTAGTTCACCGCGTATTTTTCCCATGTCCCCTTCAGCAGCAGTCGTCCTCTCACTGATCTGTCTTATGCTTGATTTTAGGGTAGCCATGTCTGCAGTGAGGAGCCTCTGTATTTCTAGCAGTGTATTCTGCATGTTATGGAGGTCCTGCTCTGTGGCAGGGGCTGTCCCCCCAGGGATGTCTGTGGAGGTAGTCTGTGCTTCCCCTTGTGTTGCTGGTGGCAGGTTGGGGGTTAGGCTTGGCATATTTGGAGTTGTTGGGAGGTTTGGACCTTCAGGGCTGTCGGTGGTCGCCATTTTGGTTGGTACTTGCCTCATGAAAGTGCCGATGTCCCGCTGCTCTGCGTTGTTGCCAGGCTGTGGCTTCTGAAATCTGCGTCCCATTGCTGGCGGTAGGTGTGTGTGTGCTGGGATGCGGCAGTCAGGCGTGTCAGCAGCACTGTACAGGCTCCGGTTGCAGAGGAGCCCCTCGAGGTACGCGGGCGCCTGTGAGCAGTAGGCCCCAGACCTGCGTTTCAACTTCCCCTGCTTTGGGGAGTATAGGAAAGGCATCAACGGATGCTGCAGGGGGTCTCTGTTCCGTTCCCGCAGGTTTTGGAGCCGGATGGGTCTGGTAAGCAGAGGGATTATGCTGGATTTTAGTGCCCGGTCCGGAGCTATCAGAAATGGCATCTTTCCTGTTTCGCGGTTAGGCTCCGCCCCCGAAAATCATTTTTTACCACATACTTTGGCATATATTGGTGGAAAAATGGAGGCATGCTAAGGCACAATATGCACCTTATGAGATACCCTGGAGTGTCTACTTTTACAAATGGTAGGCCTTTGTAGGTTGTTTTTCTTTTTTTTTATTCTTTATTTTGGTTGTGCAGGTGGTTACAATATTTCCATAAGCGCCACAACAGCGTATTTCAGTTTTCATACAAGTTAAACAGTGGCATAATAATTTTGCACAATTTTTGTATTTAACATGCTTAACTAAACAGTGGATTCATCAGAGTACTGGTGAATGAAATAAAATAAAATAGATGAAAGTTACTGGATGCTTAACCTTGCAAGGTTGCCTATGCTATTGTAGAAATTGCATGAACACTTTTACAACAGAGTAACATCTGGCTACACAGTAAAGAGAAGTAATTATGCTATGAATGCTAAGGTAATAGGAATAGCTTTACATGTAATTAAGAATTCAAGACACAATATATATAGGTATAGCTTGGTAGAGTGGTAACGATTAGTAGTACCTCGTTATTTGTAGTAATAATAGATTATAACAGTAAGACATACGGCATATATTTAAACCCCAGAAACCCAACATACCCTGTCACCTCTGCAGCCTAGGCTTCACTAATCAGACTATGTGTAGATAAGGCATTGTAGGGCAGCTAACGTAGTTACTTGCTTGACAGAGCAGTAGATTATTACTGAAGAGGGTTAGGAGGCGCCCTCACACCACAGCGAGGTACTCCTGGTGTTAGTATAAGGACTGCATGCGTGTCTTACAGAATTACTAATATGGCCTGATGCCCTCGTGTGGGACGTAGAGATCGCCTTAGAGGTTGAAATAATCACCAGGTGGCGTTGTCCGCAGCCTTGTGCTGCCTTGACAATTAAAGGGAACTCTCCTGGAGCTCAGGCCACTTCTCCCCATGGGCAGGGCCAGTGCGAGGGTAGTTATTGAAAGATATTAACATGAACATATGGAGGCAGCTAAGCACACGTGGACATCAAGTTAAGCGGTGGGCTTGGCCATCTGGGGCGTTTTAGCGGTTTGGACAGGGCGCCACTATAGTTTAGGTGGAGAGCAAAAACATGTTTAGTTTTGGGAAGCCCACTTTATAAACACTATAGAAACATAAGAAAAACACAATAAAGTAAAATAAGACTTATGATGCCACAACGGCGTGGGTAAGCAGTTAACCAAACATGTTGTAACAATTGTTAGGCATTAGTGCAGGTTGCACATTGTTATATGTGTATTGCTGTCACCTGTCTGGTGGTTACTCCGTTACGGAGCATGAAAGGTGTGGTACGAGGCCAGTTTGCGCAGTACAACATGGGTAATATGAGGTAAAAACTAGAGCTGAGAACGTTGCTTACCAGGTTGGCAGTGCTAGTACCGCTCGGGTGTGCGTTCCTGTTAGACAACCCGCACTTTTTTTTTTTTTTTTTTTTTATTCTTTATTTTTGTTGTGCGGGTGGTTACAGTATGTTTAGTGATCGCCACAACAGCGGTTCACATGGTTCACAACAGTTTGACAGTGGCATGAGAGTACGCACAATTTTTGTTATTTTTAAAACATGCTTAACCAAACAGATAAAAAGGTTGATAAAATTAGATGAACTCAAATATTATAAGGTATACTGACGATTAGTTGTCAATCCTATTTTGCTGTATTGTATAAGTCATAGTGTAGGGGCACAAATAGCATATTAGCAGTAACTACTTGAGAGAGTGTGCCTCAGAGAAGTACTATGTGTATACAGGCTGGGGGACAACATATAACCAACATTTAACATTGCTAAAGCCTGCCACTGCTGTGTAGACATATTTCTATCCACTCAGGGCCTAGCCTGCTCTATTGGAAATGATTCAACTAAGTATTAGGGCACTAGAAACAAGGTACCACAAACAACGTTATACTGGCAAACTGGCGGTGGCCTGAAAGAATAATAGACTATGATATAGGCATTAAGAGAGTATAAAGTCACTCGTTTATCAGTTGCTGGGTGAGGTAATCGCTGGGGCATGGTTTGGTAATTACGGTATGGCATAACTGGACAAGATGGCGTCCATCAACATGGCGGGCTCCGAATTTAGTTGCAGTGTCCGCTGTGCTGGGAGTGTCTGCGGTTCAGCCAATCCCCCGGATCGGGAAGTCCGCTGTACATGGAAAACGGTAAGTTGGGTAAGAGCGATCATAGGCGGGCCTTCCCGGCTGGCCTTGTCGGATCCTTTTCGCTGCCTGTGTAAGCCCGTTTAGGTAAGGACGTTGGTTCTTCAGGGTCCTCTTGTGGATCTGTGGCTGTATACTGGACGGCGGTGTCGGTAGTTTCGGTCGGGTGACAGCCGCCTCTCTGAATGGTCGCGTGTGTTTCATGAGTGAGCGGTGGCGGCGTCTTCGGCGCCATTTATAGGGCTGCCTCGCCAGGCGTCGCGGCAATGTAGCGACTGGTACCTGGATGGATCTTGGTGGGCGGTTAAGCCGTGAGGGTAGTGAGGCTTCCTTTTGGTCCCGAGTCTTGTGTGGGGTCGGCCTCCTGATGCTAGGAGCTCGGGTACCTGTCTTGCAAGTGTCCATTTTGTGAGTGGGGGTCTTCCCCTTCTTCTCCTTGCTCACATGAGTCGGTCTCCGAAGCGCTCCGCCAGGCGAGGCATCCTCTTGCGGAGACCACAGAAGAGCCACCATTTTTTCCCAGACTGCCCGGAACATACGTTCATATCGGAGCTCAGTCTCCCTCCTGATTGAGTGCGTGGCAGTGGAGCGCGGGTCAACCGCCATTTTGCAGGCCTCCCTCACGGTTGCTGGGCTTTGTGGCTCTGTCGCTTGAGCCCTGTGTGGCCGGTTGGTCTTGCAAGGCTGGACCGGGATATCCCCCGCCGGTCCAGGGGGGGGGGAACGGTGGCTCAGAGACTTGTCCTCCGATGTCGGCAGCAGGATAGCAGCCGCCTCTCCTGCTCCCATTAGGTCAGTAGGCCTCACCGGGGTGTACGGTGTAGATCGGGTTGATTGTCGCTGGAGTTGCATCTTTTTGTTTGTCCCGACTTCCCCCAGCACCCGGTGGCCCTTGTCTGGCTTTTAAACGCCGTTTCAGTAGGGTTTTAACGATTATTCAGTCGCTGTGTGCAGGAGCTGATGAAGGTTGCTGCCGCTCAGCTCAGCGGTTCGGCCCCGCCCCCGACAACCCGCACTTTTTAATGTAGCAGAGAGCATGCTAGATAGGTCGCATATTTTGGGGTGTCATACGTAATGCTAGTTAACCTGTACATTGTGTGTTGGAACCGAATAACCAGCTCAGAAAAACCTTGCCCATAAAGTGTCTTTGTAGGTTTTTTTTTAAACAGTCAAACTGTTATAATGCCCCAAATGGAAGCATAGGCTCATTAAATCCGTCTCTCAAAACTCTACTGTGAATACTGAAAAGGGCAGGTCTCTTGTATGGCACTGTAGCTTCACGAAATAGTGCCAAAGACATACAATGGGGGTGTCCTTTTACTCAGCTGAGCATAATTTGGGGGGATTGAACTTAGTGGCACATATTAAATATACAAAATGCCCAGCAAAAATGCAATCCGTATGTGAAAATGCACAAAATTATTTTTGACCACATACTTTGGCATATATTGTGTACCAGCAGGTGTAGTGGTAATGAGCGTTTTTAAATGTATTTTTTAACTTTTTAAAACTTTTTTTTACTTTTTACAACTATTTTTTAAACTTTTGTTTTGCTTATTAATTTTTTTAAAGTTTCCTAAACTTTCTTAAAACTTTTTTTTACAGATTTAACATTTAAGCTTTTTTTTTTTTTTTTTACCGTTAACCCCTAACTAGCAGTAAGCAGCACTAACAGTAAATTCCCCATTTTCCCATAACTCCCACCTACCCCAGCTAGCAAAATATTTAATTACACAATATTTAAATTAGTTAAATAAATAAATGTAACCCCTGAGGGTTAAAAAATAAAAGTTAATCGTCAGGGGTTAAAAAAAATTAGATCACAGTATAATACTGTGATCTGTATTTTGATCACTGTAGGCAGTGATCGACTGGCAGGGAAGGGGTTTAATTTTTATTTGGACTGGGTAAAGGGGGGTGTTTTTTTATTTTTTACTTAAACGTTATTAAAACTTTTTTTAACTTAATTTTTTAACTTTTTAAAGCTTATTTTAAAACTTTTTTTAACATTAACCCCTAGTTAGCTTAATACTAAATCCCCCAATTTCCCACTAACTTCCACACTCCCCAGCTAGCTAAATTTATAATTTTAAAATATTTAAATTAATTAATAAAATAAATTTAACCCCTGAGGGGTTAAAAAAAAGTCAGATCATAGTAAAATGCAATTCCTGCCAATTGATCACTGCAGTCACTGATCAATTGGCAGGGAGGGGGTTATTTTTTTTATTAAACTGGGTAAAGGAGGGTGGGATTTTAATTTAACTTTATTTTATTTTTTTACAGGGGGCAGGATCAGTGAAGATCCATCTCCCTGCACTTCAAAGTAAACCCGGAAGTGCAGGGAGGCGGAAGGTGAGTATACACAGCACATGTGCTCGCTCTGACATGCTGTCAGAGCGGGCACATGTGCTCGGACAGCGCTCTAATACAGAGGCAGACCGGAGCACCATTAACCCCGCGATCGCCACGATTGCGGCGATCTGGGGTTAGTTTTAACGGGTGACGGACGAGGTCCGTCACTCGTCGTTATGGCAATCCCCTGAGTGACGGACCTCGTCCGTCACTCGTCAATAAGGGGTTAATCGTGTATGCCCATAATGTCCCCACCGACTGCCACCCTAAGTGAGTTCTTTATTCACCTTGTGATTTGTGCTTGACATGCACCCCTCTTATTTGTAATAGTGTTAAATGTAATATGTGTAATAGTGAATGCTTCAATTTTTACCCCATTCAACCTTACACCAGCATGCCTTTTTTGCCTACCTTACCTCTCTCGATCAAATGTGTGAATATGTAAGCGTGTTTTAATGCATATGTTGGTACTCTTGAAGGCATTTTACCTAGTAATGTGCCATAGTAGTCACACGTAGATATTATTGTTTTTGCACTGCATGACGGATGGATAGATACGTAAACAATAAATATTACAGTTGTAGTTTTTGAGTAAAAGCTTTTTTAATCAATCAAATTAAATTATTTTGTGAAATTTTCTAACATACTTGATCATTGAAATCTCTGAGTAGAAAGGCTTTATCAGCAGACAGAGATAACATATATTGGAAACTATTAGTGACTCAAGCTTGCTCTTTCTTCATTATTGCTACAATGAATTACATTTCAGAGCTTTGTTACTGTAACACGTTAAATACTGCATGTTGCAATGAGAAAAGTGCAGGCAATTGCGACAAAGACCAGTTGTGAAAAAGTCCTTGTATTTAGTAAGATTCATTAGTATTTTAGGTTTGTAGCAAAATTGGTACGGTATATGTCAAATTATCAACAGATAATACCTAAAGTTATTTAGTAGATGTAGAATTTAGTGTCTCCACCCCCCTCCCCCCCCCCCAGTGGCGGTTCATTCATAGGGTCACTTGCAGCAGCGCCCCGCCAGTTTTTATGTGGAAAATAAAATTATTTGCAGACGTTTAGAACCATTAAGATTTTTTTCCCGAGGGTGGGTGTGTGAGGGGAATAAGCTAAACAAAAAAACAAACAAAAAAAAACACACCAGCCATTGCCTCAAAAAAAAAAAAAGATCATATTGTTAGCTAGAGTTAACAGTGAATCTGGAGTGGCTGACATGTTTTATAACAACAGCAACACTTTGTCATCGCAGGCGCACTACTGAATTTGATATCAGTAAAGGGAGAGCTAGAGGCTCAGGGATAGAGAACTGGAGTTAGACAGAGACAGTTGGAGCCCAAACGTGGCTCTCTAATTAGAGGAGTTTGGACTCACTTTTTCTTTTTTACTGTTACAGGTAAGATTCATCTGTAGGAAACGGTTACTGATTGCACAAGGTTTGCTTTCCTGTTGGTAATTGGCAAAGCATTTGATTTGCTAGGTGTTTGCTATTGATTGTTGGTTAATTAGCTTTTGTTTGCAAATAAGCATAGGTCTACCCAGTGTTAAACATTCCTAGTGGGTGGTGATTTTAGGAGTTATATAAGGGTTGTGGCCATTAGTTTGGCTAATAGAGCTTGGTTGCTTCTTCAAAGTGTGTGATTAGAGATATTCTGGAGATATACTGGAGGTAATCTGAGGTATACTGGAGGACAAAAAAATACAAAATGTAAGATTTGTTTGATTTAAATTATTCACCTCATTAAAATGGCAGACTTAGTTCAGTGTAATGGTTGTTATGCATTTGTTTCACGTTCCACTTTTTGGAGATTTGGATGCTGTCTAATCTGTAGACAGTTCTCAATATTGCGGCAGGAGATTGTATTTTTGAAGTCTGAGATTTGTAAATTATCTGGTAAACAAACTCAGGTTGGAACTGCTGCAAAGCCACTGCCGCAGAGACGTACTAGGAATGGCAAAATGGTAGATTTAGAGTTGTGGATAAAAGGCATATTGCACAGTCTGTTGCTCTACATAATTCATTTTCAGCACTTTCAGAGTATAATGGTGTTATGGAGACAGGCTCAGACACCAAGTGTAGTGGTGTTATGGAGACAGGCTCAGGCACTGAGGGTAGTGGTGTTATGGAGACAGACTCAGGCACTCATCAAGTGTAGTGGTGTTATGGAGACAGGCTCAGGCACTGAGGGTAGTGGTGTTGTGGAGACAGGCTGGGGCACTGAGGGTAGTGGTGTTGTGGAGACAGGCTTGGAGACTATGGTGAGGCCTAATAGAAAGCAGTTGTTGGTGGGGGATTCTATCATAAGACATGTGGAGCTGGTCAATAGTGGTCTTGTGAGATGTCTTCCCGGGGCTACTGCTCACAGAGACAGGAGACGTATTTGTAATATTGTTAAGCGAGCAAAGCAGGAAGGGGAATTGGATGTACTTGTCCATCTAGGGTCAAATGACTTGGCTTGCAATGAGGTTTCAGGGGTAATTACTAAATGTAGACATTGCTTACCTAGATTTCAGTATGGCTTTTAACACTGTTGCACATAGAAGGCTTATCAATAAACTGCATTCTTTACGTTTGGTTTCCAATATTGTTGAATGGGTAAGGCAGTGGCTGAGTGACAGGCAACAGAAGTCAATGGAGTATATTCAAAGCATGGGCTTGTCACCAGTGGTGTACCTCGGGGATCTGTACTTGGAGCCATTCTCTTTAATATTTTTATTAGTGATATTGCAGAAGGTCTTTATGGTAAGGTATGTCTTTCTGCTGATAATCCTAAGATATGTAACAGGGTTGATGTTCCAGGAGGGATAAGCCAAATGGCAACTGATTTAGGTAAACTAGAAAAATGGTCAGAGTTGTGGCAACTGACAGTTAATGTGGATAAGTGCAAGATAATGCATCTTGGACATAAAAACCCAAAGGGCAGAGTACAGAATATTTGATAGAGTCCAAACCTCAACATCTGAGGAAAGGGATTTAGGGGTGATTATTTCTGATGACTTAAAGGTAGGCAGACAATGTAATAAAGCAGCAGGAAATGCTAGCAGAATGCTTGGTTGTATTGGGAGAGGTATTAGCAGTAGAAAGAGGGAAGGCTCATGACATTGTACAGAACACTGGTGAGACCTCACTTGGAGTATTGTACACAGTACGGGAGACCGTATCTCCAGAAGGATAGTGATACTTTATAGAGAGTTCAGAGAAGGACTACTAAACTGGTTCATGGATTGCAGGATAAAACCACAAGGAAAGGTTAAAGTAAAAGAGGAGACTATATTTAAAAGAAGAAAAAATACCAGAACAAGAAGACGTAGTCTTAAATTAGAGAGGCGAAAGGTTTAAAAATAATATCAGGAAGTATTACTTTACTGAGAGGGTAGTGGATGCATGGAATAGCCTTCCAGCTGAAGTGGTAGAGGTTAACACAGTAAAGGAGTATAAGCCTGCGTGGGATAGACATAAGGCAATCCTAACTATAAGATAAGGCCAAGGACCTATGATAGTATTTAGAAAATTGGGCAGACTAGATGGGCTGAATGGTTCTTATCGGCCATCACATTCTATGTTTCTAACACAGTCACCCCACACACACACACACTGTTACCTTCCCACACACTGTCAACCACCACACACTGTTACCCTTCCAAACACTGTCACCCCCAACAAAACACTGTTACCCTCCCACACACTGTCACACTGCCACACATTGCCTCCGCCCAACTCACTGCTACCCTTCCAAGCACTGTTACTCCTCCACACACTATCACCCTCCCACACACTGTCAATCCTCTAAAACAGACTGTCACACTGCCACACACTGCCTCCCCACAAACATTGTTACCCTCCCACGCACTGTCACCCTCCCAAACACTGTTACTCTCCCACACACTGCCTCCCCACAGACACTGTTACCTCCCACACAATGTTACCCTCCCACACGCTATCACACTGCCTTCCCACACACACTGTCTCCCCCTCACACACTGTTACCCTCCCACACTCTGTCACCGTTCCACACACTGTCACCCCTCCAAAACACACTGTTACCCTCCCACACACTGCCTCCCCACACACTGTTAGCCTCCTACACACGGTCACCCTGCCATAAACTGCCTCTCCCACACACTGTTATCCTCCAACACACCGTTTCCCCCAAACACAGTTATCCTCCCACACACAGCCATCCTCCCACACACTGTTACCCCAACACATTGTCACCCTCCCACAGACTGTCACCCCTGCCACATTCACACATTAATCCCTACTAATCCTGTCACACTCACCCCTTCAATCATGCCACACTCACTTCCCATCATACAGCGGTAAACAATGCCAGACACATCCAGAAATACACACAGCCAGATACACATTGTAACTACATGTCTGTATTTGTCAATGTGTGTTTCTCTGTGCATCAATGTGTTTGTGTGTGTATGCATGTTCATGTATCCAAATCTGTCTGTGTGTTTGTGTATTTGTTTGCAGTCCCTGCATTGGCTTCCAGTTAGATATAGGGCTCAATTTAAAATTCTGGTGCTTGCTTACAACTCCCTACGTTATGCTGCTCCAACCTACCTATCCTCCCAAATACACAAGTGTGTCCCGTCGAGGCCCCTACGCTTTGCCAAAGAACTACGTATATGCTCTGTCCGTACTCCCACCTCTAACGCTCGCCTCCAAGATTTTTCCAGGGCTGCACATCTCTTTTGTGGAACTCACTTCCCTTCTCCGTAAGACACCCAGTCTCCACTCATTCAAAAATCATTGAAAACTAATTTCTTCAAGAAAGCATATCAATTAAACTGTTTTTTATCCCCCACCCCCATGACTCCTCTCCTGTAACTGTAAAACATTACCTACTTTTCTAACAACCTACTTCGTACCTCTACTTTTACCTTTTGTGTCACTATACCCCACTCCCTCTGGAATGTAAGCTCATTGAGCAGGGCCCTCACCCTCTCTGTTCCTGTACGTCCAGTTGTCTGGTTAAAATTACATGTCTGTTATTCCACCCATTGTACAGCGCTACGGAATCTGATGGCACTATAAAAATAATAAAATAATAATAATATATGTGCGTGTAATAGTGTGTACATGTGTGCTTATATTAGTATGTGTGTGTGTCTATGGTTGCAATGTGAGGGTGGTATGGAATGGACAATGCAAATGTAAATTGCCAACTTGGCAATAACGTATATACTTATGCAATACATGGAGCAACACATTTAAAGAACATTTAGATAATATATATGTGAAAGTATTATAGAATATGTGGGGGAAATGTAAATAACACTGTTTTCTTATCTGTAACTTTATTATTTGTTAAATTATTTTTTTAAAAAGCTTTCTTGCCCAGACAAAGTGTTTTATTTTTTTTTCCAATAACACCTTCACTGGAACTTATGTTTACATGATTGCCAGGATTTCCAAGCATACACCTCAATTGTGTATACATTTTTTTTGCATAATTGCAAATTAAACTTGTTTAACGCAAATTTATTTTGTTTTAAAATTATACCGTAACTGCAGACAGAGAGCTCACAACGCAGAAGAACAGGGAGTCTCGACACTGCAAGCCTCTGAACAATGAATACAGAGACTAGCTGTATTCATCCAGCCTTCAGTATAACTAGTTCCTCATATACACACCATGCAACCCCTATTTTGTTCACTATTGTTTTTGGGTCATGTTTGAGTTTCAAAGTCTAGAACCACCACTGCTGGAGCATTGTACATAGACATTATATTGTGTGGGTATCTCTGCATTGAAGCTCTATGTATCCATCACAATGACCTTGGCTGTGTGGAATGGTTGTGGCTATTCCTTATTTTGCCAGCACTGCAGATTGTATTTTTGTAGTCTGCCTATCTCTATGTATTAAATGGGTTTCTTTGCGTTGGGCCAAGTTCTGTGTATTGTATGACTACCTCTGTTTCATTCTCAGCTCTTTGTATTGTATTGGTATCTCCTTACTGGACTTGTGTCTTTGTATTGTATAGGTTACTATGTATTGTACCTGGCTCTATGTATTGCAGGCATCACAGTATTATATCTAGTCATTGCTGTCCTGTCACTAACACCTATCTCCTTAGTGGTGGAATTGGAGTTCCATAATGCAAAGGCATATAGGCATGTTTGCACCCATTTAATTATTTTAGCGATGTTATGGTGGGGAGGGGTATCAAGATATTTAAATCATATGACTATACCAAGGGATGCCCCTAATGGCTCTACTACTAAGAAACCTGCCTTCTCCTTTGATATCCTTATGTAGACAATGGGGGTGTCTTCTATAACTTTTCATTGGACTAGCCAAATAGGATATTCCCTAGTTGGAGTAGAACTGCATCTCCTAAGATATATAGCTTGTTGCCTAGAGTGCCCCTGCAACATATCCCTTTTTAAAATCAACATGTTTAGGAAGGTTTAATATAAACCAGGCCCTTCTTGGTGACTGCCCCCATCTCTGTCAATTTAGTCTGGATGACATTGATTGGCTAAAAGTGTTGAAGGCAATTTAGCCCAGCATTCTCTAATTCTCCTTCCTGGTTGGATGAAACTTGCATAGATTATCCAGAAGTGTTAATTCTCAATTATTAATGAAATTAAGATGGTGGTTGTACCTGGGTGTCGAGAAGAGCCATAGTTTTTAAACCATATTCAAATGGTGGACTGCCTAAGGACACATTCTGCATATAACCTCAAAAGCACGCTTTAGTAGTAGTATTGTTGTTTAGTGTGCCATTTAACCTGTATCTGCTTTAGGTGGGATACTTTACATTTTCAGAGTTTTTTGCCTTTCAAACCATATATTTGTGTTTTGTGGAAAAATTTACTCAATCTTATGTCTTTTATGGCTGCCATACACGATCAACCTTGTTTATCTTTATTTAGAATATACAAAGACAATCTTTTGGATGAACAGCAAAAACCAAATGTGAGGAAGGCTGAACTTGATGGACACGTCTCTTTTCATCTGACATTTTTTACATTGTTTATTCAGAACATTTTTTAAAATTTTTTTTAAATTCTTTATTTTTGGTGCATGTTGCGTAAAACATAGCATAACATACACAGGTGCCACTGCCTTGTGGTCAAAGAGTAACAGTTATACATCAGGTATGGCATTCAATATATTTGCACATTTTGTTGAGGTGGTGGACTGTGTATTCAGAGCATTTTAAGTACACAGTATTCATATAAATGTATATACATTACATAAGCAGAAAATGAAACATGGGGCTAAGTGCAGAATCCTGTAATAGTACAGCTCAGTTGTTGACCTGAACTACTGATTTGAAAATGCATCTAGATCGTTAAAGAATTACCTGCTTGATGTGTGCTTCACAAATCTTTTTATTTCCATCTCTGTATGTTTTGAGTCTGGAAGACTTTGAGTGCAGGCTGTAGTATAAATGGGAAATATTACTGGCTCTCATTCCCAAAATACAGACAGCTGCAGTCAAGAGGGAGATATACTAATAGGGTGCTAAAATGGTCAAAAATGACCCTTGCATTGTCAGCCTGTAGTATGTGAAGGATTCATACCCCTAGCTCACACTTCTACATTTACACCGTAGCCAGAAATCCCTCCGTGAGCGGAAGTCAAGTCACAGAGGTAATCAGCGCCGAGGACAGTTTGTGGCAAAAGCATCTGTTAATTCTGGTAATGATTTTACACCCAGATGACTATGACTCAATATGCACAGCTGCTTTAGATCATAGCCAAATTAAGCAAGGGCTATAACTTGTGTTATTGAAGGGCTGTGTCTGTGAAACAATCATTACACATGACAGGGGCTAACCAAGGTTCAACTCACAAGTAGCCCAATCTTATTTAAACTAATAATTTACCACTCACTGACAAAATGCAATATGCAATATGGTTGCACATATTTGGACCGATATACTATTAAAATTATGAAATACTTTTTTTCATTTTTTGTATGTGTAGGTTGTTTTTTTTTTTTTTGCACCTGTTCTGTCAGTTGTATAGATCAAATTATTGCACAATTAGAGTTGATAGATTAACCATATTTTTCTAAATACCTATCACATGTTCAGCACATGCTGCAAGAGGCAATTCAACCAACCAATCAAAGCTGTTCCTTTGGTTTGTCCTTATTAACAAATTAATTACGCCTCTTGCTGCAAAATATCTATGAATTGTATATGGGGCAGAATTTTTTATGTGGCACCATGGACAGAGCTCCAGCTGCAATAGTCACAACTTCGCAACAACCTTGACTTAAATGAGTTTCATACAATTGGTTATAATAAAATACAGACAAACTGTTTTTTGTGAATTAGTGAAAATATAGATGTACTTTTCCTGTTTAAAAGCATGCTGGTTTTGGAAGGTCTAATTGCAAGCTGTTCCTCACAATGTAGAAGTCCGTTTTGAACAGACGCGCAGGCAGCTGAGGGCATTTCCAGACAATAGAATTCAGGAAGCCCTTGGAAAACGTTTAACACATTTATCTCACAGGACATAACAAGAGCAAGAACATATTATTTAGGAATCGTAAAATGCACATTACGTAATGTAGCTGTTAGATTCATTGTCAACTTGAGATTACATTTAGGATCCTTAAATTGTAGAATGCATTAAAGGGCCTCATCAAGCACCATAGGCACTACAGCTTATTGTAGTGGTTGTGGCAGAAGGAAGTCAAGAAGTCTAGAATTTCAAGTGGTTTAACAAAACAGGTATATTTTGCAGCAAGCAACCACAGGTGAAACCTCTCTGTTTGAGTACATTTCTCACTATCTAAGACAAACAGGAAATAAGTTGTGGATGTCTAAGTGTCTCACAGTGCAGGCATCCATGTTAATGACTTCCCAATCCTAAATATCAGCCAACCAAAAATTGCATATAACAATCTTATGTGCAATAAAGTGCACCACACCAGCAGTGTGAATAGTGTAAAAATAGTTACCACTTGAGAATAATGGGTACTGATTCCCGGTATCTCCTATAGAGCAACAGAAAAATAGAGAATAGAACATAGTGTGGTGCTTTAATATAAACTAAATAACTAGCTTTTAAAAACTAGCCTTAAAAAAACAGCTTTAAAAAAACTATAAAAAATACTCACAAACAGATGGGCACATAACTAAAGACATGCATAAATGCTCAATAGCAACATGACACAGTCCTACTGCCAGATATGGAGGATGTTCTTCCTTCTGGGGTATAAAGTTCTCAGTTCTCAAGTCCAGGCAAACCAGCCAAGTGTCACCTCCAAAGTAACAACAAATCAGGAATGTAGCGCTTATATAACGGAAAATGATTCACCTTTTGGGGTTTTTGGAGCAAAACTCCACTATCAAATCAACAGATAATAACCTATAAAAAATAAATCATACATAGTGTAGATCATATTACATACTTCAATTTATATTTAGTATAATTAGCGCACTCACAAACAGAGAGCTATGAACCCAGCTCTGGTGTGGATAATTTCTGGGTCCGTACAGGCGACCCACCCCTATTTTGATGTAAACTGGAGGTTTGTAAAACAGTAAAGGTACACCCAATTGTGCAATATTGCTTTAAATATTGCTGAACATATAATACACTTATCCCAAGTGAGTACTCACAAGTCAGGAGTCAGGATATACTGACTCACTTTGGCAGCGTTGTGCAGATTAGGGACTGCACTCCCTGATGAATATAACGATGCTAGGAACCAGGATCGGTAAAAACAAATCGATTTAACCCCTTAAGGACGCAAGACGGTTCAGGACCGTCATCGGCATTTTTCCCTTGCCGACCGACGACGGTCCTGAACCGTCCTAAATTTAAAATGTACTTACCCGATCGCCGTCGTTCCCCCGGCGGCGATCGGCGTTGCTCCCGTTGAGGGGAGACTGCCTGCAGCCCAGACAGTCTCCCCATGGCGGATTAGGACCCCTGGGGCCATGTGATCGCCTAACAGGGCGACCACATGGTCACAATAGGTGTCCTAGTCTCTGCCTGCAGGGGGACTGTCTGTGCTGACAGGCAGTCTCCCTGCAACTGTAAAATTAAAAAAAAATTAAAGTGAAAGTTAATAAAAAAATATATTATTATATATGTGTATATATATATGATATATAGACATATATTATACCTATATAATATATGTCTATATATCATATATATAATGTCATGCTAAGTGTATTTTTATATTAATATGTACATATATTAATATAAAAATACACTTATAATTAATTTACACACGTATATATATAATATATATAATAACTATATATATATTGTATATATATATTATTATAAAATACGAATAATAAATAATTTAAATTAAATTAAAAAAAATTAAAATAATAATAAAAATTTAAAAAAATTATATATCTATACGAAATGTTATTCTAACTGTATTTTGATATTAATATATATATATATTTATATCAAAATACACTTAGAATGAAATTGTATATATATCTATGTATATATAAATAAATAAAAAGAATACGAACTATTCATATGTCCATATACAAAATGACATAAATAATTATATAAATATACACGTAGACTTCAAATATATAAATATGCACATATATTTAAATTCTACGTGCGTATTTATGTAATATTTTTACATAATTAAGTTATTTTATTGATTGCAATTTAAGGGACCTGCCTGCCAACCCAGGCCGAAAGTCTAGAGAATTTAATTTGCTAGCACTGTATTTTACCCTGTAACGTTCTACGACACCCTAAAACCTGTACATGGGGGGTACTGTTTTACTCAGGAGACTTTGCTGAACACAAATATTAGTGATTCAAAACAGTAAAACATATCACAGCGATGATATTGTCAGTGAAAGTGACTTTTTTTGCATTTTTCACACATAAACAGCACGTTTACTGATGATATAATTGTTGTGATACATTTTCCAGTTTTGAAACACTAATATTTGTGTTCAGCAAAGTCTCCTGAGTATAACAGTACCCCCCATGTACAGGTTTTATAGCGTTTTTGAAAGTTACAGGGTCAAATATATGGGTCAAATATTTTTACATTGAAAATGGCCAGGTTGGTTACGTTGCCTTTGAGAGCGTATGGTAGCCCAGGAATGAGAATTACCCCCATGATGGCATACCATTTGCGAAAGAAGACAACCCAAGGTATTGCAAATGGGGTATGTCCAGTCTTTTTTTAGTAACCACTTGGTCACAAACACTGACCAAAATTAGCGTTCAATTTAGTTTTTTACTTTTTTCACACACAAACAAATATGAACGCTAACTTTGGCCAGTGTTTGCGACTAAGTGGCTACTAAAAAAGTCTGGACATACCCCATATTGAATACCCTGGGTTGTCTACTTTAAAAAAAATATGTACATGTGGGGTGTTATTCAGCGATTTATGACAGATAATAGTGTTACAATGTCACTATAGATACATTTTAAAAATTTATGTTTTGAAACCGCAATATCCTACTTGTACTTATAGCCCTATAACATGCAAAAAAAATAGCAAAAAGCATGTAAACACTGGGTATTTTTAAACTGAGGACAAAATTTTGAATCTATTTAGCAGTTTTTTTCATTCGCTTTTGTAGATGAATAAAAGATTTTTCACATAAAAGTCAAAAAACATGTATTTTTTTCAATTTTTCATCATATTTTTTCATTTTTTAAAAATTAAATTACATGAGATTATATAAATAATGGTATGTAAAGAAAGCCCCTTTTGTCCTGAAAAAAACAATATATAATTTGTATGGGAACAGTAAATGAGAGAGCGGAAAATTACAGCTAAACACAAACACCACAAAAGTGTAAAAAGATGCCTGGTCGCAAATGTACAACATCGCAAAAAAAGTCCAGTCCTTAAGGGGTTAATAGTACAATATAATATATAAAATAAAATAGTTTCAATGAGCTTTAAAAAGCCGGGATGCGTTTTGCCACAGCAAACGTGGCTTCTTCAAACCGGGTATAATCGATGAGTGTCCTAAAGTTCCCTATACAAGTTTAAATAGCTAAAAATGGCGGGCAAACAATTTGTGCACAATAATCGTCACACGTCAGTACCACCCACAGGTACGACGTGTGCGGTCCATGTCTCTTTTTCGTATCAGGTATCACAAAGGAGCCGAAATAGTTAAGTCCATTCTCTTCTTCACGGCTATGTTCATCCCTCTGTATAATAAGCTGCATGTATATATATAAAGTCCTGTTCAGCAGCATATTCACTTCGGGCTTGTCATTTCTTCTTTACGTGAGGTCTTCTGTTCAATGTCCACATATGCTCAATTAACGGAAGATAATATCCGCATATAAGGGAGAGAAAATAGAACAAAAAGGCAATATCAATTGTCTTATATAAATTGAAGTATGTAATATGATCTACACTATGTATGATTATTTTTTATAGGTTATTATCTATATCATTGGACCAGGATCCAGCGGGTACACCTCTCCTAGTCCAAAGAGCGAAACAGGCTGCTCTTACAAGAGCAATTGTTGTGATTCAAGGGAGTATAGTGATTATAGCAATCCCTTGTAGTGATATAGCTGTCCCCTCCACACAAGAGACAAGACTCAAGTTGAGGGCGAAGAGGAACTGAATTTTAATGGTGCCACACTGGCCTTTTATGCAAGTTTTCCAACAAGGGTCACACCCACGTGGACCTTGTTGGCACAGGGACACACGTTAACAAACCAATAAAAACAGCGTTATACAGTGAGACACTCCCATACAGTATACACAATCCTTCCCTTCTGCCTGGGAGATAATTTAGGCAGATAATGCATTAATTGAATTATCTCCAGGCAGAATTTTTTTTTTTTCTTATAAAGTCCCATAAGTACCCCAAAACACAACATATCCCCAAAATACATCCCCTTATAGCCCTGATCTGGGTAAACAACATATCCAAAAATCACCCAGATGAGATCAGGGGTTCAGAAATTTTATGGAAGTCATAGTTTTGCAGACTAAGTGCCGCTGGACGACCGACCGGGAACCACAAGGTTTTCATTCCGAAAATGATTTAAACCAAGTTTTAACAGGGGCCATAGTCACATGGTAGGAGGCTGGCAAGTATGCCCCTCCAAGAACCAGTGGTGAAGTTGCTTTCGTCACAGCTATGTTAGCTGTTCCTACTTCTACAGAGTGACTGTGCTAGTGGGTAATCCTTACTCTTAGAGTGGGTGGACTCCCTATGCGGTTCTATACCCAACCACAACAATACAGCAGTGAGGCCCTTACTCTTTGATCTCTCTATAAACAGAGGGTTGGACTCCTATTGGAAACCTGGATTTTAATGCTGGGAATCTCTAAGCTATTTAAAGTGAAGCATCTAGGATGCTTGGTTCAGAGCCCCAGACGAAGTTGCATCCTCTGCGCCGAAACGCGCATCTGGCACATTGTTTGTAGCACTTTCTTGCACAGATTCACTTCAGCACTATGATGGTTTAAGTTATCTTGATTTTCTTGCTGAAATGGGGGGACTTTAGGGAGCCTAGGCACCTGGTAACAAGACCTCCAATGTGTACATATGTTAGACTACCTGCTACTTGCTCTGCATGCATTATTTAGACGATAAGGCCCATCTGTCTGTTTCTTATAGTGGCCATTGTTTTTTCTGGTGCCCCTTTTGGATCCATATATCTTAAGGGGACCTAACCATAGTGTTTTAAAATGCAATGTGTTGCTTTTTATTATTAACTACTATCTGACTGGAAACCACCTGTAAAGCTGTCTCCTTAATTTAAATTCAATGATATTTTTCTCAGTTTGAGACACGTTGTAGCTCTTATTAGCCCTAAAAAGAAACCTACAGAACTCTAGTGAAGGGTACACAATCACAAAGACAAACTCTCTGCAGGAGAAAGAAATCCCAACCTAGGTCAGATAAATTAACCCTATCTTTAGCAAAGAGATCTGTACACTCCCCTTCCAGGGGGCAATGCCTTACCCCTACACTCTTCAATTTCCTAGTAAAATTGGGCAGCAACTTATTTACGGTCCCCCTGCTGTGTTCCACTGCCCAGACATCGCTCACATACTGACCTACTTGCCCAAAGATCCATCTCAGCCCACACTATTTTCACCCCATAGACTAGCTCCAAAATACACAGGATGCACTCCTGCATTAACTGTACCAACTGACTCTGTGGAATCAGCCCCATATCATTCCCCCCATCACAAATCACTACGATGTTGGGCGTGCTGCCCTTGCGAATGGAACGCAGCACTATAGGCAAAGCTTCTTCCCACCACATACCCTGGAGCCCAAAACACTTCACCTGCAACAGCTCCACAGGAAAGCCCAGCTGCAACCCCATAGTCTAAGTGCGGCTCTTCTTTCGGACAAGTGCACAAAGGAGTGTCTGATGGCACGTCTGGGCCATCATGAGCTTCAACCAAAGTGTGATGTCCATTTGATCCCACCGGCCACCGCATACCCCGTTTGGTCGCCATGCACTGACAAAATTGCTACTCATATTGCTACCAGGCCAGCCCTCCATAAATTCAATAGGCGTCCCAAAACCCATTCAAATAACAAAAGAGCAATGCACATTTGTCGGTACTTTTTCTAAAATGACACTGGCCACGATACAGAAACTGCAAAGCAAGTTCCCGAACATCTTTGGTATCCTCCTGTATTTCTTCTTATCCTCCTCCTTCTTGAGCTTAACCTCCTTTTTTTTTTTTATTGTCCTCCTTCAGGTGCCAAAAGGAAGTGGGCACTCACCCAGAAAGGGAGAAGGTCTGCAAGAATGATTGGCAGGTCAGCCAAAAGAAAAAGAATAAAAGAGAATTTCAACCAAAATTAAGAAAATAAGTTTATTTTCCAGAGTGCTACTGAATGAATCGGTGTATGATGACAATGGGTTCATTTTGATAGATTCATTATCCCCAGATCACCTAAAACAAAATATAAAAAGGAACAGGTAAGAGTTGTTTGTTTCTGTAGTGCCGGGTTCTCCAAACTCTGGCTCTACAGATGTTGCTGAAGTACAACCAGATAATTCTTTGAATTATTATTATTATTATTATTATGTTATTATTTATATAGCACCAACAAATTCCGCAGCGCTTTACAGTGGGTGGACAAACAAACATGTAGTTGTAGCCAGACAAGTTGGATACACAGGAACAGAGGGGAGCCCCTCATTGAGAGCCCTGCTCAATGAGCTTACATGCTAGAAGGAGTGGGGTAAAGTGACACAAAAGGTAAGGATAGTATTAGACTAATGACAGTTGCAAGAGAGGAATCAGTCGGGAGCTATTAACAATTTAATTGATACGCTTTTATGAAGAAGTGCGTTTTTAATGATTTTTTGAAGGAGTGGAGACTGGGTGGGCATCTAACAGAGGAGGGAGTTCCACAGGAACGGTCCAGCCCTTGAGATGTCTTGAGGAGAAGCATCAAAGGTGGGAGTACGGACAGAAGATAGACGTAAGTCTTCAGCAGAGCGTAAGGGCCTAGACGGGATATACTTGTGCATTAGGGAGAATAGATAGGTGGGCATTATGTAGAGATTTGAAAGCAAGAACCAGAATTTTAAATTGAGCCCCATATCTTACAGGAAGCCAATGTTGGGACTGACAGAAGGGTGAGGCGTGGCCGGTGCGGGCGGACAGGAAGAAGAGCCTAGCCGCCGCATTCATTATGGACTGTAACAGAGCAAGTTGGGAGCATGTAAGACCACTGAGAAGGGGATTACAGTAGTCAAGGCGAGAAAGGACAGTGGAATGGACCATCACCTTACTCGCATCTGGCGTTAAGTAGGGTCGGATGCGCGCAATGTTTTTGAGATGGAAGTGGCAGGATTTGACGATAGACTGAACATGAGGCGTGAAGGAGAGGTCAGAGTCAAAGAGAACACTTAGGCAGTGAGCCTGCGTGGTGGAGCTGATGTTAGCACTGTTGACTTGGAGGGAGACAGACACAGGAGTAGAAACACTTGAGGGAGGAAAGACTGAATGAAATAGCCAGAAAATCATGGGAGTTGTAGTTCAGCAACATATGGAGGGCCAGGTTTTGAAGAACCTATAGTGGGCAAGTTCCATAAGACAATGGTATATTACCATCTCCTAACCCTCTGAGGGTCTAATCCAATGACTGCCCATTAATAGGGCATTAGTGCTTAACTGTTACCCACTGAAAGGGGCAGACACATATACATATGCATTATTACTGCAAACATTATAAGGAAAGCAGGAATGACAGAATCAGACAAATATTTTCATAAGGAAAAAACAAGCCCAAAACAGTTCTAATTATTTTATAACTTTTTTTTTTTCTAACTTCTGTTTTACTTACATGGAAAGTAATGGTAACACCTAATGTTCATTAGCAGTACTACAGTATAGTATGGCAATGAACGCAAGGATTCTACTAACATAGACCTCAATTTAGTACTGTTGGATAAGCTTCACAATGGACTTAATATTATTGGAAACACTTTTAAAATGATTTTTATATTCTGAAAAATATTTACATTTTGTAATATTTTTATATATTTTTTTATATTTATGATATAATTTTGATATTTTATTATGTTGAAAAATAATGTTAAAAGTTTTTATAAAAATATTAAATCCTTTGGAAATGTATTTACTACTGCTGTCCATGTTGGATGACTTTAGATGCATGATGTGCAAGTGAATCTTCCATATTAGCTAGGTGCCTGTAGAGGGGCTGGCACTGGTTGCTGGAGAGAACCCCGTTTTTTTTGTCCATCCACTCCAAAACCATTTTGAAAGATATGGGGCAGGGGGGGGGGGGGGAGGGAGGAAGGGGGGAGAGGGGACTAGCACTCAACAATGCATTACTACATAATTACTAAAATTAGTTTTGTAATGGTGCTATCATGGCTGCGCAATGAATCTTTATCCCACATGCTTCTGTACCGCTGACAGTTTTTCCAATGCTGCACGCTGTGAAAATAGAATGCATTATAATTATTACTGTGCGCATCAATTCGACCATGCCAAATTACAACCATTCCTGTTCACTTGTGATTTCTCGTGCAGCCTATTTGGGGCTCAATTTAATATTTTTGGATAAGCTTTCTAAATGATTTAATGTTTTTGTCTAAACTTTTAAAACTATTTAATATTATAAAAAATATTTTAATTGTATAATGTTTTGATATTTTTGTTATGATATATTTTCTTTATATATTATATATTTTTTTGTATTTTAATGGTTTTATTTAAAAAAAAAAAAACATTTTAAGAGTGTATCCAAACATATAAAATATTTTAAAAGCATAGCAAGCTATATTAAACTTAATGAGGCAGATTTATTATTTTTGCAAAGATGCTAAGAACATAATTGCTATGACTAAACAGCTGAAATTACATAGCCGCTTATATATATATATATGTATACATACAGGGCTCAACATTTAAAGTACTACTGACTTACTAGACAGGCATTAAATTACTCGCCACCAAAAGTGCAAGCAAAAAGCATTTTTGTAAATTCCCTTTTTTTGTCTGCAGCATAGAGTGTCAGTGTTTGTGTATTACACCCTGTTCCAAATTATTATGCAAATTCTATTTAAGTGTCAGAAAGATTAAATATTTTGTTTTTCAGTTTAACTCATGGATGGCATTGTGTCTCAGGGCTCTTTTGGTCACTGAAAACAATCTCGGACACCTGTGATAATTAGATTGCCAGGTGAGCCCAATTTAAGGAAAAACTAGTAAAGGAGGGTGTTCCACATTATTAAACAGAGCACCATTCTCATGCAATATGGGGAAGAAAAATGATCTCTCTGCTGCCGAAAAGAGTGAAATAGTTCAATGCCTTGGACGAGGTATGAAAACATTAGATATTTCAAGAAAACTTAAGCGTGATCATCGCACTAGATATGTGGCTGATTCAGAGCACAGACGGGTTCATGCAGATGAAGGCACATCGAGGAAGATTTCTGCCTGATCAATGCATCGGATCAAGAGAGCAGCTGCAAAAATACCATTACATAGCAGCAAACAGATATTTGAAGCTGTTGGTGCCTCTGGAGTCCCACAGACATCAAGGTGTAGAGTCCTCCAGAGTCTTGCAACTGTGCATAAACCTTCTATTCGGCCACCACTAACCAATGCTCACAAGCAGAAACGGCTGCATTGGGTAGACTAATTTCCAAACAGTCCTGTTCACTGATGAGTGCCGTGCAACCCTGGATGGTCCAGATGGAAGGAGTAGCAGATGATTGGTGGACGGCCACCCTGTTCCAACAAGGCTGCGACGTCAGCAAGGCGGTGGTGGAGTCATGTTTTGGGCCGGAATCATGGGAAGAGAGCTGGTCGGCCCCTTTAGGGTCCCCGAAGGTGTAAAGACGATCTCTGCAAAGTATGTGGAGTTTCTGACTGACCACTTTCTTCCCTGGTACAGAAGGAAGAACTATGCTTTCCATAATAAAATCATCTTCATGCATGACAATGCAGCATCTCATGCTGCAATGGGGATAAAAGGTGAGAAAGTCATGGTGTGGCCTCCATCCTCCCCTGACCTCAATCCTATTGAGAACCTTTGGAGCATCCTCAAGCAAAAGATCTTTGAGGGTGAGAGGCAGTTTACATCCTAACAGCAGATCTGGGAGGCTATTCTGACATCTTGCAAACAAATCCAAGCAGAAACGGTCCAAAAACTCACATGTTCAATGGATGCAAGACTTGTGAAGCTGCTATCAAATAAGGGGTCCTATGTTAAAATGTAACGTGACCTGTTAACATTTTTTTAAAAAGTTAAAATGTTGTTATAAGTTTGATTGAAATAGCGTTTGATTTCAGTAAATATGCTGCAAACACAACAAATGACAATTTTCAGTTCTTTACAACCTATAAAGTGTTTTGAAACTTACTGTGCGTAATAATTTGGAACAGTGCATTGTAAGTTTTTTATGTTTAAAAAAATACTGTTATCATTAGGAGGTTTGTTCAATAAAATTTGAATTGTACTCTTAATAGTTGATAACATGAGAATTATGCTGACTGTTATTTACATCAATTATTTAGGTAAATGAGAAAAATATAATTTGCACAATAATTTGGAACAGTGTGTGTATATATCTGTGCAGGGCTAACGCAGTTTGTGAATGCAGAGCTATATGTTTGAAGTGTCAGTTTGTTTGTGCACATGAATACAAAGGTGTATGTATGAATGTTTTCAAGGTTAGTGTGTGAATGCAATGGTGTATGTGTGTCAAAGGCTTGTCTGCAGTGGTGGATCTAACGCCGGTGCAGCTGTACCAGGGATTGCATTCTAAGGGGCCCCATTGTCACTTCTTTGCAGCTAACAGAGACATTGAGCCATGCGGGAGAGAAAATGAGAAGGCAGAGGGAGCAAACTGTCAGGGTACCTTGTGTGTTGGCACAGGCTGTGCCACAACCTGGAGACGTCCTGCACATGGAGAGGGACCTTTCCAGAAGCCCATTTCCTCTCTTCAGCCATTCTCGCGATAGCCCCGCCCATTTTTATGATGTTGGTGACGTCACGGCCCACTAAAACATTCGAACATGAGGGCATGGCTACAAATTTAGAGAGCACACTATAAAAGGGGATCCCAGGGCACAAGTCATTGCCCTGTTGTGGCTTATTATTATTTCAAATAGCACGTTGTATCGATTAAGTATTCTTGGTTCTGACTTTGGCTTTGTTTAACGATTCTACCTTCTGTTCTCCTTTGACTCGGCTTCTGTATTATCACTGTCACGGAAGCTCCCATGCCACAGCCTGCTGGAGAGGCATAACAGCTAGCCTCCTGCCCACAGACTATGGGCCTATGCGTCACAGACTTTAAAATGATATATAGGATATTGAAGTACATCGTGTTAATATAGAGTTATTATGTAAAATGTTGAGCTGTATGAAAGCTATTGTGTTAATTGTGCTATGTGTCTTGGTGTCCAGCAGGAAATTAAGTTATCATGTCTTGACCCAATTATGTCCCAGACACCAAGACACCAGGTAGTGGTTTGCATTGTGCTGGCTTAAGACCCCCTGGTGTGTGTAGGGGATAAATGCATGTGTTTTATCTGAAATAAACAATCCTTTTGTTTTACCCAATACGACTTGGCTTGTCCACTATAATGGGGAATTTTAAAAAGTTCCAGAGGGCTAGAATCACTGTATGCTGTAGCTGAATCCAGGAGCAGCAGAGGATTAGAGAAGTGGCGACCAGAGGACACTAAGAGACCCTGGAACCCATGACACTGGTGTCAAAAAGTGGGATCCTCCATGAAAAGCAGTCCAGACGGATGTTTATCACACAGCAACCAGGATGGCAGACAACTATAGGTACCTGACCATCCTAGCCCTACTGGAGCTACTCGCTCACAGAGATTACGATCCAGCAGGGCTAAAGAAACCTGAGATGAACACAGCCCTGATAGACCTGGAGCCAGCCCTCCCAGCGAATCAATGTTCTCACTGGCAGCACAGACAGGACAGGATGTGCTCTCACAGAGGGTAAGAGAATGCCTGGCTTTCTATGGCCCAAACCCATCACCTGAGGTGGTTGATTGGATTATGATCGGGGTGGAGAAAGAGTGAGCTGAAGAACTTGCCATAAGCCTAGCTGAAGCCACTGACAGTATTCCTGAGGATATGGATCAAGCTAGCAACTGTGCAGCATCATTATTCAAGTAAGCGTTCATGTGCAGAGGATCAGAGAGATGGCCCTGCTTTGGAGGCAATCCCTCAGTAGATGGAGGAGTGCAGAAACTTGGTGCTTGACCTCAGAGTTTCAGAAGCCACTACAAGAAGCTCTGTTCCAGTATGATGGCACAATCCCGGGAGAGTGAGAGCAGGATCTTAGGGACCAGATCCGAAAGCAACTCTGGAGCTAGGTCCTCGAGGAGTTACAGGTTCTCCGTAAAGAATCCCTCCCAATACCAGAACAGCGACATCAAGGTCAACTGGATATGCGGATGCCTTTTCTGGGAGAGAAGCCCCTGGAGGAATGGGTGACTGAACGGGAGAGACTGATCTGGAGAGAACTGTGTCTGGACGATGGTTACCAGGCCTTGAGGTGGTATGCAGTGCAGCAGTACCCGACAACCCTGCGGAGGGTGAGGACAATGTTGACCCTGGCTTAGTGTGGGAGGCTTTTGAGGAGTGGACTGATTTTGGGAGCTCTGTAGTGTTCTGATTCTGGGATATCTGGGATATCTGGGATCTTGCAGCAGCAACAGACCTGGTATCTGATCTGAACTACATAGCCAACCAGGAATGGGAGCCCGAGCAGGTCTACCGGCGACTAATCGACTCTGTACAGCAGTGGCAGAGTAAGTTCCAGAGAGGGGAGGATGGTACCCTCACTCCACAGCGGCAAGATGTGTTGCAGGGAGTGGAAACAACCGGTCTCTCTTTCAGCGGCAGTGTACAGTGCAGTGACTGGAGACAGCCGGTCCCCCTCCCCAACAGCAGCAGGAGTCAATGGGAGTAGAGATGGTCGGTTCCCCTCCCCAGCGGCAGCTGGAGCAACCGGGATTGGAGACAGTCGGTCCCCCTCCCCAACAGCAGCCGGAGTTACTGGGAGTGGAGACAGTCGGTCCCCCTCCCCAGCGGCAGTGCTTGTTACAGAGAGAGGAGACAACTGGTCTCTCTCCCCAGCTGCAGTGTACAGTGCAGGGAGTGGAGACAGTCAGTCTCCCTCCCCAGCGGCAGTGCTTGTGTCAGGATCAGGACAGGGATCCAACACGCAGAGTACAAAGAGTAGCAGATACGTATACCGGACCTTAGAATGGCCGGACTTAACGTAAAACTACGTATAGAATGGTCAGGGACAAGCCGAGGTCGAGGGAACGAGAAGACAGGTAAGCGAGAGACAAGCCGGGTCAAGGATAACAGAGAAGACAGGTAAGTAATAACAAAGCCGGGTCAGAACCAAAAGACAAGAGAATACAAGAGCACTGTGTGACTAGGCTGGCTAGAACCACGACAGGGCAATGAGCAAATGCTGAGAGCTCCCTTAAATACCCTGGTTCTAGAGACTAATCACGCCTCCGCCGAGACCTGATTCGTGTCCGGGATTTGACTGACAGGTCGGGCTAGAATAGCGTCATGACGTCGACTATTGAGCGTCACGTTACAAAAAGGCATAGTTCTCTCGCGGCCGGCGTTTACATGCGCGAGGGGACCGCGAGGAACGGGAGAATCATGCCGTCTGGATGGAAAAACGTCTAAGTCTCTACCCGTCTCAGGGGTAGAGACTACAGGTACCCTGACAGCTTGTTACAGGAAGAGGAGACAACCAGTCTCCCGAGTGGCAGTTGGAGCTCCTGGGAGGAACAGAGGTTGGCGGATGTTCCCAGTACAAAGGGGAACTACTAAGATGGAGCGTTGTTCAGGAGGCTACCCATGTGGATTTACTTTTTGGGGCTGGTTATACGACTAACTCAGGCACAAACCATTTGGAGGTCTATTACCTTGTTAGTCTACTCTTTGGGGGAAGATATGTCACGGAAGCTCCCGTGCCACAGCCTGCTGGAGAGGCATAACAGCTAGCCTCCTGCCCACAGACTATGGGCCTGGTTACAGACTTTAAAATGATATATAGGATATGGGGGTACATTGTGTTACTGTTGACTTATTATGTAAAATATTGAACTGGATGAAAACTAGCGTGTTAATTGTATTATGTCAAAGCTATTGTGCTATGTGTCTTAATGTCAAGCAGTATATTAAGTTATCATGTCTTGACCCAATTATGTCCCAGACACCAAGATACCAGGGAGTGGTTTGCATTGTGCTGGCTGAAGACCCCCTGTTGTGTGCAGGGGGATAAATGCATGTATTTTTCTTTGAAATAAACAGTTCTCTTGTTTTACCCAAAACAAGTTCCAGAGGGCTGGAATCACTGTATGTTGTAGCTTTATCCAGGAGCAACAGAGGATTAGAGAAGCGGTGACCAAGGGACACTAAGAAACCCTGAAACCCATGACAATTGCTATTCCTGATTTCTGACTTCCCTGAACTCGGCTTGTCTCTGCTTACTCTCTGTCCTTGTGACGTTAGCCCGGCCACTCTAAGGTCCGGTATACGTTATCTGTTTTACTACACACTGCATGGTGGATCCCTATATATTCCTGACACAGACTAGGAGAGCCAGACACTAACTCCTAACAGCCTCAGACTGCAGGCTAGATCCAAGGGATGCAACCCTCATACACCCAAAAAGTAAGAAACCGGGTGGCTACAAAAAAAAAAAGGGTGGCTATAAAAGTGTAAAGTTTGACCAGCATGTGCATCTGTGTGTGTATCTGTATGTCTGTCTGACAATGTGTGTGTATCTGTATTTCAGTGTGTCTGTATGTCAGTGTGCGTGTCTGTGTATCTGCATGTGTTTCTCTGTGTGTCTTTGTGTGTATGTTTATCTCAATGTGTGTGTGGCAGTGTATGTGTGCATGCATCTCAATTCAAATGTCAACATTACACAACACTGCATTAAAGCGCCAACACTACATACAAAGTTCCACCACTTGTGTGCGCGCATAAATGTGCGTATGTAGGGTGTATTTTCGTGTGGAAGGCCAGGATATCTGTATGTTAGTATATGTGCTTATTGTTGTCTGTCTTTAAGTGCATTGGGCAAATAGTCCATATGAAAATATAATAGATTAGTGTATTGTTGTGATTCTATTAATATATGTGTGTAGAAGGTGTTTGTCTGTGAATATATATGGAGTGCAGGTCTGTTAATAGCAATTTAATGTTTTTATGTCTGTATGTCATTGTGTTTGACTGACAATGTATGGAAGGGCACTTACTGTTAATCTTCTGATGTTCGGAAGGTCTCCTATAATGCTCTACTTTCTATTTCTCTCCCAATGCAGGCCATCATGCTGTACATCCTCACTGTCTGCTCAGCCTCTCTACAAAATACAGAAAGGGGATGGCACACAGACGGAGGGGGGCCACACTGAGTATGGCAGTATGCACCATGTTTATAGCAGTGAATACGATAGATAGATAGATAGATAGATAGATAGATAGATTAACCTACACCTGGTGGAGATGATGGATGAGAACTTAAACACACAATCCTCTACAAACATACACTAGATCCTAGACATGTGCAATTTGTTTTGTTCAGAATGTACATTCGTACGAATTTTGGACATTTGGATGCTTACTAATGTCCGAAGTGCCGAAGCGCTGAAGTTCAGAAGTGATGAAGTTCCGAAGTGCCCAAACTGCGAAGCGCCGAAGATCTGAAGCTCTGTGAATGATGACAGGAATCCTGACCAATAAGCTAATTTGTTTTGTGCAATGTAATGCTTGCTTGCCCAATCCGGTTTCACTATCCCCTGTCCAATGAAATGAGCAATAGACGTGCAATTTATATCGTTCCGAATGTACATTTGCACGAATTTCTTGCCATTCTGACATTCGGATGCTTGCGAATCTTCGAAGTTTCTAAGCACTGAAGTTCCGAAGTGACAACAGTTCCGAAGTGCCGAACCAAACTGAATGCCATTGGTCCGAATTGCCGAAGCAGGCACATTTTTTGCTTACCCGAATTTCCAAACAGACTTGAACCAAATTTTTTTCCCATGCACATCCCTACTAGATCCTCTACATACATACACTCCCTGTGGGTGGATTCATGGGTGGATCCTGTGGGTGGATTCATGGGTGGATCCTGTGGGTGGATTCATGGGTGGATTCTGTGGGTGGATTCAGGGAGTGGATCCTGTGGGTGGATTCAGGGAGTGAATCCTGTGGGTGGATTCAGGGAGTGGACCCTGTGGGTGGATCCAGGGAGTGGGCCCTTTGGGTAGACTCAGGGTGGGCCTCTGTGATCCAGGCATTGGGATTTGTAAAATTCCTGATGGCAGCCCTTAGTATGTAATTTTTGCAGCCCTCACAGCAACAGCCTCTGTATTAACCGAAATACCATTCATCGGTGCAAGGCTGACAGGGTAGGCCAAAAAGCGTGGGAGAGGTTCTGATAGTGGAAGCCCTGCCACATATGACACGCTGCTAGCTGTTACTCTACACCTCACAACAACTTACTCTTCTGGGCTCAAATTCCCCTTACAAATTGTGAGAATGCAAGTGGGATTTTGAGCTCTGTCAGTCAAGCCGATGGAAATCTCCCTCTGTGAACTGGGCTGTGTATAACCTGATAGCAGCCAAGGTCCACTCAGCCTTGTGGTGCAAGTGCAGTAATAGTTGTTGTTAAAAGTTGTTCTTTTTTTAATATATTTAAAAATGTGTGTGGGTGGTTCGTTTCATATTATATATATATATATATATATATATATATATATTTTTTTTCTTGTCTCTTCAGAGGAGAAAAAAAAACAGGACTGCCTATTTCTGCTAATCATCTGCTAGTTCATATGCATTACAGCTGTGAACAACTTTTCATGCTTAGTGTTAAATTCTTGCTTAAATTAATAAAAGTGGCAGGCAGCATTAATTCACTTGCACAGAGGCGGCTCTAGACTTTATGAGGCCTTAGGCGAAACGCAAACATGAGGCCCCACTAACAAAAAAAAGTGTCACATATACACATTGATGCACTGTCTACCTGTGTATGTGCCTGAGAGTGTGTCTGACAAAGAGTATCCTTGTGTGTGTGAATGTATGTCTCTGAACATGTTTGCGTTTTTGTCTGAGACCCTATGTGTATGGGGTAGCTGCTTGAAGTGTGTTGTGTGTATGGGGGGGGGGAGAGGCGGGTGATGGTGAGAGGGAGGGGGGGTGATGGTGAGAGGGGGGTTGATGGTGAGAGGGAGGGGGGGTGATGGTGAGAGGGGGGTTGATGGGGGGGGGGTGATGGCGAGAGGGAGAGGGGGGGTGATGGCGAGAGGGAGAGGGGGGGTGATGGCGAGAGGGAGAGGGGGGGTGATGGCGAGAGCAGGGGCGTATTAGCCGCGAGGCAAACAAGGCATTTGCCTTGGGCGGCATTTTCCAGGGGGCGGCAAAAAAAGCCGCCCCCAAATGCCCAAGGCAAATGTCTTGTTAGCCTTGCGGCTAACAGACATGCCGGCGGGCTGCTGGGCGATCGGGCGGCACTGCCTGCCTGGTGGGCGGCCGGCCGGCCGGCGAGGGAGCACTTCCCCTGAGCTGTCTGCTCAGCTCCCTCGCCAGCCGCAGAGTGAGGCTGGGAGGCGGAGCCGGAATATGACGTCATATTCCGGCTCCCAGCCTCACTCTGAGGCGCGCGAGGGAGCTGAGCAGACAGCTCAGGGGAAGTGCTCCCTCGCCCGCCCGCCCGCCAGGCAGTGCCGCCCGATCGCCCAGCAGCCACTGGACCACCAGGGAGGAAGAGACACCCCCCCTCCCCAGCATTCCCAAAGGTAAGGAGGCTGGGGGGGGGGATATAAATATATAAATATAAATATAAAAAAAAAAGTGTTAAAAATAAATTTATAAAAAAAATGTTAAAAATAAATAAAAAAAAAAGTGTTAAAAATAAATTTAAAAAAAAGTGTTAAAAAAAATTAAAAAAATGTGTTAAAAATAAATTAAAAAAAACGTGTTAAAAAAAATAAAAATGTGTTAAAAATAAATTTTAAAAAAATGTGTTAATGTGGGTGAGTGTGTGTCTGTGTCTGTTAGTTTCTGTGTCTGTTAGTGTGTGTGTCTGTTAGTGTGTGTCAGTGTTTGTGTCTGTTAGTGTGTGTGTGTGTCTGTTAGTGTGTGTGTCTGTTAGTGTGTGTGTGTCTGTTAGTGTGTGTTTGCCTGTGAGTGTGTGTGTATGTTAGTTTGTGTCTGCTAGTGAGTGAGTGTGTTTGTCTGTTAGTGAGTGTGAGTGTGTCTGTTAGTGTGTGTGTGTTTCTGTTAGCGAGTGTGTGTGTATTTAGAATGCGGGGCAGGGGGAAAGGTTGGGTGGGGGTGGCGCGGGGGGAGGGAGGGCGCCTGAGTTTTGTCCTGCCTAGGGCAGCACAAAACCAGGATACACCACTGGGCGAGAGGGAGAGGGGGGGTGATGGTGAGAGGGAGAGGGGGGGTGATGGCGAGAGGGAGAGGGGGGGTGATGGCGAGAGGGAGAGGGGGGGTGATGGCGAGAGGGAGAGGGGGGGGTGATGGCGAGAGGGAGAGGGGGGGTGATGGCGAGAGGGAGAGGGGGGGTGATGGCGAGAGGGAGAGGGGGGTGATGGCGAGAGGGATGATGGCGAGAGGGAGAGGGGGGTGATGGCGAGAGGGAGAGGGAGAGGGGGGTGATGGCGAGAGGGAGAGGGAGAGGTGGGTGATGGCGAGAGGGAGAGGGAGAGGGGGGTGATGGCGAGAGGGAGAGGGAGAGGGGGGTGATGGCGAGAGGGAGAGGGAGAGGGGGGTGATGGCGAGAGGGAGAGGGGGGTGATGGCGAGAGGGAGAGGGGGGGTGATGGTGAGAGGGGGGGGGTGATGGTGAGAGGGAGAGGGGGGGGTGATGGTGAGAGGGAGAGGGGGGTTGATGGAGGGAGGGTAATGTGAGAGTGAGAGGGGGGTAATGTGAGAGGGGGGTAATGTGAGAGTGAGAGGGGGGATAATGTGAGAGTGAGAGGGGGGATAATGTGAGAGTGAGAGGGGGTGATGCTGAGGGGGGTGGTGGGGGTGGTGATGAAGCTGAGGGTGGTGGTGGGGGGTGATGCTGAGGGTTGTGGGGGGTGATGCTGAGGGTGGTGGGGTGGTGATGCTGAGGGTGGTGGGGTGGTGATGCTGAGGGTGGTGGGGGTGGTGATGATGAGGGTGGTGGGGGTGGTGAGGCTGAGGGTGGTGGGGGTGGTGAGGCTGAGGGTGGTGAGGGGTGTGATGCTGAGGGTGGTGAGGGGTGTGATGCTGAGGGTGGTGAGGGGTGTGATGCTGAGGGTGGTGGGGGGTGATGCTGAGGGTGGTGGGTGGTGAGGCTGAGGGTGGTGAGGGGTGTGATGCTGAGGGTGGTGAGGGGTGTGATGCTGAGGGTGGTGGGGGGTGATGCTGAGGGTGGTGGGGGGTGATGCTGAGGGTGGTGGGGGGTGATGCTGAGGGTGGTGGGGGGTGATGTGAGGGTGGTGGGGGTGGTGAGGCTGAGGGTGGTGGGGGGTGATGTGAGGGTGGTGGGGGTGATGGTGAGGGTGGTAGGGGGTGATGGTGAGGGTGGTGGGGGGTGATGGTGAGGGTGGTGGGGGGTGATGGTGAGGGTGGTGGGGGGTGGTGAGGCTGAGGGTGGTGGGGGGTGATGTGAGGGTGGTGGGGGGTGGTGGAGGGTGGTGAGGCTGAGGGTGGTGGGGGGTGGTGAGGCTGAGGGTGGTGGGGGTGAGGGTGGTGGGGGGAGGTGATGCTGAGGGTGGTGGGGGGTGATGCTGAGGGTGGTGGGGTGGTGGATGGTGAGGGGTGATGCTGAGGGTGGTGGGGTGATGGTGAGGGGGTGAGGGGGGTGGGGGTGAGGCTGAGGGGGATGATGCTGAGGGGGGGGTGGGGGGCGAGGCTAAGGGGGGCTGGGGGTGAGACTGAGGGGGGCTGGGGGTGAGGCTAGGGGTGGTGAGGCTGAGGGTGGTGGGGGGTGGTGGGGGGGGTGAGGCTGAGGGTGGTGGGGGCTAGGGGTAGTGAGGCTGAGGGTGGTGGGGGGGTGATGGTGAGGGGGTGATGCTGAGGGTGGTGGGGGTGAGGCTGAGTGGGGTGATGCTGAGGGTGGTGGGGGCTAGGGTGGTGGGGGGTGATGGTGAGGGTGGTGGTGAGGCTGGGGGTGGTGATGGTGGTGGGGGCTAGGGGTAGTGAGGCTGAGGGTGGTGGGGGGTGAGGCTGAGGGGGGCTGGGGGTGAGACTGAGGGGGTGATGCTGAGGGTGGTGGGGGTAGTGGTGAGGGGGGTGATGCTGAAGGTGGTGGGGGTGAGGCTGAGTGGGGTGATGCTGAGGGTGGTGGGGGCTAGGGGTGGTGGGGGGTGATGGTGAGGGGGGTGATGGTGAGGGGGGTGGGGGGTGAGGCTGAGGGTGGTGAGAGGTGAGGCTGAGGGTGGTGGGGGGTGAGGCTGAAGGGGGCTGGGGGTGAGACTGAGGGGGGTGATGCTGAGGGTGGTGGGGGTAGTGGTGAGGGTGGTGGGGGCTAGGGGTGGTGGGGGGTGATGGTGAGGGTGGTGGGGGCTAGGGGTGGTGAGGCTGAGGGTGGTGGGGGTAGTGGTGAGGGTGGTGGGGGCTAGGGGTGGTGGGGGTGATGGTGAGGGTGGTGGGGGCTAGGGGGGTGATGCTGAGGGTGGTGGGGGTAGTGGTGAGGGTGGTGGGGGCTAGGGTGGTGGGGGGTGATGGTGAGGGTGGTGGTGAGGCTGGGGGTGGTGATGGTGGTGGGGGCTAGGGGTAGTGAGGCTGAGGGTGGTGGGGGGTGAGGCTGAGGGGGGCTGGGGGTGAGACTGAGGGGGTGATGCTGAGGGTGGTGGGGGTAGTGGTGAGGGGGGTGATGCTGAAGGTGGTGGGGGTGAGGCTGAGTGGGGTGATGCTGAGGGTGGTGGGGGCTAGGGGTGGTGGGGGGTGATGGTGAGGGGGGTGATGGTGAGGGGGGTGGGGGGTGAGGCTGAGGGTGGTGAGAGGTGAGGCTGAGGGTGGTGGGGGGTGAGGCTGAAGGGGGCTGGGGGTGAGACTGAGGGGGTGATGCTGAGGGTGGTGGGGGTAGTGGTGAGGGTGGTGGGGGCTAGGGGTGGTGGGGGGTGATGGTGAGGGTGGTGGGGGCTAGGGGTGGTGAGGCTGAGGGTGGTGGGGGTAGTGGTGAGGGTGGTGGGGGCTAGGGGTGGTGGGGGTGATGGTGAGGGTGGTGGGGGCTAGGGGTGGTGAGGCTGAGGGTGGTGGGGGTGATGGTGGTGGTGAGGCTGAGGGTGGTGGTGGGGGGATGGTGAGGCTGGGGGTAAGGCTGAGTGTGGTGATGGTGACTGGGGGGGTGAGGCTGAGTGTGCTGGGGGGTGATGGCGAGGGAGAGCCTACCTTGATTTCCCTGGTGGTCCGGTGGCCACTGCTCTCGGTCTGCAGCTCCACAGAGCTGCAGACCGAGTAGTCTCGCGAGATTTCAGAGCGTTGCCGTGGTAACCCGCGGCAACGCTCTGATTGGCCAATTCTCGCGAGTCACATGGTCTGCAGCTCTGCACACTGCGGAGCTGCAGACCAGTGTTTGCGGTGGCCGGCCTGGCAGCCAGGAGGGGCCTCGCACCCGGCGGCATACCGGGCAAGCCGCCGGGCCCCCTCCTGGTGTCAGGTCCTCGGTCACTGACCGAGGTCCTGACACACTCTGCCAACAGGCGGTTTAGGCGCCCGCGAGGCCCCAGCCAGCGCGAGGCCTTAGGCGGCCGCCTAAACCGCCTAATTAGAGAGCCGCCTCTGCACTTGCATAAGTAGTGCCCATCATTTCTTTTCACAATGCATGAAAACCAGATGGCAATAGAAAACGGTGGCCAGAAAAAAGTGTGTATGAAAAAAAGCCTGTAGAAAAAAAAACACTGTCATAAATACACACAAGAAAAGTCGCCACACAGAATAATCAAGTATAATTAAATAATTAATAATTAATTAAATAATTAATGTTATAATTACTTTATTTCCTCATTAAACTTTCTAAAGTTAAAAACATTATAAACATGCATAAAGTAGAAATAAAAAGATAAATGTACGTACATTTATTATTTTTTTAAACACCCTCCTTTCTAAAAAAATATTCTGCACTTGCGCTAAAAAAAAATCGAAAACTGGTGGGCGGTAAGGACATTTTTCCATCAAGAAAGATGTATTAGTGGGCGGTAGGTAGGAAAAGGTTGACTACCCCTGGCCTACACTGTGAAATTTTTTTTTAATAATAAATAAGAATTTATATATGTATATGTCACATCAGATTAAAGCCCTTTTTGTCCTTTAACCCCTTAACCCCTTAAGACCGGAGGGTGTACTATTATGCCCTATTTTAAGCATCTCTAAACGCCGCCAGGCGTAATAGAACGCCCTCCGTTTTTTTTAACTTACCCAGTTCCCAGGGAGCCCCCCCCGGCAGATCCGTCCTCCTGGGGGCCTCCCAGCCATGTGAGAGTGAGGTCCTTGCGAGGACCTCACAATCACATGGCCTGGTTAGCTGGCTGCTGCATTGCCAGCAGGGGGACTAACTGTAATGACAGTTAGTCCCCCTGCTGGCTGAAAATAAAATAAATAAAAGTTAATCAGTGTAAAAAAAAAAAATAATTATATACTTAGATCATATATATATTATATATATATATATATATGATCTAAGTATATATACACACATATACATACACGCACATACACTGTCTAGGTGTATTTTACTATTAATATATATATATAATTATATATATATATATATATTAATATCAAATTACACGTAGACTGATACTGAATAAATATATATATAATTATTGTTATATATATATATTTATATATAATATAAAAAATATGTAAATACGTTAAAAAATACAATTAAAAAAATAATTAAAAATAAATAATTAAAAATATGTAGATGTGTGTTATTTCGTTCTAACTGTATTGTGATATTAATATATATATATATATATTTATATCAAAATACACGTAGAACGAAATAATATATCTATATACATAAAAATATACGTATATATCACTATATATAAATACCTATATATAAATAAAAATATTTAAAAAAAATTATATTTATATATATACACATACGTATATATATTTACATATATTAATTCTACATATATATTTATGTAATATTTTTACATAATTAGGAATCTTAATTAATTACAAATATTAGTGTTTCAAAACAGTAAAATGTATTACAACGATGATATCGCCAGTAAAAGTCAATTTTTTTGCCTTTTTCACGCACAAACAGCACTTACACGGCAATATTATTGCTGCGATACTTTTTACTGTTTTGAAACACAAATATTTGTGTTCAGCGAAGTCTTCCGAGTACAACAGTACCCCTCATGTACAGGTTTTATGGTGTTTTCAAAAGTTACAGCGTCAAATATAAGGCATTTTTTTCACATTGAAATTCACCAGATTGGTTACGTTGCCTTTGAGACCCTATGGTAGCCCAAGAATGAAAATTACCCCTATGATGGCATACCATTTGCAATAGTAGACAACCCAAGGTATTGCAAACGGGGTATGTAAAACGGGGTATGTCCAGTCTTTTTTAGTAGCCACTTAGTCACAAACACTGGCCAAAATTGGCGTTTTTTGCATTTTTCACACAAACAAATACTAACGCTAACTTTGGCCAGTGTTTGTGACCAAATGGCTACTAAAAAAGACTGGACATACCCCATTTGCAATACCTTGGGTTGTCTACTATTGCAAATGGTATGCCATTATGGGTGTAAATCTAATTCCTGAGCTACTATACAGTCCCAAAGGCAACGTAACCAATCTGGCGAATTAGAATTTCAAATGTAACGTGCTATATTTGGCCCTGTAACTTCCCAAAACACCATCAAACCTGTACATATGGGGTACTGTTTTACACATGAGACTTTGCTGAATACAAATATGTGTATTTTATTGCAGTAAAAGCAAACAGTATTATGACATTGACAGTTAAAATGTCATGTAGAACTAAAAAAATAACAACATTTCTTATTTTCTCCCATTTTTTTCATATTAAATTATGTTTCTTAGCTAAATATTTGATATTAAATGAAAGCCCCGATTCCCCTGAATAAAATGATATATAATAAGGGGGATGCATTTAATATGAAAGAGGTGAATTACGGTTGGACCTAAATATAGCGCAAATGCCAGGTTTTGTTTTCCCTTTTATTCCAGAAGTTTGGTCCTTAAGGGGTTAAAGCACAACAAAAATAATATTTAATTACACTTGATAAAATCACAATGCAAATTCTTGCATATGAATATGAAATGTCTTAATCATAAGATATTGATAACAATATAGAATATGGGTAATAAACATTCATACTCATAAATGGTTATCTACAATTAAAAAACATATTTATTCGAATTTAATGCACACTTAAAAATTAAAAAAAAAAAAAAAGTTTCTAAAATTTGAATGCTCATTAGATTAGATGGCGCATTACATTCAGGGGAAAATACTAAATTTTCCAGCAAATTTTATTCTGGTGAATTAAAACTGGTGAATTAAAGGGACACTATAGTCACCAAAACAACTTTAGCTTAATTAAGCAGTTTGGGCGTATAGATCATGCCTCTGAATTCTTACTGCTTAAATATCTGCCTTTTAGGAGTTAAATTACTACTGTTTCTGTTTATGCAGCCCTGTCTACACCTCCCCTGCCTGTGAAAAAAAAATGGTTTCGCGTTAAACCAGATAGTAGCTTAATTTAAAAGTGTTTATCTTCTGCTCTCTAAATTGAACACATACTGGAGGCTCCTGCAGGGTCTAGAAAGTTATTAATAGAGCAGTAGATAAGAATTCTAAATTAAACTGAATTCGCAATAAAGGAAGTGTAAACATTAGATGACTATTTACAGGAAGTATTTAGAAAAGCTGTGTAAGTCACATGCAGGAAGGCGTGCTTGCATCTGTACAAACAAAATGATTTAATTCCTAAATGGCAGAGAATTGAGCAGTGAAACTGCAAGTACGTGATCTAAAACCGAAACTGCTTTATTAAAGGACCACTCTAGTGCCAGGAAAACATATTCGTTTTCCTGGCACTAGAGTGCCCTGAGGGTGCCCCCACCCTCAGGGAGCCCCTCCCGCCCGGCTCTGGAAAGGGGAAAGGGGTTAAATCTTATCTTTTTCCAGCGCTGGGCGGAGAGATCTCCTCCTGCTCTCCTCCTCCGATCCGCCTCTTCTCCTCCCCGTCGGCTGAATGCGCACGCGCGGCAAGAGCTGCGCGCGTTCAGCCGGTCACATAGGAAAGCATTCATAATGCTTTCCTATGGACGCTTGCGTGCTCTCACTGTGATTTTCACAGTGAGAATCACGCAAGCGCCTCTAGCGGCTGTCAATGAGACAGCCACTAGAGGACATAGGGGGAAGGCTTAACCCATTCATAAACATAGCAGTTTCTCTGAAACTGCTATGTTTATGAAAAAATGGGTTAACCCTAGCTGGACCTGGCACCCAGACCACTTCATTAAGCTGAAGTGGTCTGGGTGCCTAGAGTGGTCCTTTAAGCTAAAGTTGTTTTAGTGACTACAGAGTCCCTTTAAAACTGGTGAATTCAAACAGGTGGATTAAAACTGGTGAATTCACAGAGGCAAATTCACACAGGCGAATTCAAACAGGCGAATTTCATTCCGGCAAATTCACAAAGACAAATTCGCCCTGAAAGAGGGCTTAAGAAAGAATAGACTTAACATGTAACACTAAAATTAAAATACCATCAATGTTGCTATGGTATATGTCAATAAACATTACTTTCATTGTAGGACAATGTTGTATAGTAGTATCTTCTTGTTTAACCCCTTAAGGACGGCGGGCGTGCTATGCCGTCCTTAGGGACCTGGCTCTAAACGCCGGGGGGCGGCATAGCACGTCCCTGCCGTCCTTTCTACTTACCCTGTCGCCGGCGATCCCACGCTGGCGATCGTGGTGTAGGGACTCACCTCGCATCCCAGGGAGTCCCCCTGCTTCCTTTCCAGCCCTCCTGGGCCATGTGACCGCGAGGCATAGCTGTCCATGTCAGTGCCAGCATGGGGAGTGCCCTGGGGGAGTGCCTGTAATGACAGGTACTCCCCCTGCTGCCTGTAAAAAAAAAAAATAGACTTTAAAACAGTTTAAAATTAAATTATATATACTTAGATAATATATATTTACTATATATATGATCTAAGTATATATATACACATATACATACATACACATATATACACATACATAGTCTAAGTGTAATTTAATATTAATATATATATATATAATTATATCTGTATATTAATATCAAAGTACACGTAGAATGATATTGATTAAATATATATATTTATAATGATATATTTATATATAATGTAAAATATTTATATATATATATATATATATATATATAAATATGTTAAAAAAATAAATAAAAAAAAATAATAAAAAATATATATATGTGTAATTTTGTTCTAACTAGATTTTAAAATTAATATATGTTGATATCAAAATACACGTAGAACAAAATAATATATATATCTATATACATAAGTATGTCCAAATACGTGCACTCCAGTAGTCTTATATTAGAGCCCGGTGCTGATAAAGCAAAATAATATAAACAGGAAAGTAGAAAATAGCACTCCAAGGACTTCATAAGGGTATGGTGAAAAAATAATTTAGCTTTTATTCAGCAACTGCCACAAAGTATCAACGTTTCAGTTCTATTACAGAACTTTCGTCAGGATAAGGTGCATTGTAAAAAACAGCAAATAAATAACAAAAAGATACATATTCCATTAGTACAATGTTTTGTATACAGGTGGTGCATACCCCTCTCCCAGTGTGGTTCCCATGGAAACCGCCGAAAAAACGCGGGTAGAATTAACCTCTGTAAGTGTATTCTACAGCTGGATCATGCAGCTATCTGACCTTGCGTTCTGACGGGTGCCGAAACTTTCGGCTGGAACGCAGTTAGATTTGTTTACATGTTGCTATGGCAACCTGCCGCGAGTGTCTAGCCGGGCGGGGGAGTTTGGAACCTGCAAGGGGAAGGAATGTGCGTTCGATCGCACTGTGAATCCACTGATCTAGTGGCATATCATAAAGGGAAAGGGGAGAGGGGATATTATTTAATGATACAGGGGAGGCATAAGTTGGCCAATCCCTATCGGAAGATAGGTCCTAGGAAGGACTAGGCGTGGGGAAAATGTATAAGGAGGTGAGCCCTGGGGTAGGGGATTCAATGAAGGGGTGCCCATGGATCATAACATAGGTAAATGGGGCAAGAAAGAGAATAAATCTTACTGCCTAATGGCTTAAGTAAGTACTGGGGGAGAGCTTGCTCCTGGATCAGTGCTATACTGAGGGTTTACCAGCACAATTTAAGCAGCGCCCAATGATGTGCTATTGAAGGGGAAGCAACTTAAGGGACCTACTGGTCAAAACTGACCCTACACACTGCTACAGCCAACCAAATATACATCAGAACCTGGGATGCTATAGATGCTTAGGCTGTGTGACATGCAGCCACATGATCCCTAGCAAATCCTTTACCCATCCCCACACGGGCAAAAAATACCTCATAAAACATAGACTCACCTGTACAAGCGACTTTGTGGTATATAAACTGGGGTGCCCTTGTGGTTTAACATATGTGGGGAAGACCGATCTACCACTACGTGAAAGAATACGTAATCACCGCTCTAGCATACGGGTAGCCTACAGAGACAAAGGCTCAGAACTGCCAGTGGCTAAATATTTCCTGGAGTTTAATCATCCTCTTCCCACAATGAAATTCCTGGCAATCGATCATATCCCACAACCTGTACGAGGTGGTGATCGCAAGAAGCTCCTATTACAAAGGGAGCTACACTGGATTAGAACTCTTGACACAGTACAACCTAAAGGACTTAATGAAAAGTACACACTGGGTATCTTTATATAGCATATTGGCACTCTAGAGTATTACCAACTAGTGCCCCAAGAAAACAACGCTAAATAG